>NC_048448.1:3120161-3720161 GCF_004353265.1 Vitis riparia | reverse complement strand
AGTCCCCACCTTTATGCAGACACCATTTTTGCGATGACAGATATAACAAACATCACTCCCCTTTGAAACTGTCTCCTGCAATTCCATTAAATACAATGGCAAGTTTTACATAAGATAATCACAGGGTCTATTCAGATCAACTTTAACAGAAAGCACAAATTACAGGCGTCATGCTAAATTATATTAGTTGGAATATCTTTAAAATACACATGCATGTGCATACAGTAGTGAACTGAATAACTAAGCATCATGCACATAGCTCAGATCAACCACCTGATACATATACATACCATTCCTTCAACAGGATTTACTTGTCCCTTTCTGAATGTTGATTCAAGCACCCACTATGATAAAACATAGAAATGAAAATTATATTTCAACACAAATAAGAAACAAAAGTAAGTATGCTAACAATTGACTGAGCAGTGAAAGAAGCAAAGTTTTACCTCAGCGCAGAAAGCATGAACCCATTGATCATCAGTTGTCTTTCTAAAAGCACCAGCATTGCCACCACAAAGACCACATTCTACAGCAAAGGCAGGCTTCTCCCAGAAATTGACAGCTGGAGCTCTAGAGCCTTTAGATGACACTAATTCTTCACATAGTTCACAATACCATGGACCTGGAGAATCTGTAACACTACGATAGCAATCCAAGTGAACAGCCACCTGTTAGGATAAGCACATTGTTAGAACTTAAGAAAATTTATATGTTTTTTGATAGACAAGAAAACTTATAAATGTTCCAGAAGCATTCATGGAAAAGACTAGAAAACCTTGCAACTGGAACAGACTAAAATTGGATTCAAAATTGTCTCAGAGCGTCTGCAAATGTCACACGATCTACCATGCTCTTTAGAAAAATCTAAGTTAGATTGGACAAAATCAGAAAACTTTTCTGATGAAACCCTTGGCGCAGCAACCCTTGAGAGTGTCTCCTTTGCTCGTGGCATTGGCTGAGAGGAAAGCCCAGCCCGTCCACTAGAAGTGTTTACCTTCAACAGATTCTGCAGAGAAAAAAAATAGTAACTAAGGTGATAATGCAATAATGGTTCAAAAGATGATATTGATAACAACAACACTAGCGGTGATAATAATAACGATATTAGATAAATCATTAAGTTCAATCACCTCCCATGAGGTTTGGGCTAAATACACTTAGCCATGATTAAGTTTGAAATTTTGTCAAATACCACCCCTACCCTTCACTTGTTAACTTCACTCACTTCAAAGTAAGGGAAGTATTTAACAAAAGTTCAAATGAATGGTTTCTAAATGTATTTAGCTCAAACCTCAAGGGATGTGATTGAAATTAACCCTAAATAATAACAAAAACAAAGTTAAGAACAAAATTACTATTTTCCTCTATAATGAGCAGAACAATGTTAATTTTCAGAAAACATAGAATTAATCACCTCCTGATGAGCAGATTCATCAATGGCATCTTTCCTAAACGATGAAATCCTAGAAGAAGCTGCAGCAGCAGCAGTTGCAGCAGCAAGCACAGCCTGTGCTTCTTTGTGCCTCCTTTCTTTCCTTCCCTGCTTCTTTGCTTCTTTAAGCTCACAAAGATACTGGTTAACAAGCACAGAGTCCCATTTTTGCTTCCGCACCACTTCAATCTCCTGAGGTAGACTCTTCACAACCTTACAAATTAAATCATCTGCAATGACAGTGTCACAGATATTAAGTAAGATAACAATGTGATGAAGCACAAAGGAAATGGAAGTTATGAACAAAAAAATCTAACATATGCCTAAAAGATAAAAAGGGAGTGAAGAAGAGACCACTAAGGTTCTTTCTTGCAACGGCATTGCCAAGAAGCCTATTCTGAAAATAAATAAGTTCCCCTACAACTTCGTCTTCAGGAGAAAGTTCTAAAACCCCTGTATTCCTAGCCTTAACCAACTGCTCTAAATTTTCTCCATCAGATTTACAAATCGTTTCAGTGCATGTTGAATGTTGACTTTGGTGATTGCAAGGAACTCTGACATAAGAAGATGTTTCCATAGGAGAAATTTCTGGGCCCCCTGAACCTGCCAAATGAAGTGTTCATCAGAGCTTATCCTATATGACATGCAGACAACACAAAAGACTTTACCTTCAAACTTACAAATTGTGTTCTTTAAAAGCAACCCACTCTGTGTTTGCCTCAGCTTCTGGTAGATAAGTGGGTGAATGTAAGAACCAGATACTGTTTTTGTGTTTCTGAATCACAAAGAAAATTAATACACTTGTGAGCAAAATCACACTACATCAAAAATTGAGAGTGAAAAGAGATACTTCCCATAGCATTAACAAGGAAGTCAGTATGAAAATCTTATAAATACAAATAAATCATTTTGTGAAGCTTACATCAGATCAGGAGGAACTGGATCCACAACTGAACAAACAGGATTTTCCTTGTTTAAATTCACCAAAGTATTATCCTCAGCACCATCCTCCTCAATTCGGCCACTATCAGAAAGACTGCAGTTTGAAGGTTCACTACCTGTCCAACATTTTCCATTAGTGCTAAAACAGAACAGAAAAAACACTAATAATATATAATTTGTACAAGTCATGATGTCAATTGATTAATCAGTCAGTCACAGACATTAGACATACTGCAAACCAAAGGCGAGGATTTTTGTCCATTGGAAATGTCTTGTTGAATTGAATGACTGCTCTAGGTGCTAGCCATTGCAAATGAAAGACAAACAATTTTTCCCACTTGATATTTTTTATTGGATTGAATCACTAATACAGACTGGATCCAATATGCAAAATTCATGGGATGCAAGCATGAGAAAACATGAACCCTCGGCCCCCATAAGAACATTAAGAAAAAAAAAAAGGGATTAAAGTCATAGGGGAGACAGTGAGAGAGAGAGAGAAAGGCCTTTATGCACAGAACACAGCAGTGAGAATAATAATGTATGGAATAAATCATCTACTTCAGAAATAATTTATGAAAAGATCAAGAGTGACAAAGTAAATACAAAAAAGTTAAAAGGAATAATGTAGTATTTGTTAATATTGAGGTATAAGTGGCAGTGGCAGGGTTACCATGCTTACCATTCATTGGGCTAATAGGTACCTAGGCATTGCAGCTAAGTGCGGTAAGACTATAGCAGTTCAGTTGGGTAGCAAACTTGGTGCTTCTCCAGATGACAAGTTTCAGAAAAAGTTAAATGCCTTACAACTAGCTCCTTTTTGCATCTTCATATCACTGCAAACCAGATGTTCCTTATATTCACAACACTTGCAACCATTGTATAAGCACAGAAAATGTTCTTTCCTGCTAATTAAGGCAAGGCAGGTGCTTAGCAGCTCATTCAAGGAAATAAGTATCAGATCAAGTTAACATGGGATCTCTTATCAGGTTTACTATAAACCTTGCAGAAGAACTTTACATGATAATATTAGATTTATTTTTAGGCTTTACAAAATGCTGCAAAGGAATTTTCACGTATAACATGGGATATGTAGTTAGGTCTCCAATATCATTCCACAAGAAATAGGGGACTCATTCTCCAGTTAGATTTTCTTCAACAAAGGGATTGGTATCAAATGTGGCTCCAGGAGATGGAGTTGTGGCAAGGCTCCTAGATTTGTTTTGTATGAAAGAAAACACAGAGCAATGGAGGAAAATATCGAGCATTGGTATAGCAGTAGAGATCGGAACATGATGTTCATTAAGGTTCTTCCTGACTGCGAAGTGGACAGAGTTAATTGCTTTTCTATCTACCTATGGTCCAAAGATTTTGATGGGAAAGGAAGTTCAAAAGGGCTTCTTTCTGGTGCTCACCTACTATTACTCCCCATTGGAGAAGGGGGGAAGGTGCTTCCCTGTATAGGGAAGATGTGGAGAACAATGGTTCTTACAAATGTTGCCTTCTTCATTTGAATAAGGATTCGTAATATTGATCAAGTAGGTTGGGAGGTTGAATCCTTCCCAATTGCCTATCAAAAAAAAAACAAGAAACAAAAGGAGGTTGAATCCTTCCCAATTGTTGTTGTCTGTGCAGTAACAACAGAGAATTGGCTGCATCTTCGTTTGCACTGTACTATTGCTAGGCAGCTACAGTCCTGAGCTTTTGAACACTCAGATTTTGCTCACTTTGAGAGGGAGGACCCTTTGAATCTCAAAAATAAGTACTCTATAAAATTAGTTAATATGACAGCAGAGCAAATTTGTTGTTTCTGCAAATTATTTAGATGATTTTTGCATGTACAAAGCCTACTTTGTTAGATGTAGGTTCATTATACTTCACATGGTAACCATTTTTTTTTCCTTTTTTTCCTTTGTGCTGCTTACTAATGAATTCATCTTGTAAAAGAAAGTACAGGAAAATTTTCATTCATCCACACAACAATTGCTCAAGCACCAAAATATTCCATCCTCTCTACACTGCTCTCTTTAAGACAGATGAATTCCACACAAGGGCCAGTCCAAAGAAAGCTCACAATGAGATGGAAGGAAATCTTGTTGTCACAGTTGCTAAAGGGAGTTCTATCTGAAAGAAAGAACAACTCAAACTTCAAATTATTCATAACCAAAGTATTCTTCCCTGAACTAGAATTTTTTTTTTTTTTTTTTTTTTTTTTTTGTGCATAAAACAACAGAACAATAGCTTAAAGGCAAACTTAGAAAAATTTAAGGAAATTTACAAAAAGCTAGCAATAAAAATAGCAATTAGAATTATTATCTTAGAAAATGAAAAGGAGATAAAACAATTATCAAATATCCATATATTATAATTTTGTTTACTTCCATGAACTACACATTTGACAAGCGAAGCACTTGCCAAAGACCAACCAGATCAATTTCATAAACCATTTTTTTATAGGCAAAAAGCAAAAAAGAGTATTAAAAGAGCCAAACAAAAAGGGGTGCAACCCATATACACAAAAGGAGGCACAACTTATGTAAACAATTTATACAAGTAGTGCTTTTGAAAATAAATCAAAAACACACCCAAGCTAAATAATCCCCATACCATCAGCAAAGTCCATCCCAAGCAAACAAAAAGTAAAAATAAAACACTGAAACACTGGGGCACAACAAAAACAAAATCTTAAGAAGCATATACTCAGCTTCCAAGTATGACCATCACACTCTTTCAAAAGTTCTCCTATTCTTCTCTTTCCAAATAGTTCAAAAGATACCTAGAGGAATCGGCTTCCACATTCCCATGCCCTAGTAGCTTCCACAAATGAGTCAAGCTAACTACGAAGACATCGTTGACTGAATAGGAAAGGACCCAAGAAACACCGAACAAAGAGGACTCCATAGACCATAAACAAGCAATCTATTTATAGTGAGTGAGGATGTCATTGATAAATTCATTTCTTCATTCCAAAGGCAGCAACTATTGACCAATGTCCATGCTCCCATCACAAGTTGGTCAATAGTCACAATTTCCTCCCAAACTGCTTCCCCACACACACACACAAAAAAAAAAAAAAATCTTGTAGGGCACCCTTTGCATTCCAAGTTATCTTAGCAGGAAAGATGGAGACTTAACATAAAACCTGACATAACTATAGTCCACAAGCTTTTTATAGTGACCATAAACAAGCAATCTATTTATAGTGACCATAAACTGCTTGACCCATACATCTCCTGGCCCCATCTAGTCTACAAGCTCCCTTCCAATTCCCCATACTTTCCTGCAATCACCTTTCATAAGCATTCACACTTAGTAGCAAATCCTATAATCACATAAATAGAGACTGGTCATAAGCCAGCCTGAGAAAGAATATGGTATTTCTGTCCCCTTTTTCCAACCAAATGACTAGAGATTTATATCTTCAAGATAGTTCTTCTAACTCCGCAGGTATCCTATATTCTTGCATCTGAGTTCCTTGCTGCCTCCTCATCAAACACCAAAACGTCCTCTCTTTCTTTCATTACCTGGTATCAACTCCAAGGAAAAAGCTTTACGGGTAGCTATATTACCAAACACCTCCATGTTCCATCACTTCAAATCCACTTTGACTGCTTTTAGCTTACGTGGACTCATGTGACCAGCAGTTCCCCAAGTCTAATAGCTGATCCACCAGCCAGCTACCAAATCCCTAAACCCCTCCTCCATAAGCCGCGTATTTTAAAACTTGAAAGGATGTTTTCCTTCTCTTAAACCTCCAACATCCAGCATAATTGGGTAATGATCGGAAAAGGTTTGGTAAAATGTTCCAAGTGGAATTAGAGAAGTGCACTTCCAATCAGCAGAAAAAAGAAACCTGTCAAGATGCAACAAAACTTTACTATTCAGACCTCTAGTCTATGTAAAAGCATCCCCAACTAAAGAGATATTAATTAGATTAAACCTCCATAAAATCATTGAAACTTCTCATAGATGAAACAGAAAACCACCATTGTTGTGCTCATATGGAAGTGCACCAAACTAAAATCCCCCCATGCACCAGGGCTCTTCCCACAGCCAACAATCGCACCTAATCCCTCCTGAAAATCCCTTCTTTCAATCCCCAAACTATTAATTTCACCACGCAAAACTTTTCAGGTTGCACTATCAGGAAAAAATATCATTGCTATAATCCCTGTAAGCAATTGATACTGAATGCATGATAGAAGTGTCCAACGCCACTCTTTTAACCCTCTACAATGTAAAGCCATGTAAAGCATCAGAATGAGCTGATGGGAGATTCCATTCAAATCTATTTCAACACCCCACCACCACCACCCTCACCAATGAAATCCCATGTACATTAAGACAAAATACAAATATTCATGAGTCCATAAGAATTGCATCAAAAAGCCCACCTGTTGTTGCACCATATCTTAAGTTATTTCCAAATTCTATCTGTCCAGTAGTGTGCGTGTGTTGTTGTTCTCTTTTATTCATATAGAAGACAATTATTGATTTCAGATTACTAAAACTAAAAGATGAAAACAAAAAGCACAGTAAATGGCTTATTTCTTTTGATAAATCATAAAGGAAAAAAGTTAGGCTCATTTTTACAATTCTTTAAGGCTTGATGAAATTCTTATAACAAGCTTCGGGACAAAAAATGTTTCTCTTTTTCTGATAAGTGACAAAAACTATTAGGTGCCATAAAATATCTTGGCTGCAATAAAACAACAAAAGTACAGAGCAAACAATTAATACAATAAAAGCTTCAATAAGTGAAAACTGATAACAAATTACATCTACTGCATGATTGTTTAAGAAAGAAAAATTTTCAGCCTCCATAGCTAAAAGGAAAGAAGCAAAGGTCTAGAAAAGTCAGATTTTCCTATTACATAGTTCAGGAAAATATCAAACAGAAGTGTGAATTAACATGACAAAAAAAGCAAGTGCCAATTCAATGAATATGCATTTAAAATTGAAAATAAAAATAAAAAATAAAAAAATACCATGCAAGCCTTAATAACCAAAAATATCATAACTATTGAACACAATAAGGCAATATAATAAAAAAAAAAAATAGCTCATAAAACCATACTTTCAAATTTAGGTGAATGCCTTTCCAAAGAATCTTGAAACCCAACAGGCTTGGTAAAAGGCTGCACAAACAAATACCAAGGGTTAAAAGAGTTGGAAGCAAAATTTTGGATTGAAGAGCAGAAACCCAAACAAGGAACCTAACTTCAGTGACACGTACTTGCAAAAACAAAAGGACAGATACAAAAGAACTCACTTTAGATGCAGTTATCATCGTGGTCCTACAAATGTTTTTCCTCCTCTCATATTAGTTTTAATTTTACAAGCCAAACATAGAGGAAAAAAGTGAAAAAGAAAAATTCTTAAAAATCTAATAGGTTACCCTTTCACAGAAACCACCATCCTAACCAGCTCAATCTTAACATATTGAACAACCCATCACCTTCATTGAAATCTTAAATTCATCAATCCAAAAAATGGTTGCTGATGCAACATTGCTGTTTATAACAAAATATCCCAAAATAGTTGCAAGCCAAGGATGCACAAACAATTCATACCACTAACCATGAAAGTATGAGTCAAGATTTTCATTTTATGAGCAAGGTACTTTAATCATTAGGAAATTAGAATCTGAATCCACAAAATTTGCAGGATTCCAATTCCCATCATAGAAGATTAAAGTTTCTATATCCCATGCCTAATAAATTATATGGGACGGTTATCTAACCTAATTAGAACTGGCGGCAGGATGGGGTTAATGTTGAACTAAAATATTAGACCACTAAGAAGCTAATATTAACTTCATAAAAGAAATAATGTGAAACCATTTCAAAATGCATACAAGGTATAGAAGATGTTGCATTTGAATATTGTACATGATACATACCCATTTTTTGGGAAGCTATAACCGCATTAAGTACAAGAAAGAGGAGAGGCCCTTCAGAAAGACAATGTACATGGACATGAAAAGGCTAAACAAAAATAGAGTTCCCCACAAAGACAACAAAACCATAAACACAAATCTCACTGCCTGGCCACAACCCCTTCCCAATCACAAAACAAGGTTTCCCAAATGAAGGGAGTCTACCAAATCTCAAATGGAGCATAAGATCCCCAATAAGAATATGCTTGTATTTCAGCGTCATTAGATGATATCAAAACGTTGACATTAATGTATGAATGTATTTATATTCATTCGTCTCCTGGCCACAATCCCTTCCCAATCTCAAAACAAGGTTTCCCAAATGAAGGGAGTCTACCAAATCTCAAATGAAGAACAAGATCCCCAATAAGAATATGCTTGTATTTCAGCATCATTAGATGATATCAAAACGTTGACATTAACGCATGAATGCATTTATTTTAATTCATCTTCCATAAACATCCACAAGCATCCAACTTTAGCACCCTAGCACATGCTATTTATGAACATATCTAATTACCACATTTGCACACTAAATTATTGTGCATTAATGTCTTTACATAATTTCGTAGAAAATTACCACATTCCCCACTAATTTTCTTAATTTTATCAGAATAATTTTTTCCAGGTTATGAGATTGGAGCTGGAATTTCCCCATCCCCACCCAATTATATACCATCTGCACTAAGCCTTAGGGGTAATTTTCGTATTTCAAAGTAACATAGCTATCTCTTTCAATATCATGCATGTTTTCATCAAACCAAATGACAATCCATTGAAATACCTTATGATGGAAAATATAATATATAAATAAAAAAAAGTTTGGTTCAAACTTTGGCTGATTGGCTCATTTCATTGGTTCTTCATCCTCAATTTATTTTTTTTTTTTGATAGATAAACATCAGAATATATTAATGAAGGCTGATAAGCCGCATGTATACAGGTAGTATACTCAAAAGCCCAAGAAGAAAGGCTGCCACAACCTCACCCACCCTCAAGTGACCGCAAGCCACTCTAAAAAGCCTAAAAGAGAATATGAATCCTCACCAATGTACACCCTAGCCCACCTCCACAAATTACATACAAAAAATTCTTGAATTTTTGAATATCTAAAGACCCTCCTCTAAACGCTAACCGGTTTCTTTCCTTCCACACCGTCCAAAATATACACAACGGAATGGAATTCCATGTATTTTTTCTTTTTTTTCCCACAAAAGAACCCCTCCAACTAAGAAGCACATCTATAACTGAATTTGGGAACACCCACTGGACTCCAAAAATAGCGAGTGCAATCTCCCAAAGAGATTTAACCACTGTACAGTGAACTAGAATATGATCCGCATTTTCCTCTTCGCAGCCGCACAAAAAACATCGATTCGGGAGTTGCCACCCCCTTCTCTGAAGCTTATCCAAGGTGAGGATCTTCCCCCACGAGGCTTCCCAAGCAAAAAAAGACACTTTTGTTGGGACCTTATCCAACCAAATGCGTCTATTCGGGAAGGCACAGGCTGAAGACCCCACCAGCACTTTATAGGCCCCCTTAGCCCCAAAAACGCCATTGCCTTCCTCTTTCCATCTCACTGTATCATCCTCAGTAGAAGTTCTGAAGTCCCTCAGCAGAGTCAACATATTACCTATCTGGTCCAACTCCCAATCGTTGAAGTCTCTAACCAGTCTCAGATTCCAGCTTCCTTGACCCATGCTCGAGTCCCACACTTCACTGACTTTGGCATTCCTATTCCCTGCCAAGGTAAAAAGCTGAGGGAAGGTTTGAGACAGCGCCTCATTACCACACCATTTATCCGTCCAGAATAGCACTCTGGTCCCCTTTCCTACCTTAAAAACAATGCTCTCCCAACACCAGTCAGCTTCCTTCATGATCTCCTTCCACAATCCCACTCCGTGAGGCCCACCAGCTTCCTTTGTCCTCCACCCGCATCCCTCTTGGCCATACTTAACCCCTATCACCATTTTCCACAGGTTCTCTTTCTCATAAGCATATCTCCACACCCATTTTCCCAACAAGGCTCTATTCAGAAAATTAATCTTTCGGATGCCTAAACCTCCCTCCTCCTTGGGGCTACAAACCACCTTCCACTTTATTAGGTGAGCTTTCCTCTCCAGGCTACCTCCCCCCAAAGGAAGTCTCTTTGGATTTTCTCAATCCTTTTTGAAACGGACCTAGGGATGCGGATAAGGGAGAGAAAATAGGTAGGTATGCTGGCCAAAGTACTCTTGATAAGAGTAATTCTACCTCCCTTCGAAATGTATTGTCTTTTCCACTTGGCTAGTCTTCTTCTCATTCTTTCTTCCACCCCGTCCCAAGAAGAGACCGTTTTATGATGCGCTCCCAGGGGCAGCCCCAAATAGACAGTGGGTAATGCCCCCAATCTGCATCCTAGTTCAGCCGCCAACTCCTCCAACTCATCCACTTGCCCCACGGGAATGAGGGCACTCTTAGCCAGATTAATTCTAAGTCCCGAGGCCGCCTCAAACCATGCCAATATCCAACTTAGATTGGTTACTTGCTCTCTTTCAGCTTTACAAAAGATGATTGTGTCGTCCGCATAAAGTAGGTGTGAAACAGCCAGCTCCTCACCCCCTCTTCCCCGAAGCCTACAGCCGGTAATAAAACCCCCCTCACCAGCCCGTCTAAGAAGGGTACTAAGAACCTCCATCCCCAAGACGAAGAGATATGGAGAGAGAGGGTCTCCTTGCCGCAGTCCCCTTGAGTTTGAGAAGAAACCGGCAGGCTCCCCATTGATTAAGATGGAAAATTTAGCAGTGGAAATACACCACCACATCCAATCCATCCATCGGACCCCAAAACCCATCTTCCGAAGCACTTTCATCAAAAACTTCCAATTGATGCTGTCATAGGCTTTTTCAATGTCCAACTTGCATATCAACCCTTTCTCTTTCCTTTTGAGCCAATAATCAATCACCTCATTCGCCACCAAGGACGCATCTAAAATCTGTCTCCCACTCACAAACGCATTTTGATCTACTGAGACGACTCTATCCAGCACCTTTCTTAGCCTATTCGCAAGGACTTTGGCCAATAGTTTATACAACCCCCCAAGCAAGCTAATGGGCCTAAAATCCCCCAGATCTTCAGCTCCTCCCTTCTTGGGGATAAGGACCAGGAATGTAGAATTCAGACATTTTGAAAAGGACCCATGTTCAAAGAATTCCTTAAACAGATCCCCCACTTCATCCTCAATTTATATAGTTGTTCTGTTTTCTTTTTGGCCTGACTTGTGCTGGTTTGACTTCTACTTCTTCAAATACTAGTCCTTTTACTCATAAAGTCCGTGTCACTATTCCCCCAACAAAAAGAAAAAATAATAATAAGTAAATAATAACAATTACGTTGTTTTCCAGGCATCCTTGAGAATGGTATGGTAAAGAAGGACAATTATTTTCTCAGTCAATAAATGGTAAAAGCAAATAATGCTCAAAAAGTTATATATAGATTACATATATTTTATAACTATATAGAACTTTGTTTGTTAATAGTGAACATTCTAATTTCAAAATATAAGTCAAATTCATCCATGGTAAGAATGATTACTTCTCTTTTTCTTTCACAATTGTTTTGAGTGCATTCCACACCCATATATATGATAAAATCATAGAATAAATAAACCATCAATATAAAGCACATACAAGGTGCATTTTTTTATAGGCAAATAAAGACAATGGATTAAAAGCACCTCATAAAAAGGGGGTGCATCCCATCTACACACAATGAATACAACCAATGGACTAGGAAACGAAACCAAACAAAACTACTACCTAGCTAAATAATCCACATACTATCAACTAACTCCAAAAAAGAGACAAACAAGTAGAACCAAAATCAACACCAGACCATAGTTTTAAAGGCGCAAGGCGCACCTAAGGCACAAAAGTATCCTATAACTTAGGTGCAAGGCACAACACAAAGCGCGTGCCCGAGTAAAGTGAAACCTAACCTAGTATGCATATCAATTTTATAAAATATGATCCAACATCCAATCCAGTCAATAAAAAATTGAACATTTCAAACATTTAAAAGAAGCATTCAACAAAAAAAGTAATAAAATTATAAAAATTTCAATATACAATTAGAAATTTCAAGAATAAAAGTGTTAAAAAATGAAAAGTAAAGAACCCATCAACAAAAAAAATAAAATAAAAAAAGTAAGATAGACAAGGCAAACAAGACGTTGTAACTAGGGAATGGCTACGCCTTAAGCCTAGGCACACTTTAAGTGCGCCTTTTAAAACTATGCAACATACCACATAAGCAAAGTTTTAAGGACACATTTCATCACCAAGCTTGACTAATCCTCACCTTCAAAGGTACCCCTTCCAAGTGATTTAAAAAAAACAAAGGAATCAGCTTCCACATTGCATTGAGCTTGGTTCCCACGAAATCACCATGCCAATTTTTATTGTTTTTATTATTATTAGTAAAGAAAAGTATATATATTGCGAAGAGACACTAAAATAGTGGCCCGTGATATACAAGATAGATACTCACCATGCCAACTTAGGATAGCATCTCAAACTAAATAGGAAAAAACACCCCCGAAACACTCACCAAGAAGAACACCAACGACCATAATCTAGAAGTTCATACACAGTGGATGAGGAAGTATCAAAAGTGTTATTATCTTCATTGCAAAAGAAACACCTGTTTACCATACTCCACGTTTTCCTCATAAATTAGTCACAATAGTGATTCTTTCTCTCACACTACTTCCCATACAATAAAATCTTAACCTTGGAGCACGCTCTTGAATTCCAAGAGCTTGATCGGGTATGTGGAGACTTCTACCAAAACACAAGACAAGTAATAGGTGTTGATGGAGAACAAGGCTTCCTCAGCAATCTTCCAAACCAATGGATACTTCAAGTGACTAGAAACAGAGAAAGGGTTCAGAAGTTGCAGCAAAGAATCTACCTTAATCAACTCCTTATCCAAAAAGTTCCTTCTAAATCTAAAATTCCAGCAATTCCCATCACAAAAACCAGCCATCGAACCCTCCCTATTGACCTTAATATCAAAGAATGTGTACAAGGTGGATATATGCAAATTTAAAAAAAGACAATAATAATAACTAGATATATCTATCACAATAACCTTCTAAAAAAAGGGCTACAACATAGGCTCCAGTGCACTCCTGTATACCCCCTTCAATGCATGTGTTGCACTCCTTTGGTGCTTTTCCTATGACCTATGGGCTTATACAAGTCCATGCTCCATGAAAAGCAAATATGCCTACAACTTTTCTTCGTAGAATAATTTATAAAAGGAGTGATCCATTTTCGCTCCACACTATGCTCATTCACCCCAAATTTCATTTTACTTATGTGGGATATGTTGTGATGGAGGACTATAAAACAAGTAGCAACTCCAAACCCATCATCATCGTCATCATTAGCATTATTGTTTTTCTCGTTCTTTAAGAAAGGCTTACAAGCTTATATGTAGACCGATAATTTGACAAAGGGGAAAAAAAAAATTTGGTAAGACATAAATATGATGGATTAAAAAGCACCTAACAAAGAGGAAGCACATCTCATGTACACAAAATGCGTACAAGCAACCAATGAGAATACAAACAAAGGAAAGCTAATGGATGGAACTAACCTCAAACCAATCCTAATAGAATAAGGAAAAAGAAACAATTAAACTAAATCTCAAATTTAATAAGGATCAGTAACTTCATTACCTATAAAATTCTAGTATTGGACCATTGGATAAGTCCATCTTAACTCAAATATAGAATTTAGGAATGGAGATTCATTTGCTATCTCATATCTCGTAACAGAGTGGACAAGCAAGTGGCAAAGTGCAAATGGGCCCACCCACATAAAACAATTTTAAGTTGTCTTGCACATGCTTGGTTGGATTCTTCAATTTGGTTTGGGAAAAATTATAAAATTACTTTTTTTGGATCAATAAAAAATGACATGGTAAAGCACACCTAATTTTGTGTAAATTTTATAAATTTTAGTAACAATGAAAGCATTGTTTTGTTAATCACAATTCTGATTTCCTAGCACATTTAGAAAACAAAAAGATAATGGAAAAACATATACATGTTAAGGATTTTCAACTTCGATTCTGCTTCACATATATTTACACTTTGAACTTCCTCTTCGTGCTTGCGATCTTCTTCCTTTCTTTCCCTTGTTGTAAGGGAACAAATCTATTTTATTTACCAATGAAAGAAGAACAACCAATGAAATCATACTCCACAATGTCACACTTTAGGGATAAAGACACCCAAGCTAAGAAACCAAAATTCAATGGGTAAAATTCATATGATGTTCGTAGAATAATTCATATGATTTTTATCTATCAATATATATAATTTTCTTTATCTATCAATATATATATAGATTACATTAAATCTCATTCTAAATGAGAATGCAAGCATGGGAACATGGAAGGAAAAGACCACTTGTCAAAAGTGGATCAAGAGTAAGTCAAAATCAAGTCAGATAGTTCTTTCCGTCACCTTAAATTTATTTCCAAAAAGTTATTCTCAACAAAATTCCACCATTTCACATAAAATAAGCTTGTGACTGAGTGATTGTACATTCTAGTGAACGCATAAACAGGTTTTTACGTGGGTTTTGCTTTTCATAGGTCATTTTACAGCAAACCTTTATTTGTTAGACAAAGATTATTACAGTCTACTTAACACAAGTAGAATAGCTTTTCAAGTGGATTTCATATTCAATAGTTCATTTGGCAATAAAACAAGTGGCCATCAAAGAAACTAACTACACACCCTTTTTCACCCAAAAACAAAAGACACAACTAGGCCTACATATAACAACAAGAGTATCATATCTAGACTAGGCAACTTCCCAATATCAAGAATATCAAGCTAAGGGAGAATAGTTGAGTGAGCATGGTTCTAAGTTTCTTAATGGAACATACGATTCTTCTTTGTTTTAGTCAGTAAATGTATGGTAAAATCATAGCAAACAAAAGAATAACTTTATATTAAGTCACGTAACATTAAGGTCACTTATCAGGAAAAAAAAGTCAAGTAACATAAAGGCACAATCATTTGTTGAAGTGCACAAAAATGGACTCTCTAGAAGTGTCTAAAAGACGGCAAGACACAGGAAAGGTAGGTGTTTCTGCCCTCTACAGAACAACCATGATCAACTCGGTTCCTCCTCCCCCTTATCTTGCTCTCCGTCAACCCTTAAAATAAATTCACCATGATCATTGAGATTGCTTTCAGGGCTTACGAAATCATCCTGGTATCTTTTACCGCTTATCATAGAAGACCCATGTATATTTCTCTTGCAGGTTTTCATCACCTTATGGCTATTTAGATTTATTAGTTTTGCTAGTCCTTTTCTTATTTGTGCTAATTGGTAAGTGATAAAAACCTTTTATCAGCACTCTGGAAAAAAAATTTGTTAAACAAAAAAGTTGCTTAACATCACATTAGTCACTGATTTAGAGATAAGACATGCCATGAAAATGTCTTACATGAAATAAATATTATGCAGTTGCCTTCGCAGAGAGGGGCAGAGGGGGTGAAAGAGAGAAGGCATCTCACTTCTTGTTTGTAGATGATACTATTTATCTTTTGTGAGGCTTCTCAAGATCAAATAGTGCATCTAAGCTGGCTGCTTATGCAGTTTGAGATTTTGGGTCTGAAAGTTAATTTAGAACAGAGCACACTGATTCCAATTGGAAAAGTGGAGAATACAAAGGACTTGGCCAACGAGCTAGGATGAAGAGTTGGAAAGTTGCTTTCTACTTACCTGGGTCTTCCTTTAGGTGCTCCTTTTAAATCAATGGTTGTATGGGATTGGGTGGAGTGTTTTTGTTAGAGGATGTCAATGTGGAAAAGGCAATATATCTAAAAGAGGAAAGTTCACATTGATTAGGAGCACTTTATCCGGCCTTCCCATATACTTCATGGTCTTGTATAGTATTACAAGAAAAGTTAGATTGAGACTTGAGAAGATTCAAAGTGACTTTCTCTAGGGTGGGTGTCAAGGAAATGGAGAAAAAAATTGCATTTAGTGAAGTGGTTGATTATTTGTACAGAGAAAAAAAAAAGGGAGCATTCTAGAAACAAGTCATAAGGGGAAAATATGGGTAATATGGAGGGTGGAAGTCTTGCGAAGTAAGAGCGGGATATGGGGTTGAATTATGGAAATCAATCAAAAAGGACTGTGACACCTTTTACAGCAGAATATGCTCTGACAGGGGAAATAGAAGGAGGGTGAATTGTTTGAAAGACGAGTAGTGTGGGGAGGAGCTTCTACTCATTTTACAATTACAATTTGGAATCCATGCATTCCTTTCTACAAGAAGCTTCTTTGCATGGGAACCTAGTTAGGGAAAGGTGCTAAACTTAGACCAGCTTCAAAGGAGGGGGCAGTCATTGGCTAACACATGTTATCTTTGTAAAGTTGAAGAAGAATCCATCAATCATATCCAACATCACCGTGGCAAGCATCCTTTAGCGATTCCTTTTAGCTTTGTTTGGTGTTTCTTAGGTGCATTCTTCCATACTAAGAGACTCCTTGTAGGGTGGCATGAATCCTTTGTGGGTAAAAGACATAAAAGGATAGCAGGGCAGCTCCAATGTTCATTTTCTGAACTATATGGGAAGAAAGGAATCCAAGGTCTTTTGATAATGAAGAGCAATCCAATCATGCCCTAAAAAGTTATTTTATTAGTAACTTGTTCTCGTGGATGAAATCGTTCATAAATGTAGATGTTATATATCTTTATTCAATTTTGTTGATTGGTTGGGTTATCACTAAGGGAGGGGAGTTGTTTTTATGGACTCTTTCTTGGTTGTGCCTTTTGGCTTCCATTATAAACATCCTGTGTCCTTTGGTGGATTGCATTTTTTTTAGCGCTTTTTATGCAATTTTATCATTTACCTGTCAAAAAAATAGATTATGCAGCCACATAGGTATCTAGGGAACAAAGAATCACCAACAACCTGACTCACAAAAGCATTTTAACAACTCTAGTTTAGCACTGTTCTGCTCAAGCTTGTTGCAGAGTACTTAGCAAACCACCAATTTACAGCAATGGTTCTAGCTTATCAAGCAAAAAGCACAGCCACACAAACAGAAACTTGGAAATGAAATATGAATGCTAAATATAGCATACCAGTAAAATATGCATAAAATTGCTTCAATTCTTAAAATACACACATTTAGTAATTTCCAATCAGTATAGTGTCAATATTGATGTTATATTGAAATGTGACAAACAGCCACCCCTCCCTCCTTCCCTTTTTTTCTTTTCCAGCAGGAAAAGATAAACTCCAAATGAGACATTTGACATAAACATAGACATTAACGAGCTGGCTTCAGTTGTTCTGCCCCAGCAACAAGTGATAAATCACTCGGTTACTCCAACTATGGAAAGGGTGCTTAGTAGACTGGTGCAGTGATGACCTAAATGAGCCAGTTGTTCTTTTGCAAAAATTTGTGTTTTACACCAAACAAAATGACAGCATCACCTTCAAACTACAATGTACCTAAAGTAGAAAATGTGAGAAAGTTTGAAAGATCAACACTGCACGATTTCTAATAACACTAATATGGGTGGACAAGTTCCTGCCGATGACAGATCAGATTTCATAGGAAGAACGATACCTGGATAAAAAGAGCTCCAACAAACCAACTTTCCAGAGGCAAAACAAATTCTATACCTACAATATTCATGATATACAAAAAATCAAAATTAAGACCTTTCTTGTTGAATAAAGATAAGATTTTACTATGAACAAAAAAATTTCCTTAATTTTGGTGGTAAGCATGAACAAAAATAGGATTTTACTGAAAAAATAGTTTGATAGGCATGAATGAAAAAATGCTACTAAGGAAAAAGGTTTTACAAATAAGGGAAAATAACACTTTACTAAGGAAAAAGATTTTACAAATAATGGAAACCCTGAACTGAGATGACTAAAAGGAGAGTGTCGGTTGTCAAACAAGCCGTAGAGTGAAAAAAGGAGAAACTAGAAGATTAGAACCAAGAACAACTTCTCCTCGACCTCTCCTTTGGAAGTTATAAATGTGGTTTTACACAGAGGTGGAAGGACAAACACACAGTGGGAAGAATTAGAACAGTCATAGTACTTGACTCTGCTAGAAAAGGAGGGAAATTGACTGAATCAGAAAAATGAATCTACATAATCCACCATACTGATAAAAAGAAAAAATCTCTGCAAGGCTGGTACACAGGCACCCAAATCAACATACCAGGTAATGGGAGTTATGTGGAAACCATTAATCAACTACTGATACTCGTCAAGAGCACAAGTCAATCTTCCATCAGAGGATAATGAAACAAGTAACAAGAAGCAAGTTTAAACACCAAAACTGAAATATGAATACAACATTAGTTGATTTCTTTTTTCTATAAACAAGACAGAAGACAAACTTTTAAGTCTCAAGATCCAAAAATCTATCTCTTGGAAACTACTTAAATTTCACCGGCTACAAGATATTGACCAATTAATTGTAATATGATAAGCTTACCTTTTCAGTGGCACTAGGAAAAGATCTTTTGCTTGAATTTTCAAGTTCACCAGCAAGTTGATCTGTGTTAACTTCATCCATTACTGTTCCATTGTCACTAAATGTTTCTTCAGATGAGCATATTATTCTGTTATCCTTCAAAATTCTAACGTTGCTTTTGGTTCTTCTCCGTGGGGGAACTGACTTCACAGGAACTGGTTCTGGAATATCAGTCTCAGAGACAAGCACAGCATTAGAACCATCAACTTCTCCAATTTCATCCGTCGATGAAATTGCAGATTTTATTTTGACTTTCAAATTTTTTTGCAAGGTACCCATGTAAGCATGATCCTTAAGCCATTTCAGTATTTTGCATTGCAAGTCAGGGACCAAGTGATCATCCTGCAGTGACCATGTTCACAAAAGAAGAAATAAAATGATGACATGACAAAAGAAAAGCAACCTTGAAGGTAGAACTACTTTCAGATGCTATAACTTAATGTAAGAGATTGGGTATTTATGCATTACAGCAAGTGTTGCAGCCAACGAATCAGGTGAAACTCCAATATCCAGTGCTACATCTTTCACAGTGACTTTCCCCCGCTCAATTAACTGTAGAACCAGAAATATGAAACTTAAAAAAGCTTTAAGTAATATTTTTATTCGAATGAATTGCTGAGAAAATGGTATGGAAGCTCATAAACAAATAAAATATTATAACACTACCTTCTTTAGAATCAGTGCAAGATTTATGGAGTCGGATGGATTAACACCTTCACTGTTAATCGTCTCTAGCATACGCATACCAATGAGTTGCTGTGCATCAGCACATCCTGACATAAGTTCAGCCTTTGATCTGATATTTGGCAATCCCGTTTCTTGAAATTCACCATCACTCAATTTATTGGAATTGTTATCAGGTGTTTCCATATGAACAGCAATTTTATCACCATTTCTGAGACCAATCTTTAACTTTTGTGGTTTGTTAACTGATGTCACTGGTGGGTGACTTGAAGTGTTGCTGCCAACAGCTGCAGAAAAATCTCCTAACTGTTGGGTGCTGCTAACATCCTGGACTTCTGAATGCTTTAAACAAAAGGCCCGTAGCTCAAGCTATAGAAGTGCCAAAGCAAAATGGTCATTGTAGTCAACAAGCCTCACTATCAGAAATTAATGATGACAAATAATTCTAAATTTCATTCTAAAATAAAAAAAGAAAAGGCTTACATTGTCACAACCAAATTTTCCCCAAATCTCCATTTTGTGTCTTGCTTCCCTTGCACATATGGGATGGAAAGAAGTTCTGCAAGCTCCTGAATTACCAGAAGGAGAACCATTAATACATTAAACCCCCCAAATTAAGAAAAGAATGAAAACAGCAGCAACAAGCACCTATACTTCAAGACATCAAGCACTCCAGCATTATAGGAGCAAACCATCTAAGGTGAAATATGGTACTAACACATGAACTGAAGACACCAAATAAGAAAAATAGGAAGAACCGCACAGACTGCAGATACCACATCAAACAGAATATTTAATGGATGGACCCAATAAAAACAAGCATATCAAAGAACAGATGCCTGCTCAGCAACACAGCATGATAATCATTTTTTTATAGGTAACACAGAATGATGATCATATAGTTAGCTTCTTCTTTTTTTAATCAGAAACAGGCACATTTTCATTAAAAATGAACGTACAAGAGAAGGATGAGAATTCCTTCCCTACAATACAAAACCTGATAAAAATAGAGGAAAAGTAGTACACCCCAGAACCTGATCATATAGTTAGCTTTATTAGCAGTGACCTTTTAAAGCAACCTCAGTTCCATAGAGTGCAGAAAGAGCCCTAACAGCCAAGAACTCTGATTGGATAACAAGAGTCCATGTATACCTCAATAGACTCCTAACCAAAATAGATCTTAGCCTATTAGCGCTTAAGGTAGGACATTCCACAGGCTCTAGAAAAAAAACAAAATTTTGATCATTTACAAAGAGAATACACAGATGACAAAAATACAATTGCCCTTGCTAGACTGTGATGCAAACACAAAAACCTTGATGCCATTAAATTTCCATACAAGGGCAAGTGCTGCAAATGTAGCATCAGAGAAGCTTATTTTTTGTGGTGAAACCATACATCAGATGCTGACAGAAAACAATAGGTGGAAATCAAACAAATATACATGGAGATTTGCCTCATTGACAGTTAAGGTCCTCTTCCTGCCTCCCACCCTCTGAAATCATAATGAAAAACCATTCATTCATAAGAGCTTTGCATCCTATCACCTTCCTAACTAATGCTTTTTTTTTCTGATAGGTGTGACTTTCCTAACTAATGCTCTAAAGTAAGCATGCTTTCTCTTTTTCATTAGGCAAATAGGTCTCATATTTCAAATGCTCGACTAAATGGGGGTGAAACCTAGGCACATACTCTCCTCGTAAAGCAAACAACATCAGGACAACTGCCTTCTTAAGGGATTTCTAATTTATGTTTCTTACCAATATTGTACCGAAGCCGACAAGCTACTATTTTGGAGACCATGAATTAACAGAGTGAAATGATCGTCTATATCTCATATTTTCAATTTCTTCTTTGTTTTCTTTGCTTAAGATCTTCATCACATCGTAATGAAGTGCAGTCATCCTTCAAGACCAACACAAGGACACAGCGACATGTTGAACAAATTAGGCAAAAAAAGATGAAACGAAGCAGAGAAGTTCCTTCTACTTCTGAGAAACTTTGCAGATATGGCATCAACTCCCCCAATCACCTTCAAAACTATAAAAGTCAGCACTTTTCCACACCATCAACAAGGACAAGAATACAAGAGGTAAAACCATTTAAATTTTGCAAAATTAGTCTCTTCATTCAACCATTAGGATTGAACTATGATTCACCACATAATCAAAAATTCCCAATGATGTCATAATTGACACTTCACACATGTCCCAAAAAAAAACTGATCCAAAAAAAGGAAGGGTTCAAACTCGACTTCATTGGTTAATTAAGTTCTTTGCCACAGTAACTTAGACATTTTTTACAAGAAAGAAACATATTATTTTATAGGCTTTTTACAAGAAAGAAACATATTGAGCATAACTGTAGGTCCGTAATAGCTTAACAGCTGCTTAACAAATAAAACGGCATTTTAGATCTTGTTCTGTAGTATCGTATCATATAACAGTTTCAAGCTCCAACCAACCCCCAACCCCAACCAGTGGACCATGACTAAAATTGAAAACTAAAAGAACTAATAAACAAAAAATGAAATTAACCAAAGAAGAGAGAATACTTGATGTTAAACATCACAGGACCTAGTACTCCAAGGTAACATGAGTTCAAGTTTAGTGATCAGACTGATTCATGAATATAACTACATTGAACCTCTCAAAATGGCATTTGCCTATCACCGTATAGGAAGCATATTAATTGGAAACTAAGGTGAAAGACTTCAATGGAACTTGATCCAATAACCTCCAATGTAGGGAAATTATGAGGTACAATGATATACAGTCTTCGAGATTAATGACATCAGTTAATTACTATAAAGGTGGGAGATCTAATGCACTTGGTACAAGTATTCACACCCATAAATGGAGGTGCCCTGCTACAGTAACATCACAGAGGCAGAGAATGCCCTGCTTTCACTTCACAAATAGCTAGCTATTACAGGTATAGTTGATTACTCATTGAACTCTGCCAGAAGATTGCAGTTTTAATTTATTGCAATTAGTTTCAGAGGGACAGATATAGGGAAAAGGATGGAATGTTATCCCTCAAAAATGAATGACAGTGTCTCCAATAAATGCATAAGGAACTAAAGCTATACATAACTTAGGCAAATAGACCAAGGGAACAACAAACACATAAGCCTTGTATAATTGTAAAGTAGGTTAACTAATACCACTGCTACTTTCTGGTTGTAGTCCAGTTATACACTCTGTTCAGAGGGAACAACAAATAGTCAACATTCTTCAAATGCTCATGGGTATAGAGAGAGAGAGAGAGAGAGAGAGACATGGACATGAAACAAATTTAAACATTTAGCAGTCATATCATAAGATGGCATAATAGAATTCACATTGTCTGAAAAATAACCAGGTTCTGCCACAGATTCAAACTACTGAGATGCAAAATGGTGCAAACTGACTTAAAAAACTAAACATACCATTACTGCATCGAACACAAGCACCATATTTCACCTTACACACATTGCATACCAACTTTTTCCGAGTTTCCTTTATTCCATCAATATTCATAATAGGCTCCATCTTCCTTGTGTCCTCCACATAAACCTCAGGCATCCACTGGCTACAAAACAGATGAGAAAACTCCATAGACTCCTCATCTTCACTCTTATGAAGAGGTTTTAAAGCACCACCCTGCTTTGGGCAAAGCACACAAGGCTTCACTGATTCACCGTTACTGGCATCATTCTTATCATTCTTATGCCGACACCAAGTACACAACCACGATTCTTCATCTATGTCCTCTTGCATACCATAACACTTTTGGTGCACAGCAACATTACAACAACGGCAAACAATCAATCGGTTTGATTGTTCTCCCATGTCCCCTGTGCAGCAAAAGTGGCACAAAGAAGAATTCCCTTCACATGGTCGAGCGATTATAAGTTTCTCTAACCCCGCATCACTACCCAAAAGTTTTCTTTTCTTATTAGGACGTTCTGAGGTCAGTAGAACTTTATTCTTCAAACCTAAAAGCCACTCCAGACCACTAGATAGAGGGGACTGAGAACAAGCCTTTTCTTCCGGGGGCAAAACTACAGTTTCCACACTGTCAATTTCCATTAACTGATTGTCCTCTTTCTTGTCCTCTTCTTTAGCAACAATGCCATTACCATTTGCATTCTCACCATTCTGAAGTTCACTTGAAACCCCATTAACCTCGATGGAGTTTCCTATATATGGAATCAAAAAATTCTTCTCGGTAGCTAAAGAAACGGAAGAAGATACCTCAACCAGGGTTTCAATATCCGGAAATGCCAATTCTCTGAAGTACCCCTCTGTCTCCAACCAAATATTCGCACCACGAGACTGTCGGGATGAAGATTTTGTGTCAGAATGAGACTTCTTGTGTCTCTTTCTACTATCAGAATGTTTAGACAATAAACAGGCCAATCCACTCGGAAGTGTGGAAACAGTATTTGCCAAAGCCTCCTCTGTCTCGAATGGGCAGCGATCAGACAGTGCTTTCCGGGCTTGGGCATATAAATCGACGCCCAATGATACCTCTTTTTCTGGATTCCCCGGCTGTTTCGCTGAAATTTTCGCTGGAGCCCTAGAAATTGGACACGGCTTCTCCTCGGTGCCGCAGCCTCTTTCCGCACCCCTACCCATCATCTTCTTCTGCCGGTGACATCGGCCTCCGGTCATCACCACGACGAACCACAACAACGCCCACCCCCACATTCCATCGCAGAAAACCCTAACCCTAACCCTAGACCTAACCCTAAACCTTAACCCTAATCTAGTTCTAGTCCTCGCCCCGCAGATGAAAAAAAAAAAAGAAATAGAGAAGCCGCGGCTAGGGTTAGGGTTTTCTGTTATTCTGGTTCTGGTCCTTTCAGATCCGTTTTTGAGTGATTTGTTTTCCGAGTTCGCTTTCGCTTTCGAGAAGAGAGAGAAAGAAACAAAGAGCGAGAAGAGAGAGATTCGCGTTTTTTGCAGGCAGCGAGGGCGGTTTGTTTTTACAGATTTTTTTTTTTTTTATTGGAGGTTTATCTACTCTGTGTGACAGACCAGACTTACGTTTCATTTCGCTACGCTCTGTTTACACGTGTCCTATTCTAACGGGACAAGGCGCATCATCCCATCACCGCCTCACTATTCCAGCTGGCTCTCTTTTCCCATTACTGGCTCTGGCACTCATTCCATTCACTCCTCTCTCCCCCAAATTCAACCTTATGGCGCCATTTTTTTTTTTTAATTGGTCCTACATTTTCTCTTCTTTTTTTTGCTTTTTTCCGGAAAATATTAATGCTTGCGCAAGCATAAGAGCATCTATCATTTCTACCGATTCTTTATAATTTATAAAATATATCCTCAGAAATTACAAAATAAAAAAAAAATTATGCTTTTCAATTTAAAATAGATACTTTTTTTTTCCTTTTCACAAATCATAGGTACGGTCGCTCACTAGAGAGTTTCTTGGTTTGGTAAGATATGTATATATAGTTATAATATATTTTCTTTTCATTCGAATTTTCTAGATCTGTGTGTGAGTCATACTTTTAGATGTGCTGTTGTCCATTGTCCATTACCATTTTTTGCTGTGCCACCATAATTCGTGGTATTGGACGTTACGATCGCATCATCCATTTGATTGCTTACTAGTTGTATAAGATTGCAAAGTGGCATCCGATGCATGCAAAGCTATATTTGGGTTAGGTTTCATCTCCCACGAGAGTATCCAACGGGTAAACATGCATAAAGAATCCACCAGAAAAAACAAATGATAAAATGGGATAATCTAAAAAAAAGTAAAAATAATGAATTGAAATTTTTTTTATAACTAATACGAGGGCTGTGATATACATTTACTACATTGAAAGTCTCATATAAATTTATTTCATTTCATGTTATTTGTCTCCTGATACGATTTATTTTAGATAAAGATAAATAGATTTTGACGAGTTCAAACAAATTTTTTAAAAACTCAAATGATTTTGGGTATATTTTTGTCTTCTCTACCTAGCTAGTATATAATATTAATAACAAAACATTTTACTTTATTTTTTTTCATTTTCCACCTTTTTATCCTATGTATTTGAAAATTTTTTATATAAAATAAATGACAAGTTTTATAATATTGTTTTATTTTTATAATTAATTTATTTTAAGTTTTTTAAAATGAATAAATGGAGAAAAAAAAAACAACATGAGTATTTTATGTTTATTTTAAATAGATTTAAAATTTTTTAAATGAACAAATTGGAATACAAAAATAGAAATACTAATAGAATTAGGAATTTTGGTATGAAAATTTGTTATACTTGCTACATTCTTTTATTATTCTACAGGAATGAAAATAGATATGAATAAATGAAACATGGCCAGGGTAAGGATGACCCACCTATTATCATTCATAATAGGTTTAGAAGTTTTCATATTTTTTAATTATATGAATTGTGTAAAACAACCCTGTACTACAAAGATTTACATATTTTACGATGAAAATAATTTATTTTCCTTAATAATGTATTTATAAATAGATAACAACTGTATTGATGGTAGTGCAATATCACCTAAGCTTGTTAGCTTGAACAAACTTAAATAATAGCCACAAACCAAGATTTTTCACATTATCTTATGTGTTTTATATTATATAGGCTAAGTCGATCATCGAGGTGCATGAACCAATTGAACATGTTAAGTCTTGCTTCTAACTCATCACACATGAAAATGACTAGGCAAATGTAGACCCTCAAAACCCTATAAAGACATTTCAACTCCCACCCATCTCCCTCTAATCCCTACTTTATACATGTTCTTCTTTTTTTCTTTTTTCTCCCATCCTTTTCATCCATGCATCATGCCTCTTCCATCATCGACCGCATCAATCACCAAACATCATTGGCAACACCACTCCACTAGCAATAGCCTTACCTTTTTTTTTCTCTCTCTCTCTTTCTCTTTTTCTTTTTTTTTATTATTTATTCCATGTATTTTTTTCTCATATTTATCAACTCCTTGATTAGAGCCACGAACTGTTATCTAATAACACATATAAGAATGAATTATACAACTATAAAGGTTCAACTCACCTAACTTCACTCAAATTGTTACAAAAACCCTAACTATGAAATTAACATATGTCTTAAAAAAAACCTATAGCCTAAATGATACAAATGATGCAAGTTGAATGAGTCATTTTTCAACCATGGTGGAGAAATGACTAAATATGTTAAAAGAAACTCTAAAGTGTGAAGTATGATGAGAGTTTTGATAAATGAAAATGAAGCAATTCATAATATAAGATATGAGAAATGAAGGTTATAGAAAAAACGAGAGATCGAACAAACACAAGAAAAAAAAAAATTGAAGGACAAAGCTTGAAGTTTCAAACATTTGAAATGGAACTAAAAAATTGGCAACAACATATACTTTGACTTTAAAGTAAGATTTAGAGTATTTCCCAAGGTTATTTTTGAGAATGTTATACATCATTTCAAAACTCAGAAAAGTCAAAAGTCCAACGCTTTAAATTATGTACAAATTAGAGGTGGAACGAGGAAGATATGAGTAATTGAAGTGAACTTCACATAGATAAATGATGAGAAAGGCAAGTTCATATAGCCATGTGAACTGAACTAACAAATGTGAAATTTTAGAGGTTTATGGCAACTAATTCGTATGCTCACACAAAATTGGTCATAATTTAGTCATTTCCAAAGGTTTTTGGCAACCATTTGACATGCTACTTATCATTTCTCATGCCCATACGAAACTTGAAGTTTTCATACGAACTTTGTTATTTTTATGCAAAATTGATACATTTTGAGCCTCAAACTCATGGGATTCAAACTACACAACATTGATTGAGAGCCTTTGATTTAGAAAGCTTTTACATGCTTTCTAAAATCTTGTTATGTGTCAAGTTAACTTTTGGCTTATAAATAGGGTATTAAATTTCTTTTTTAAATGTCTTTGATGTTATTGGGGAAGAAAACGATATTGATTTTTTTTTTGTTTGTTTTCTCTATTTTATTGATCTAATAATTTGTTGCTAATTTTTCTATTCAAAAATTAATATTTGTTTTATTTATTTTTTTTATGGATCATGTGAATAAAATCATCACAACAAGATACTAAAAAATTATATTGAGGTGCAAAACATTAAAACCTAGGGTGAGAGTTAAGGAAAAACAATAGATAAAATCGAACTAAGAATTAAATGAATGAAAGGTCGGGACATAATAAAAATAAATATATACTCTAATGTTAGTTTGAGTTATGAGATGGTGCAATTGTTAATTATTTTATATCAGGGATTCTTGGTAATTCTTGATCCTTAATTATATGAGGTTTTGTTATTGTTATATACCTTAAGGCAAATTTATAGAGAGTGGCAAAAAAATCAAATCTTACACTTAAACTTATTGTTCATATCCATTCATTTATTTGGTATTTCAATAATGAAATAAAATATTAAAAATTATGATACGAATGCAACCCTGAGTTATGAAACTCAAGTCGATCTTGTTTGACTCCATAGTCTAAATACTTTGGGACTAAGTAAAATTTATACCCTTGTTTTGCTAAGGCTTTACACTCAATGATAGATTATGGAACCCCCGATATCGAATCATTTGAATTACAAATCATTAATTATTTTATAATTTAATTAGGTTTTTTTTAGTAAATTTGAATCTATTCAAATCAATTTTATACGTTATTGATTCGAGAAATTAGGTAAAAAGCAATCATTTATACTTTGTTTGACAACCTCCACAAGTATGGTACTTTCATGGACTAATCTTTGACTATTTATCTGTTTTTTATTAACCAGAGTTGTTATGTAAAAAAACTTTATATTTTAGACATCAAAGAATTGTAGTCACTCCTCACCACGGTCGCTATTTCACTCTCCCATCTCCAATCATTATGCTACCATGACTAGCTCCATCATGCACAATCACCACTCTCATCGGTAGCGTCCTACCACTGGATCTACACTATACCCACACCACTAGCCTTCACCACCATACCAACACACTCCATTCCAATTCTCCATTCCACAACACGTCATGCACAACCTCAATTTTCTCCATGATTCCACCTCCACCACTCACCTTCGCATGACTTCGCCATACATGCACTATTGTTGATACAACTCGCCATGCTGACATGAATAACCTCGTATTTGTTGTCATCGATGATGGTTTTCTTTCTATGCCACCATGGCTCCTTTTTCATTCAACATTAATGGGCTCAATGTCACTACCATTATTGTGTAACTCTTGTTTTCCTTTCAGGGTTTCAAAATAAATATGAGGTAAAGTGCTTATATGATTTGGGTTTCGATCAATTTGGGCTTGGGACTCAAGCATAAGATTTTGATCTTAGGTTTTAGGCTTGAGTTTTGGCTTGACATGTTTGGTTTTTGGATTTTAACTTTAGATATTGAGTTTGGGCTTGCATACATGTTTAGCCCTAGTTAGGTTCATTTTGGATTCATCTAATTTTTTGTATGTTTTATTTGGTTTTCATGTTCATACTTTGGGTTTGATTTTTCTGTTATGTATAGGCCTACTTCTTG
Organism: Vitis riparia; assembly: GCF_004353265.1. Lineage (NCBI taxonomy): Eukaryota > Viridiplantae > Streptophyta > Magnoliopsida > Vitales > Vitaceae > Vitis > Vitis riparia. Next base: position 3,691,044 of record NC_048448.1, on the reverse strand, counting down.
GACTTTGGTCAAACATGGATGATGACACACCGGAAGCTTGATTCAATTGAGAAAAATGAGTATCGAGATGATATATTTAAGGGCACTAAACCCTAGGCAGAAGGGAGGGGGAACTCTCACCTCATCTATTTCATTCCTCTATTTCCCTTCGGTTTTCTTTATTTTCTGTATTTTTTTGTGAGAGAGTGCATTATATTGTATTACATTTCAGATTTTTATTGAGAAGCCGAAGAAAATATTCACTACATTTTGGTACACTACCCTTTTTTGTCATCTCTTTGTTTCTGTTTTCATTAGATTTCCCTTAGTTTTAGCCTATTGTATATTTATTAGTTGTATATTCCGATAATTTTTTTTATTTGTTTTCTTCTATAAATATCATGTTCATATATTTTTGGTTGAGTTTTCTATTTTCTCCCATAGATGTTCTATTTACATATTGATTTGTTGATTTTTTCTATTATCCCTCACACGGATATATTTATTAAAAAAAAAAAAGTTTGAAAAACCATTTTTAATAAAAAGGTTAGAAAATTGATTTTTAGAAATTTTCCAGAAAAAAATATATTCAAAATCAGAAATTTGTTTTTTAACAAAAAGTCTAGAAAACTGAAGTTTTTAAAAAGTTCAAGAAAATAATTTATAAAAAAAAACTAGAAAATTAAATTTTAAAAAGTTCCAAAAATGGTTTTAAACCTTTCCATAACTTAAAAAAAAAAAATCCAGAAAATTTGTTTTTCATTAAAAAAAAAATTATTCTTAATAATTTGTACAAAAATAACTTTAAATAATAAAAACAGTCCAAACAATAATTTTTTAATAATAATAATAATAACAATAACAAAATTAAAAATCATTTTCTTAAATGAAATTGAGAAGTCTTTTTTTTTTTTTTTAAATAAAATTAGAAAACATTTTTCTATAAAATGAGGATGAGATCTTCTCTAATAACTTGTTTTTTCTCAAATAATAAATTCATAATCATTTTTTTAATAAATTGGAAATAACTTTTAGGGAATAATTTGTAGAACTTTTTTTGATAAAACTAATGATTTTTTTTTTTAAATAAAGTTAAATTCATTTTTATAAAATACATGTTGGAATCGAATTAAATAAAAATTCCTTTTTAAATAATAAAAATGAATTTCAATTTTCTATGATATTTTTTTATACATTTTTCTTAATTTTTTTGTATAGTGCTTTTCAAAGTATTATATAAAAATTTTTTATTAACTTTAAATCTATTTTTATTTTTTCTCTTTCAAATTCTTTTCTCAATCACATTTTTTGGACCAAATTTAGCTGAAATAATTACAAATTAATTATGTCTAATGAATCAACAAAAAATAATTATGTCTAATGAACTCAGACTTTGATTGTTATCTAATTATGTCTAATTTATTACAAAAATTTAAACATAAAAACATATATATTTGAATATGAAAATAACTTTTATTGAAAACAGACTTTAATTATAAAGAGTTGTTGAATATAAACTTGTTGACAGCAGAGTGATGACTAAAATTAACGAATACAAAATACTATAATTTTTTCAACATGTAGTACAATGAAAATCATTATTTACAAGGACATAGTAACAAATTCTCCGAAAATTATTTCAACAAAGTGGTTTAATAATAGAATGTGATAAAATGTCAAGGTGAATCTTCTATCATTCGTGTTATTGGTACTTCCACCACGAATACCTCTATATTTTATGACCTAAAAGTATATCACATGCCTCAATGGAGAATCAAATATCATTACAATGGTATGATACAGCTGAGGTAAGTTCTACCACTTTCCATTAAAATCAGTGACATTGTGCAAGTTTCCATATTCAATAATATCATGTGAATCCTATCCATGTTTTCAAATATCACAACAACCTCTTTTGTCAAATCATGTACCTAACTTTCCTAAGAGCAAGTTCAACCTAACATTTCTAACAATTTTTTTGAGCTTCAATTTTTTTTATAAAAAAAACCCATTTTCATAATAATTTTTTGAAATTATTTTCAATAAACCCAATTTTATATTATAAATAATACAAATTTGTTTTTAAAAATAGTATTCAAATATACTTTAAAATGCTTTCACATAAAACATTTTAAGAAAATATAGGATATGTTTGATAATACTTTTGAAAATATTGTTCAATGACGATTATTAAAGATATACTTCACTTGTTTTCAAAAATAAAATTATAATTCAAAACTAAAATATAAAGAACAAAATTTTCAATTTATTTTCCATCAGAGTATTGTAAACTTATACATAACACAAAATTCTTAAAATATTTTTTATATTTTTATCTGTTTCTCAAAATTCTTTATAAACACGAAAGCATTTGAAATCGTTTTAAAAAAATAATGTATTTTTAAAATAAATTCTCAAAATACTATTTTCACAATCAATGGCTAAAAAATAAAAGACCGAGCTAGATAAGGTGAAAAAAATCCATATCCACCATGGTTGAAAAGGATGAAAAATCTATCCAAATCAATTATACGAGCATGAGGACAAACACTATACATTATTGTATTGAGAAAAAAAAAACCAATGTTGGGAAAAATTCAAAGCCAAAAACTCAAAATAAAAAATTAATTAAAGGAAATATGAAAACAAAAGTAAGGTTTTACCACAAGAGGACAAAAAATTAGGCTTGTGATAGAGGAAGATGAAATATTTTATATTAATTGTTATTTTATTAAAGTTGACTTATGTTTAATTAAAAATTATTTAAATTAAATCAATCATTCGTGTTAACATTTAAGAGCGAGGGATGACGAGTTGAATTGGGTTATAGTTTTTTTTTTAGTTATTTTAAAATAAATATTAATACAATACAAAATAAAATAATTAAAAAAGATTGTTAAAAGATAAAAACAACGGTTTTATAATAATTTCACAAATGTTTATATCTGCTTTTATTTGTTTTGATATGAGTTCAATATTTTTTTTACTATTTCAAAGCTTTTTCCAACCCAAAGTTTTTAATTATTATACAATTATATTTAAGACTTCAAGAGGTCTTTACAACCAGTTAAGTGATATTTTGAGCTTAAAGAAAATTTAAAAATAATTAAAATTAAAATTTACGAGCTATGAAATAATAAGTTTAATTTTAATTTAATTTTATCAAATAATCTTAAGAATTAAAATAAAATTAAAGTAATAAATTTTAAATAAATAAATTTAAAATAATTTATATTAAAATGAATAGGCCTTAAGTGATAAGTTCCAATTAGAAAAAAGATTAATCAAGATTCAGGAAAATATTAATAATTGATTATCATAGAAGATACATTTTGACTTGTACAAGAAGCTATTTTACCACCAGCCAAAAGCAAAAAAGCTAGTGTAAAAAAAAAGGGCCCTGACGTGTTAGACGGTTTAAAATCAATCCTGACTATTAATGGACACATAATCATGTAGATAGAGACACGGCATATAATAATGTGGGCGTGGACAGGAATAAAATAACATGCCATCGTGGAATTGGAGGTGAAGAGAGGCGAAAAAAGTAAAAAGAAACGGTGCGGAAAAAGAGAGAAAAGAGGAAGTTGGCTTGGGAATAGAGAGGCATACGGAGAGAGAGGGGCTGGAAACAGATTAGCAGAGGCTATAGAAATAGAAGAAAGTAGTCGTTGGAGTAGATCAGATCCGTCGAGAAAAGAAAAGGAGGACAGATCGAAGTGAGTAGAAGAGAAGGGGGCAATGGATTTGGCGGAGCTGTGGGCAATCTTCGGGCCAGGCATCGCGGGCGCGATCTTCGGTGCCGGCTGGTGGTTCTGGGTCGACGCCGTCGTTTGCAGTTCCGTCAAGGTTTCCTTCGTCCACTACCTCCCTGGTCTGCTCTTATTCTCCTTTCTCTCTACTCTCATATAGTTTTTTAGGGTTTTGTTTTTGATCTTTCACTCTCCTTTTGTTTTTTGTCTGTTTGCAGGAATATTTGCGTCTCTGGCGGCTGTGATGTTCAACTCCGTTAGAAAAGAGGACATTGACTACTCTCCATATGAAGAAGGCGAGTGGAGGTCAGGATTCCTTTCCTCTCTGTTGCTTTTACTGTTTATTTTGTTTGGTTATCTCGTGTTTTTTTGTTTGAATCACTTGTCTATGATCGATTTCTTTGTTGGTCATGGGTTTTGTGAATTATGATGCGTATTATTTTTATACTATTTGGATGCAAAATCAACGTCAATGTTTGATTTTTCAGTAGTTTGTTAGGGCTTTGCTGTTCTCAAATATGAATTTTAGGGTAGAGGGAATGAAAAATGTGGAAAGTTCTAAATGAGTTAAATGCACAGATAAAATTAGCTAGTATTACTTTCCCCAGAATTTGGGCTCATTGGCATTTGACGGTGCTAAGCAAAACTAATGGATGCATAGTCATCTTCAAGAATGAGACAAGTGATGAGTTGTTGATGATCAATGGTGGATATGTGCTAACAACCTTCAGTACTGAGAATAATTCCAAGTCTTCTCTGTATTTGGTTTGAAGAGTCTCTGATGCAGGCTTTAAACTCTGGAGTTTCTGTTTGCTGACTGGGGACAACCATTAATTTACTAAATACAGATTATAGGTTGTTCAGCTCATTTAAATGTTTTAGAAACCTTTGCTTGGTTAGAATTAAACCATGCTGTGGCCTATAGCATGGCCTATCTCTTGCAAGTGTTCTCTGCTAGATTCTCTTCTTGTGTCTTGCTGCTTGTATGTTGATTTACTAAATACCAATTGTAGGCCCATGATGCATAGCTCAAGTGGTAAAGGGATGGGGAGGGTTTATGGGAAATTCCATGTTCAAGTCCCAATGGGGACAAAAATTTACCTATTAAAAAAAAAAAAGAAATACGAATTGTAGGTGGTTTGGTTCATTAAACTGTTTTGGAAAATTTTGTTTTGGATACAATTAAACCATATTCTGGTCTATTGCTTATTATTGTTCCAAATTCCAAACATATCTTGCAAAGTGATAGAAGGTTTTTTTTTTTTGATAGACAAAAAAGGACTATGTATTAAAAGCACCTTAGAGAAGGTGAAGCAAGTATACACGAAGTATACAGTCAAAACCCAAAATAGGCGAAAAAGTGAGGAGCAAAGAAACCTTCTCCATACTAGGGGCTCAATTTACAAAATCTAACATAGAAAAAGTGTGGTCCTCTATATACACCTTAGCCCAATTCACAAAAGTATATATGAACACAAATTTAATTGCTTGGTCTGACTGCTTAACATCATTAAAGGCCCTATTCCTTTCCTTCCAAATGGACCACCACAAGCACAAAGTAGTCCTCCATGCTTTCTTCCACTTCTTACCCACAAAAGAGTTGTGCCAATCTAATAGGTTCCATCTAATTGAAGAATGCAAAACTCACTCCACTCCAAAAATGGAATAAATCAAATTCCACGATATTCTTGCTTTGGGACAAAAAAGAAGCAAGTGATCTGTGGTTTCCTTCTTTATTTTGCACAAATAACACCTATTTGAGAGATGCTAACCTCTCCTTTTAAGCTGATCAAGAGTTAGAATTTTGCCCCAAGATGCTTCCTAGGCAAAAAAAACTAACCATCATTGGAGCCCGAGTCCTCTACACAATACTAAACGGAAAAGGATCTCTAGGTCTTCTAGAAAAGGAGTAGTAAAGAGAACCTACTATTCTTGGTTTCAATCCAGTTCAGATTGTCACTCCACATCCCTTTTAGCTACCAAAGGTTGTAATTTCCGAAGCGAAGTTTCTACTTCACCTAGCTCTCGATCATTAAAATGTCTTGAGAAATGAGGGTTCACTACCCCCTTCCTTATCCTTCTCGCAAGCCTCAACCACCCATCCATCTTTGTTGACCACACAAGAGAAAAGATTTAGGCAAACCTCTTTTAAGGTTTGGTTCTTGCGCCACAAGTCTTTTCAAAATTTAACCCTTCTCCCATCCCTAACTAAAATGTGAGATATGCTTCTTATATCCTTCCCATTTATTCTTGATGGGCTTCCATACTCCAACTCCATAACCTTCTCTCATTTTTCCCGAATACCAACCTCCTTCCTTTACTCTATACTTCCCTATTATGATTTGTTTTCATAAGGGCTCCCTTTTTGTGGCAAATGTCCAACTTCACTTCCCAAGCAAAGCTTTGTTTAGGAGAATAGGGTTATGAATTTTGAGGTCCCCCTCCTTCTTTCCTAACCAAACTAGATTCCAATTCACCAAATGAAGTTTTTTCTCTAGTGCACCACCTCCCTATTAAAAATCTCTTTGGATCTTTTCAATCCTTGAGCTAACCTTTTTTGGGATAAGGAATAATGACATGAAATTAATCGGAAGACTTGATAAAGTGCTTTTAACTAAAGTAAGTCTCTTGCCCTTGGAAAGGTATTGTCTCTTCCACATCGCTAATCTTCTTTTAAATCTCTCTTTCACTATATCCCATACCCTAGAAGATTTAAACAAGGCTCCTAAAGGTAGACCCAAATAGGAAGTGGGTAGCTTCCCTATTCTACAACCCAATACCGAAGATAAATTCTCCATATTAGCTATCCTCCCTACAGGAATAACCTTGCTCTTTCCATAGGTGCATGGAAAGTGGAAACTCATGAAATCTGACAATTTTCTTGGAAACTAGAAGAGGTGCAAGCCTTCTTCGAGAGGTTGTCAACACGCCCCATCTTCGTGGAGATTGATGATGTCATGGTTCGGTTGCCTACAAAGGATAGTGTTTTTTCTGTTATGTCTTTCTACTCCTCTTTGGCCAATAGGAGAGTGAAGTCGTTCTCCCATGGTATAGTATGGAATTCTTGAGTGTCCTTGAGAATTAGCTTCTTTGCTTGGGAAACAACTTGGGTCAAGATTTTGACTTTGGATCAACTTAAAAAGAAGGGATAGGGGATTCCTAATAGATGTTACTTGTGTAAGGAAGAAGAAGAAACAAGTGACCATATACTCATTCATTGTTCAAAAGCTTGTCTGTTGTGGCAGTTGATCTTTGCGCTCTTTGGTATCCTGTGGGTGTTGAGTTGTTCAATTAGAAAGGTCCTTTTGAGCTGTCACGGATCCTTTGTTGGTAAAAAGAGGAAGATGGCTTGGAAGGTTGCTCCATTGTGTCTGTTTTGGGCTTTATGATGAGAGAGGAATAGAAGAGCTTTTGACAAATTTGAAAGCATGGATCAAACAATTAAAAATTCTTTCTTGTATTTATTTTGGGATTGAGTTAGACTGTATATTGAGGGAGGCTCTTTATCATTGTTAGACTTTGTGGATTGGGTAGGCTCTTGATAGGGCGCATTAGTGGGTTTTTGTTTTTTTGCGCATTTTTTGTCTTTTGTTTTCTTTGTATACGACGTGTATATATATATATATATATATATATATTTTAATACAATTCTTATGTACTTATCAAAAAAGAAAAAGGTTGTTTATTTATTTTTATTTTTAAAAATATTTTCTCTTGCCTTTCTTTTCCTTTTTTTCATTGTGGGTGTGGGGGTGGGTGGGGTTGGTTTTTGTTGATTATATATTATGTCATTGAGGCTCATTTGTTTTGCCTAAGTTGAGACTACAGGTACAAGGGACTAGAAAAGATTTTGATGGAACTGTGGAATCCAATAAATGGTTTTAAAGTTGTACAGATATGCCAAAATTTTAAAATGGAACTGTGGGCAGAATCAGTGCCTTGACACTATCATGATTGCACAATATAAATGGTGATGAAGAGGGTGGCGATGCTGGTGATAGACTAATGGGGCATCAGAATTCAGTTTCTGCTGCCTGAAATTAGGGCGCATGCTGTTGTATTCACCTTCAGCCATGATTACACAATACTATGGCCTTTTAAAAAAAAATTATTTTATATATATATAAATATATTTTAAAGTTAGGTTCCTTTTAATACACCTTACCCTCCTTGCCTATCTATCAAAAAAAAAAAAAAAAAAGGAAAAAGGTCATAGTATTTTGGCAATTGCACAGACTAATGCAGGAGTATGTTGAGATATATGGGATATTTTGGGATGGTTCATGAATTGCTATATTATGAGATATAGTTGGTTACATGCTTACAAATGTTTTGGGAATTACTTGTTGCTTTCAAATAATGAACTTGCCTTTTGTGTTTTAGATCCTGTAGCATACATTAGGATTGGTTTAGATCCTGTAGCATGTGTGGATTATTTGCAACTGATGGGGTATTTTTTCCCATAATGAGCTCCATATTTGTTTTTTTTTTTTCAATTCTGATGAATTTTGCTCAAATGTTAATGGCATTTCACATGTTAAAACACTTTTTATTTTTTATTTTTTTGTTACAACTCTATTCATGTCAATTTTTCAGAATAATGTATCTTCTTTCCACCCATACTTAATGCTGTGAAATTAACCCATTTTATTTTTGTCTTGAATTATGTTTGAAGAATATATTAGTGTAGAAGAGCAACTTGTGTAGCCATATAAAATCTTGAATATCTATTAGGTCTACGTATAAAAAATTATGCTACTTCTATTATTCCGACAAAATCTTGAATGCCCTGTTTGTCTTGAATATATATAGATATATAGGTGCAGCATCTGGTCATGTTTATGTGTGTGTTTTCTCTCTGCTTCAAAGTAAGGTTGATGCACATTATTGTTTATCAGTGACTCATCATAATAAGTGGTGCTCTAATGGTGAGTATATATAGCACCTTAATTTAATAAATATCAAATTTGAGCTTTTTATTATCTAGATCAAGCATGAACTCATTAGAGTAATGCAATGCATTCCTTTTCCTTTGAAATTGTAGATGTTAGTATTTGCACTACAATGATTAGATCAATAATTTTAAGATAAAATTGAATGGAGTAATATGGGTGGCAAATTTTAAACCTATGAATGTTTTTTTGATAAGCACATAATAAGTAAAATTTATAAATTTGAAAAGAAAAAATACAAAAAGGCCGAAGATAGGGCACACCAAAGTACACATGGGGTATATTAAGGGCGCAAGAACAACGAAAGGAGGGCACAGCACCTTACACCTATTTGGCTTCTAACCAATCAATAAAATCCATCATAGACATGGAAAACGTTCTATATGATGACACTTACATCCCAAAAAGCTATGCATCAAAAAGGATTTGAGCAATTGTTTCAAAGTTGCCACATTTTCAAAACCCTTCAATTCCTCTCTTGTCAAATGGTCTAGAAACGACCCAAAAAGGACAACTAGCCATGCCCTCTTCTGCCTCTTTTCTATGCAGAACTTGTTCCAACTTAGCAACATCAATCTAATTGAAGAATGCCTCACCCATTGTAATCCAAACATAGAAAAAATTAATTGCCATAAAATTCCTACTAAAACACAATGAATAATCATGTGATCAATGAATTGTTCTCTCTTTTCATACAAATAGTTTATATTCCCTAAAGAGACTTTTTTTTTTTTGAATTAGTTAAAGACACCCCTCTTCTTCTTAATTGGTCCAATGCCAATATCCTTTTCCAAGTTGCATCTCGTGCAGGAAAAAGAAAATTCCACTCTTATTAGGACCTATGAGTTCCAAATAACTCTAGTTGGAAAAACATTTGAATCCTTTAGCGCAAAAAAGGAGTAGAAAGCTTTAATTGAGAACTTTCCACTCTTAGAATTCCACTCCCCATCTTGCTCCCAAAAATCTTCTATCCACGAATCTTTTGAGCTGGATATGACATATAAGGCAATGAACTCTACTTTTAAAAACATCCCACCTTTTCCTGATAACCTTCCGTAATCCAACACCGTTACCCTTTCTTAGCACCTTAGAACACTAACCTCCCTTTTCCACTCTAAGCTTCCTTGTAATCATTGTAATCCAATACCCAAAAGGGGTAGTATTGAGCAATGTTTTCAAAGGCTTTTTTAAGGTACACCTCAAGATGAGGTGTAACAAAAACATGCTAAGATTTTGTAAAAAAACACAAGACTCCAGAAAAGTGTTCGCCTTTAGAGTTGAGACTACCTTGAGGCATGCATTTTGCCTCCTAATGTTTGAGGAGCAAGCCTTCATGGATCTTGGTTGCTCAAGTGGCCTACATGTAAAAAATAAAATGAACAATTAAGAAGAAAACCAACTTTTTGACTTTGAAAATCCTAGAAGTGAAAAATCCTAATCCTAACCCTAACCCTTTATAGAACCCCTCACATCACATAAGTTGGTGCCATTGTCACCACAACCTCAAACTCTCTAAAAATCAACAACTTCTTAGTTCGATGTTTCATTTCTGTAGCTTTATCGTGGTCTCTTAGGTTTGTTTTTTTTTTTTTTTTTTCCATTTTTGTGTTCCTTTTCTCTCATTCTATCTTCTTAGTTCTCAACTTCTTACCATAATACATACATATATATATATATATATATATATATATATATTTACTTATTTATTTGCTTTTTTAAATTAAATTAATTTAATTATTATTAGGTATTGATATTTATCATCAATAAAAGTTATTATATCTAGGTTAATTTTGAATTTTATTTATTTTGGTAAGGAATTTTAATAATATGAGATCTATAAAATTTTGATTCCATCATATATCTTTTTTTTTTTTTTTTTTTTTGAAATAGCAAAAAAAAAAAAAAAAATTTGTGATTTATTATGCTTTTTTGTGATAGTGTGAAACTAATAGTATGATTTTTATTTTGAATTAATTTGTAATTAGGTTTAAGTTTATTTTATTTATTTTTAGTTGTTTTATATATTTTAAATTATTTTTAAATATTTATTAATTATAAAATTTAGAGTCTCAAAAGGCTTACTCCTCAATGTTTTGAGGCTTATACCTTGCCTTACAAAATAAAAATGCCTTGTCTCATATTTTCGCGTTTGAAAACTTTGGTGTTGACTATTGAGAACAAAAAGATTCTTGATGCGAAAAGATAGTTGGAAGAAGGTGTTGGTTCAAAGTTGAATCAAAGTCCTTTGAGATTTCGATCGAGGTGATTAAAGGAAATGTGGTAGGTAAGGTCTAGGAGAGCGGATGTGGATTCTCCTCTTAGATCATGTTTAGCAAGAGGGCTCAACGTTGTTATTGGAAGAAGTTGAAGCTTGTTGTGAACCATGAATCCTAACCTCTACATGCATCAAATAAACGCTTATCAAATCAATTAGTATGCACTAAACCTAGGGGAGATGCACCTAAGGATCTTCAATTAGAGTTTGTACATTCTAAACAAAGGACGTGCATCAATGATCATGATGAATCTAAGGCATGTAATCAATGTATATATGATTGTCAATGACATAACCATAACAATACATGCAAGACATGTGTGAAAGGAAAAAATTGAGGGTCTAAAGTAGGGTTAGGGTTTTTACTCAATTTCTTCTTTATTCTCACTCTATGGGATTTTCGAGGTTAAAAGGTTGGTTTTTTTTTAATTTTTTTTTCTTATGTGGGCTACCTTAGGGACCTAGATCCACAAAGGCTTATACCTCAGACATCAGAGCATAAAAGGCACAATTGAAGCGTGCCTCAAGGGAGCCTCAACTTTAAAGGTGAATGCCTTTCCCCAATTTTGTGTTTTTTACAACTCATTTGCACATTTTTTTTATGCATTGCCCTCAAGGCGTGTCTCAAAAATGCCTTTGAAACCTTGGTTTTGCCACCTTATCCAGTTTATGCCGGAAGAAAGCTTTGATGTTTGATTACTTCGCTATGGTGCTTTGGTAGCTTATTTGTAAAGCACAAGACGAGGGGTTTTTCAAGGATTTTTGTAATAATAGTTTATCCAATGCCACTTTCTTAGTTTTGATTCTAGAAAAAGGAGTAGCAAAGGATTTGAAAGACTTTAAACCCATTAGCTTACTAGTTGTATAAGCTCTTGATAAATGTCTTTGATTAATAGGCTAAAAAAATGGTGGTATCAATTTAACACCCCATTGTGGAAGGTAGGCAAATTTTGGATGTAGTTCTCATAACAAGTGGAGCCATAAACTCAAGGATAAAAAGTTCCAATAACAAGATCATTTATAAGTTGGACATTGAAAAGGTGTACAATCTTCACCAAAGGCATATAGCCTTCGCCTATGTACACTTTAACCCACGTAGAGAAACTGAAAAAAAAGATGTATTTTAGTCTTTGATTTGAAAACTCCTCATTTTCAAAACATCTTCAATTTCTTTCCTTGTATATGATCTAAAAATATACATAAAGGAGCAGCTCTCCAAGCCTTAGCACAACTTCTACCAATAAAAGAGTCGTGCCACCCAAGAAGAGCCTCCTTAATCAACTTAGTGATAACCCATTGAATACCAACAATGGAGAACACCAATTGTTATAAAATTCCCGTCTTATTACAATGTAGGAGAATATGATCAATGAACTTTGACTCTTCCTTGCACAAGGTACACCTGTTGACCAATGCCCACCCTCTTTTTTGAAGTTGATCCAAAGTCAAACACCTTACCTTGACAAGCCTCCCAAGTGAAGAAACTCATCTTTGTAGGAATCTATGAGTTCGCATTAAAGGGAAAGGGGTAACACAACTTATCTCCAATAGAGAGTAAAGCTTTCTTATAGTGAAAACCTCTATGCTATCACCTTTCCAAACCACTCTATCCTCCTCCCTCTTTACTGTCTATCCTTGGAGTATTTGAAGGAACTTCTCCATGTCAGCCAACTCCCAATCATTCAAATTTCTGACAAAACAAAAGTTACAAGTTTCTCCTTCCCATCTCTGCTCCCAAAAGTTAGTTACCTATGCCTCTTTCAAAATAGATAAGACAAATAAGAAAGGAAAAGTCTCACATAAGGGCTCCTTACTGCACTAACTATCTTTCCAAAACTTCACCCTACTACTACCCACTGCAAAAGAAACCATTGTTTTAAAAAAGTCTCACTGCTTCCCAATCACTTTCCAAACTCCGACCATAGGAATCTCTCACCACACCTGACCTCCAACTTCCTTCTTCCTCTCTAAACTTACCCTTAATGATTTTCTTCTGTAGTGAATTTCCTTCACTAGAGTAAGGCTAACACCACTTTCAAAGAAGGGCCTTATTTAGCAAAGAAACAGAACGAATACCAAGGCCACATTTCGATTTGGCTTTGCAAACAGTTGGCCACTTCATTAAGTGTAATTTGTTTTCTAAGGCCCCTTCTCCCCAAGGAAAATCCCTTTGAATCTTCTTTAATCTTAACCTTACAATTATTGGAATGGTAAATAAAGACATGAAATTGGGGGGGGGGGGGGGAGAGAGACTCATTATGTTTTTTAAAAAAGTACTTTATTCAGTCTTCCTATTCATGTATGTCTTTGGTCATCATTCCAAGAAGGGTGTGCTTAAAATTGGAGTAGATTCAAAGAGATTTCTTTCGGGGTGGTGGGGCTCTTATGAAAACCCCCGTTTGGTCAATTGGGTTATTGTTTTCTTGGATAAAAAGAATGAAGGACTTGGCATTAGAAATTTGTCCCTTTTAAATAAGGCCCTCATTGGCAAGTGGAGTTGGAGATTTGCAATAGAGAGATAATCCCTTTGAAAGCAAGTTATAGTAGGGAAGTTTAGGGATGAAGAGGGGAGATGGTGCTTTAGTAGTGTGAGGAATGATTATGGAGTGGGTTTGTGGAAAGTTATTGGTCGAGCACACCCTCCTTCATTGCCTTAAGGCAAGTATTCATTGGTAGTTGATATTTTCACAGTTTGGAGTGGCTTGGGTGCTACATTCTGCTGTTAGAGGAACCTTTCTCAATTGGCAGATATCTTTCATAGGAAATAAACAGAAAATGGCTTGGAAAATCACCCTCTTGTGTGTGTTTTGGACCCTATGAAAGGAAAAAAATAGAAGATCTTTTGAAGACCTTCACCAAACAATCAAATCCCATTGTCATGAGTACTTATTTGGAACTGGTTAGAGTATGTATGGTTGATTGTTCATTAACCATCATAGGCTTTTTTGATTGACTTAACTCCAAGTAGGAGAGAAAGCTTGTTTTTTGTTCCTCACTCTTCCTTTGTTCGCCTATTGGTTCCTATTGTGTACATTGTATGTTCCTTGGTGCACACTCTGTTTAAGCACTGATAATATATATATATATATATATATTTACCTATCAAAAAAGAAAGATTCCTTAAAGCCCTGCTACCCCATAAGAAACCTCTTTGGATCCTTCCCAAATCTTAAGCTTGCTCTTCTTGGAATTACTAAATTGAAATGCAATAGAGTGGCAAGCTATACAATGTGCTTTTATTCTGGCCTGCACCTATGAAGTTGACTTTGTTGCTTTTACATCAACAGGACTCATAATTGAGGTAATCTTTGAAGTTTGCTTTGGCCCATCTAGTGGTGTCATAAAACTTTTGATTGTGACAGTGACCTAAATATTGCCAATAGTTTTTCTTGTAATCTGTTTTGAATCGATCAGGATCCATGCATACTGGTGAGTTGTTTTAGGTAGGTTCTTAGGTGGTGTAGGTCACCGTATGTGGATGATTAGTTGTCTTAACTTGAAGAGGATATTTTTAGGTGAGTTGTTTTGTTGTGGGGGGCGGGGGGGGATGGTTTGGTTGGCTCAGGCTTAGGGTTTTTGGGTCTCTCATATTGGACCTTGGGCCCCTGAATCTTGGATATTTGAGCCTTATATAGCGCAGGATAGATGAGCTGTAGCCTTGTCCAGTAGCAGCCCTTGCCACTCCCAGGTCTTGTGAGCAAGGTGCTTAAGGCCAAGGCAGGTGGCTGCTAACTGTGAGTCTTCGTCTCTTTCCACATTCCATGAGCCACGCTAACTGATGGTAGCCTAGGTCTACTGCCAAGCTGTGCTGACTTGCCTAAATCCTCAGGGAGTTATCCTCTTTTGCATCCACCACTAAGGTAGGCTCCCAATGTTATGGACACATGAGGAAGCCTGGGCTGGGCGTCTCTATGGAGGCACCACAATTTCTCAGCATAGAGTTGCCCAGAATCATTCTGTGTATCAATGGTAATATTGCATTAATTAGGTCTGGCCATATCACAGTACTGTGGTCCATGGTGTCTGCTTTGATTGCCTGCACGGTGAGCTAAGATTTTAATCATCATGATCCATTTCTGTAAAGCATGTGTGTGTGTTTTAATTTTAAAATTAGATTACTTTTTCTTTCTTGTTCAAACTGGACTTATGAGGTTCCCGTCCTCTTCATGATGTTTGCTTGTTTTGGGGTGACAAATGTCAATTCTTCTCACAGTTGTAACTTCTTAATATTGCAGATTGAAGCTCTGGCTTTTCTTTGCTTATGTTGTATCCTTTGTCTCTCTGGCTGCATCAGTGGGCCTATTGATACAAGATTCACTTGAGAAATCTGGCCCTTCTGTGTGGACAGGAACTGCGGGTGTCTTGCAGTGTGTGTTTGTGTTGATAAGGTAAATGATGCTTTGGCTTTAAGATTCTTGTTTGTGTATCTTCATCAGTCAAATCTTTTCAAACATGAGCGACATTCTTGCTAGATTATGCATTTGGAACATTCACTTGCCCACATTCCCCACACTATCAACATAAAGAGAAGCTTTCCTAACTAATAGTGTATTGGGATTTGCCAATTTATTATTTTCAAGGCAGTCAGCTTGACTATGTTCAACAAAAATTCTACTGGATCAACTTCTCTTCAACCTTGTTCTCATGAAGGAGCAAAAAGTTGGTTCTTCCCTGGATTTATGTGTGTGCAGTACATGTGCTACAAAGCATTTCAAGAACTTCAATTTTAATCAATGAAATATTGGTCTTCCGCCCCTGGAAAAAGTTGATTTTGATCTTGTCAAAGGAGTGCTTTGCATTTGATAAGAGTTTTCCTCTGCCACTGCACATGTTATTTCTGAGCACATCATTCCTAGTTCTCAGGTGTTTTTTACTTCATCAAATCTCTTCCTTCTCGTCTCCCCCAAACAATTCGCTTACACTCATTATCCATACTATTTCAATGCCTCGTATGCATCAATGTAAACTGTTCAATATGTACATGCTTTTTGGATCTTGCATCATTTTCTTACTCAATTCGTTGACTCAAAATTTGTTTCCTGCAGCGGGCTGATCTATTGGACCTCTCATTCAGAGTAGGTTGGGAGTAATCGGAGGCCATTTGGGAAGTTGTCCATGCATGTATCAATTTACTCATTTAATGAATGGGATACAAAAGTAGTTGAACTCTGTAAATATTTCTTCTGCTATACAATTACCAGCATAAAAGAAATAGACCTATTGGATTGCCACTCTTGTTTATGTTTGATTGATCCATCTGTTTTTTTTTCATTTGCGCTCTTGATCATCAGATATAGACCCCACTGGCTTCACCCTTGCTGGAATTATGACAGTTGATAAAAAGTTTAAAACTTGTTTCCCAGACACATCTGGATCCCAACAACCACCAAGTGTTGGCAAATCATGAATCGACTATTATGAAAAATGGTTTGCATTTTTCAATGACGTGACATAAAAATCTGTGGAAGTAATACATCTATTTCCATTCTCAAAAGCATTTTAAAATGGGTTGCACCACTGTTATGCCAAAAACCTAAACTGGTCACGTTCTATCAAAAGTCATGATTGCAGACCTGCAAAGCCTATGGTCTACCCAGTCGACCGCATATACTAGGGTCCATTCTCACATACTTCCTTTCAAGGATGAATTCAAATTCAATTGGATCACAGAGGGCAACGAGGTTGTACCAGGACCTTATTCACAATACCTCCCTCAAGCTATCTCAAACATCTATAATGCACTCTCTTCTGAGTCACAACCACGGTTGCAGCCACTGCTCTGCTTCCTCTTACCCTCCCTCATCGGGGGCTTTCGTCTCTGAAGCCGCTGGAGTTCTTGAGTTTTGGGTAAAAATGACCCATTTTTGAAACTTACTGTTGAAAACGGGCATATTTTCAAACTATTGTTCAAAATGGCCTCTTTGATGCCACGAAGACACCACATTATTAAAAAATATTTTTTTTCATCATTATAGTGAAAGCCGCAGTTGGGAAACGCGACTTCATTTTTGCACTAAAGCCGCAGTTGGCAAATGCGACTTCATTTTTGCACTAAAACCGCAATTGGCAAACGCGACTTCATTTTTGTACTAAAACCGCAGTTGCCAAACGCGGCTTCATTTTTTAACTAAAGCCGCGGTTGGCAACTGCGGCTTTAGTTAATTTTTATTTAAATTTAAAATTTAATTAAAAACTATTAAATCACAATTTATGATTGAAATTTAAAAAATATACTTAAATAATAAATTATTTATATTTAAACTTAAAAATCTAGTATTACTTCAACAAACATAAATTGATAAATAGAAGATATTATAAATGAATGTTTTATTTATTAATAAATTAATAATCTTAAAATAATAAATTTATATAACATATAAATAATATATAAAATTGTATAATTTATTAATTTAAGATATTTAATTTGTTAATTTTCAAGATATTAATTTATTTGTATTATGACAAATTTATCTTTAACAAAATAATAACATACTCTTAAGCCGTAGTTGTCATATATAGATCTTTTTACAAAATTAGTTAATGAAATTAATTACAAAATGTCTACTACAAAATGTAATTTTTAATAGTTTAATTAAAGTCACAAAAAATATCCACTAAACATTAATATAGTGGAAAATAAAAAGTATATATAATCTCACATGCCTCCACAAGGAGAGAACCTATGTGTAACTGGTACTCTCTTCCTTTTTGGACAAGAACCTATATATAATCACACATGATAAAATTTATTTCTCACATGGATACAATTGGTCGGATAAATGCCGAGGCTAGAAATTGGTTGGAGCAAATTCCTCTTGAAAAATGGGCACTCTCATATGATGGTGGGCGGAGATATGGGATTATGACAACTAATATGTCTGAAGTTTTTAATGGTGTTCTTAAGGGTGCTCGTAACTTACCAATAACAGCTTTAGTCCAGTTAACTTTCTATCGGGTTAACAGTTACTTCACAGTTAGGCGGGAGCAATGTGCCAGTCGGCTCGCTTCAAGTGAAGAATTCACTCCACATATTGACGCCAAGATAAAGGCTAAAGTTGTTAAGGCGGGTGCACATGAGGTTCTTTTGTATGATCATGTGGCGGGACGTTTTCATGTTAAAACTAGACACTCTGTTGGAAGCAGTAATAGGAAACCTCGTACATATCATGTTACCCTTCAAACGGGGTCTTGCACATGTAACAAAACACTTTTGTTAGGATTCCCATGATTCCCATGTTCGCGCATTCTTGCTGCTTGTCATTGTCGAGCAATTGATTTCGACAATTTGTACAAGGTTATTACACCATACGTGCTTACCTATCAACATGGGCTCCTTTGTTTTATCCCATATTTGATGAGTTGGAGTGACCTCAATATAATGGACCAATAATTGTGCCTTCAGACTCAATGAAACGGCTAACTTCTGGTCGACCAAAATCAAGTCGTTTGCATAATGAGATGGATGCAAGGGAAACTAGGACTCCATAAACATGTGGACTTTGCAAGCAATCAGGTCACAATCGGCGTTCTTATCCAAAAAGGAAGAGAGTATCAGTTACACATAGGTTCTCTCCTTGTGGAGGCATGTGAGATTATATATGTTTTTTATTTTCCACTATATTAATGTTTAGTGGATATTTTTTGTGACTTTAATTAAACTATTAAAAATTACATCTTGTAGTAGACTTTTTGTAATTAATTTCATTAACTAATTTTGTAAAAAAATCTATATATGACAACTACGGCTTAAGAGTATGTTATTATTTTGTTAAAAGATAAATTTGTCATAATACAAATAAATTAATATCTTAAAAATTAACAAATTAAATATCTTAAATTAATAAATTATACAATTTTATATATTATTTATATGTTATATAAATTTATTATTTTAAGATTATTAATTTATTAATAAATAAAACATTCATTTATAATATCTTCTATTTATTAATTTATGTTTGTTGAAGTAATACTAGATTTTTAAGTTTAAATATAAATAATTTTTTATTTAAGTATATTTTTTAAATTTCAATCATAAATTGTGATTTAATAGTTTTTAATTAAATTGGAAAGTAAAAAAAAATATTATAATTGAAATCTCAGTTATTAACTACTATACTATTATTTCGATAAAGATAAATTTATCATAATATAAATAAATTAATATCTTAAAAATTAACAAATTAAATATCTTAAATTAATAAATTATACAATTTTATATATTATTTATATGTTATATAAATTTATTATTTTAAGATTATTAATTTATTAATAAATAAAACATTCATTTATAATATCTTCTATTTATCAATTTATGTTTGTTGAAGTAATACTAGAATTTTAAATTTAAATATAAATAATTTATTATTTAAGTATATTTTAAATTTCATTCATAAATTGTAATTTAATAATTTTTTAATTAAATTTTAAATTTAAATAAAAATTAACTAAAGCTGCAGTTGTCAACCGCGACTTTAGTTAAAAAATGAAGCCGCATTTGGCAACTGCGACTTTAATACAAAAATGAAGTTGCGTTTGGCAACTGCGGCTTTAGTGCAAAAATGAAGCCGCATTTGCCAACTGCGGCTTTAGTACAAAAATGAAGCCGCGTTTCCCAACTGCGGCTTTAGTGCAAAAATGAAGCCGCATTTCCCAACTGCGGCTTTCACTATAATGACGAAAAAAAAATATTTTTTAATGATGTGGCACCTACGTGGCATCAAAGAGACCATTTTGAACAATAGTTTGAAAATGTGCCCGTTTTCAACATTAAGTTTCAAAAATGGGTCATTTTGACCCAAAACTCGGAGTTCTTACTCAGCTTGCCACATTCTAACCGGCTCAGGCTCACCCCTTGTTATGGTCAATTCCTATCCCTACTTTGCTTATGCTTCTGATCCAGCCCAAATTTCTTTGGAGTATGCATTGTTCAATGCAAAGCAACCAATTGTATTTGATGGAAATATCCAGTGTTACCATCTATTTGATGCCCAAGTGGATGACTTTTAATTTATGCAGAACTTAAGAAGATAGGCTTTTCCAATGTTTCTATTACCACATCTGAGACTCATTGGCCTAGTGCTGGGAACGCGCCTTATGCAAGTTTGGAGAATGCCAGGGCGTATAACTGGAATCTGTAGAATCATGTGGTGGAAACTGGTACTCCAAGAAAGCCTGACCTTCGGATGGATGTATTTTTCCTTGAGATGTTTAACTATAATAGGAAAGCAATTGGGGTTAGAGCAGAATTTTCGATTCCTCTATCCAAATATGCAAGCCTGTTTATCCCCCTATGAACTGAAATCATCCTTTTTTTTTATATCGGTGTAGAAAATACACCAGTGAGTGCTTCTTGGTTGGGATGTGATTTTGTACCATTTGGAAGCATCCTACATGATTTGTTTTGAGAATAATATGAACCATATTATAAGAAAAGTTTCAACTACACCAAAAAGTTAAAACTCAACAATGAAAAGGCTCTTTACTAGGTACTTGGTAATGGCTACTTTTAATCAAGACTTACTCTCAAGGAAAAGCAGTAGCATAATCAGCATTTTGTTCAGTGTTTACTAAATAAATGATAGAAATTCAAAAACCCCATTTCAGCATAAGACTATAAAATAAACTAAAAAAAGGTCCAATTAGAGAAACCCTCTCCTCTGAAGAGATTGCCATTTCTATTTCCTTACCAATCATTCATACATCTATATGTACAGTAAATAAATCATCCACTCTATCCATAGGCCATACAGCTGATCTGGCATGCACACAAGCTATAGACAAGGTGTGAAAAACGAGAAATGAGATTTTAATAATTAAGAAGCAAAAGCAGATATGCAATGCTATTACAGAGAGTTAATTTGTGAACTAAATTTCTTACATTTCCTTCTTATTTGTGCCAGATTAGTGCCTTCAGCTATCAACATGAACTACTCTATACAAAATCAAATAAAGCCAAATGTAAAACAGTAATATAAGTAACAGAATGTAGTAAACTAAAAATAAAAACTTTTGATTTCTTTTTCCCCGTAAAATTGATCAAAAACATCATAAGCTTTTTTCTGTTGAATTGAACCCTCTAGAAAGAAAAAGAAAAGAAGAAAATTATCTCTAAAGATGCAATTTTGCAAGAATCTTCCACTGTGGACCAAAATATCACCAATCCAACCATCTCCCAACCAACCTCATTAACCCCAGAAAATCCCATCTTGGGCAGGCAGACAGGCGGGTGTAAAATACCTGTAATTTATTTCACTGCAAAATGCAGAGTTCAACCAAACCCACCCTCTTTTTCCATACCCAACTCAGCACTTTTCCTTCAAAATAAAAGGACCAGGAAAAGAAAAAAAGAAACAAACCAATCGCCATCAAAAATTGGAACTTCTCAGATCCAGCAGGTCAAGGACTGGTAAATCAAGCTTCAGATTCTGAGTCAGATGAGCTCAATTTGGAAGAAGCTCCACCCAAACTAGTTGTGCGAGATCCATGCAGCATCAAAAGCTTTGCTTGCATGCCTTGCTGCAGTTTCAAAGATGGCTTCAATTTCATATACTGCATGAGAAAATAAGCAAGCAGAAAAAGTGTCAACTGCCTGTATGAACGTCATAATAGTTTTCCCCCCCTTAATAGTATTTCAATAATAATCAAAATCCAGTAGAATTAACTAGGCAAATAATATTACATCTAACAGAATGATATGCTAATGCAATCAACAACAAAAAGAAACCATCTTGATGAAAGTTGATCAGAAGTCAAACCAGAATGTAAAGTGAATCACCACAAGTCAATGTGGAGCAAATCTTCACCAGGAAGAATTTGGACTATACAGGCTTTGGAACAGTCATCCCAATAAAGGTAAACCACAGCACAGAGAGTAATTACCTCCTGATAGAAAGCATTTATCTCCTCTTCTGTAAGGCCTTCATCATCTCCAGCACTTTCCTCCCACCCAAGGGAGCGTAGGAATGCAGCCTCTTCCTCATCCGGACAAATTGATGCATTGGTACCCAAATGCTTCTCTCCAACAGCAGGACTCTCAACCTCCTCACAGGTGTTGCCACCATTGCCAGTTACCTGGCCACCATTCTCAATAGCATGAGCTTTCACAGGAGCACTGGACACTTCACTCTCTGTGTTGGAAGATGAAATCGCAGGGCCTGAATCTGGGAGCACAGCAGAACTGTTCACAGAGGTTTTCTTCCTCATCAAATTGAAAAAATCATGACGGCTCTGGGCTTGAGAAAAGGAAGGTCTCTTTTCTGCGGTAGGTCCAGAATTCAGAGACAAAGCAGCTGCCTTGCGCTCCATGGTAGAAAGCTTTGGGTAGTTTGGACTAATCGAAGGAGCAGATGCAACTGAATGAGCAACACCAAGCGGAATGCTTGCTACTCGGCTGCTAGCATTATTTGTTGGACTGGAAACATCCCTTGATGTAGGAGAGGCACCATTCTCTCGTGCTGGTTTGAGAACAAGAAACTTCCCATGAGATGTTGTTGGAGGATCAGATCTCACATGTCCTCGAAGAGAATGGTTAGCAAGGTGTGATGAAGAGGGCTGCTGCTGCCCAGTCTTGGAAGCAGCAATCATGTCACTGGTTCTGACTACAGTTTTGGGCTTTGATTTATCAGAAGAATTGAGAACCTGAAAGGAAAATTACTTGAATTCATGAGAAAAATGATCTCATCTAGCTGTGGTGAAAAGGACTGAAATGAATAAACAACAGGATTTGTTAACTCCATGCAATCCAGTCGTTTGCATATGCTCTTAAAAAGATGTTTTAGGATTGTTGCTCACTAACCCAAAAATACAGACCAGGTCACAAGTCCAGAGAACAGGTTTCATAAATTGCAAAATACATACAACTAGAGAAAAATAATTAATGCTCATATCAATATGGAAAAAAAAAATGTGTCCAAGCAATGGCTCAACAATACTCAACAAATCATCATTTTGCAAAAACACAACACAAGAAGATTAATTGATGATCTTCAAAATGCTGGGCAGTGGTTTGCTTTTCTTGCTATGAAGGATGGTTTGCAAGGAAATGGTTCGATGTTCAAATGTCAACCATCTCACACTATGCAAATATCTCATCACACAAAATGCCATATCAAAATCATAAAGATAAGTTCTCTTAAAGGTAATGCACCTCATCAGATGCACAATGTCACCTGAGAAAGTCCAAAATTGCCAACAAAAAGATGGGTCCATTTCAATAGAGTGGGAACATCTGAATAGACTCAGGTAATAACATTCTCTTCCCAGCATAATGAATCAAAGCCACACACAATGATATCATCTTAAAAGACTTTGAAAAGCACCAAAGAATCTTCCCCTAAGCATTGTAATTAGTTATTCCCTGAAGAACATACACCTTTAATCCTGCCAGCAAGAAGAATTCTTTCCATCCCAGCAAAACTGTCAGGACAAATTAAGTGGTTTATGAATAAATAAGAAAAGAAAACTCATAATGAGATCCTTAACCTTCTTAATGATGAGAAGAAGCTCGTCTATTTTATCTTCTTGTTGGTGGTGGGCTCAAACAGCATACCCCCCCAGCCATCACCACCACCACCACAAAGTAGATGTTACTTCTAAAGGACCGAATCATTGCCAATGCAACTATATATCGTTATATTGTACACTATCCACTCCCCTAGCTTCAAAGTGGGGCACAACCCATTATATACTGGAAAGCTCTAGGGAGGATCCAGCTCGGCTCTGAGAGCTACCTACAACTTTTCCTCCATGCAAAAGGCTCATTACCCCCATATGCAGAAAGAGCCACCCACAAGTGACAGAAAACGGTACCAGTAATCTTAGTTTCACGACCAAACAGCTCTTCCTCCTTGAAAGTTCTCTCATTCCTCTTTCTCTCTCCACGAGCACCAAAGAATGCAATAAAGGGCCATTTCAAGCTTATGGAAGTCCTCTATCTGAATGAAAGGAACCTGATTTCGGGGAAGGCAGAACTCACAAGAATATTCTCACCAACCTTGGGTCAGCCATCGAATGTCACAACTAGCAAAAAAGTGGGTATCAAAAAATTCCGAAACCATATCGAAGGGTATGGCCAAGTGATTACCGATTCCTTTATCCTCCTAGAAAGTACAAACCTACTTTGGAAGAATCTCACCTTGTTGAACTAGTAGATCAATACTGATATGGTGCACTGGAATCAAAAAAGGTGACATGGAAGGAGAAACACTGTTCAAAATCTCCTTCCAAGGGAAAAGATGATCAGAAGCCTCCATCAAAATCCAGTGGAATAATGTCTTTACCAACATGGCCCCTCTGTTGGATCCCATCATGCAAAAAGACTCATAAATGAGCTCAAGGAAATTCCTACTAATATACATCTAAACCTGCAGAGCCCTGTTGAAATGCATCCCATGATCAACACAGACAATCACCTGCCATGACTTCTCTGTGCACTTCCATGTGAAACAAAGTTGAATGCCTGTAAATCAGATCTTCATCAGTGCACCACATCCTGCTAGAAATGCACTCTCATCCTATTACCTATTTCAGAATAAATCAAGGTGGAAAAGGCTGTCCTTAAGGCCCCTCTGATATTTCACTTCTCCATATTACTATGTCTGTCGGCAATCACTCACTTCCACAAAGTGCAACATCCCTCCTAAAACTCCAAATTCATTTACCTAATAAGGGCTTCTTTAAAAGGCTGCAGTCTTCTATACCTGAGGCCTCAAATTTCCAGTGCATGCACAGCCCCTAAAGAAGGAATCCTATCTCCAGGTGCATTAACTTAAATGGACTTTATTAAAAGATGCAGAAACCAATTAAGGTGACCAAAAAGACATTTAATTATTGAATAAAAAACAACTAAAACAATGATGATATATGTGTATGACTGGCCAAGTGAGGTTCATCTTACTCCCCATAAAATACCAAATGTGTCGGGGACTTCTTCTATAAGCAAATCAATTTTGATTAAGAAGCCAAAAGAAGAAAAACCCAATATAAAAGAGGTATACACTATACAAAGAACACTAAAAGATGAGAAAGAAAAGAATAAAAGACCATTAAAAAAAACAACAGCTATAACCCAACCCCATCCTATCTTGAATGATCCTGTGTATCAATCAAGTGAGACGCAACTGATAACCTATACCACTATCATGTAAAGACCATTAAAAATAATAATAACAACAGCTATAACCCAACCCCATCCTATCTTGAATGATCCCATGTATCTACCAAGTGAGACATAACTGATAACCTATACCACTATCATGTCATTCAGGACCCTAGAAAATACCACCTAGAAAGAAAAAAAAACGTTAGTTAATATTTGAGAATACACATTGCCAGAAATTTGCCAAAACAAGTACAATGTAAAAACCATCATATATTCAATAGAACTGATCATGAATCAGTAGCTTGAGTGTGACTTCAACATGATTAACTTAGAGAAATGTAGCTCTAAAGACAGCTAAAACATAAAAAATTTTATGTTCCTATCTCCTTTACTTTTATCTTTCTGTTTATGGGCTTTGCAGGCACAGGGGAAGACGGTAATACAAGTTTACCATAAGAATGGGGCACTAGCATGTAACGTTTCACCACATCTTTCTTTTCTTTCGACAAAAGCCAATTCAAGTACCACAGAGCCAATTATCAAATGCAGGGTAGAGTTTCCCTTACCTACAAAACTATGTGATTGGAACATACAGACAAGGTGTCTACAAAAAAGTTAATTCTTTAGAGAAGCCTACTCACACAATACTTTTTTGCTATAAAATAAAGAAAATATTGATACAATATATAAGAAGGGCATGGCAAAATACAGAATGTGGCAGGTCTACAATGGAGTAACAATAGAGACAAGTCAACATAGGGTATTAAAAGTGCTCTTAGTTCACCGCCTGTGTTATCAGTAACATAAATATCTTTTCATAAGTATTTTATTTTTATTTTTCTTTTTCTTTTTCTTTTTCGTTTTTCTTTTCTTTTATTTAATTTTTTTGATACATGGAATGCAACCTGCAACCGTCCCCTTTCCACCCCAATCCCCTGCCCCTTGTGCTAGGCCTTGGGGGCTTTGTCAATGATATAATGAGTAACATCAAACAAGAAGAGAAAAATACTAAATGAATATAATAACAGAAACACAACTATGAAGTTATGTAATAAAGCACCAGCCTGCAACAAAGCAATACAATTCTCCATCATGGCAGAACCATTCTCTTACTAGATCATAAGAGTTTTAATTCAAACATGGCATGTTTTAGTGACTCAATCATTCATTGAGAACAAAAATCCACTCATCAGAATCATAATTCAAACATTAGGAATTCTTTGGTGACATCAATTATTGATTGAGAAAAAACAATATGCAAAAGAGAACAAGGATAGATCTACTTTGTTCCTTTCTGAGCTAGATTTCAAGTTTAACTCCCATGAAGGACAAATGCAACAATTGTTCTTAGTCTGCATATTCAAAAATAACAAGAAGACAATTCTTCTAGTGATGCCCATGGAACTTCCTGTTAACAGTGCATCATGTTAAAATCATTAATGACCAACCAAAATGGGAAACTACATCATCAAACTCATATGCTCAACTACCCAAAATAACAAGAATACCAATAAAAACAGAACAACATTTCCAGGTATTCTCAAACATTATTTGGTTAACTGTATCTGTAAATAGACCTTTACTCTTTGCTTAACACTAGAAAAGATCCCCAAAAAAAACCATGGAAAAGAAGCTACCGACTATGTGTTCAAGGACATAAATAAGTTCTCCATTCTTACTTTCCATAATTGAAGGGGGATAACAGATGGGGATATAGAAATAAAAAAGAAGCAAAAACACAAGAATAAATACTTTGGATTCATTAAGGAACTAAATGCAAAAGAGCCTTTTAACAATTGTCTAAAAAACTCCCAATAATAACTCATGAACATGCAACTTAATCAAGCTCTTACAACGACCAAAAGCAGTCCTCTTACCGAAGATTTAGGCATTGAAGGTGTCACAGGTATTAGTTGCCTAGATTGCTTAATTGCCAATTCCTCAAGTCGCTGTGTGTTAACAGATAGCTACAAATAAAAACAAAAAGTAAAGTCTTATTAGTAATTCAACCATGATTATCAATCAAACACTTAACAAGTGGCACCGCTTGGGTACCTGTGGTGTAGTGCGAGCCCGTGATGGGGCCTGTGCCAATGCTTCAGCCATATTAAGACCAGCTGTAGTACTTGGAAGCCCAGATGCCGGAGCAGAAACAACAGTCTGTTGAACAGATGAGGATCCTGTGCTATTGCTTCCAGTTATCATGGGCACCTCTGCCAGAGCTGAAGTCCATCCCTCCCCACCAATCAAAGATGAATTACCAATGGGCAAACTCTGAACAGCCATGCTCAACCCAGGTGATGGAACTCTTCCAATATCAGGTTCAGTTCCAAGTGATGGGAAATCCTTATCAAACACAGCCTTGTGGATGCCACCAATGATACTGGCCCCAGAAACCATGCCATTGACATTGTTGTGCTTGTTGCTATCGCCATTTCTTGAGTCTGATGCAACTCTTCGAGGCAACACGTCAACCTGCTTCCTTGATACCACTGAATGAGATCGCCTCAGCACATCCTTTTCAACCCTATTGATTAAGATGTTTGCCAAAGGATGAGAACTGTCATGATCCCATTGGTCTTCAATGACTAACCTATCTTTCTCCCTATCACGGTCCTTATCACGGTGACTTCTGGAGAAACTACTATATGCACGAGCATTAGATTCCTTGTCATGCTTTGGAAAACCATTACTGACCAAATTCCTCCGTGAATTGGATGAGGAGGTCCGGTCTAAAAATGCCGAACGAGGGCTTTCATAATCACTCGTATTCTTAGAAGATCTATTTCTTGTGGAGCGTGGAGAAATATCTATAACCATAAAAAGACACCATTCAAACTAGAAACTACATAAATAAAGAAATACAATTGCAAAGAAAAATAGACAGTGCTGAAAACACTTAAAACAAGGCCAACCTGTGTGCGAAGATGATGTAGCAAAATGGTGGGCTGAGTTGCCACCCCCAGTAACACTTCCAGTACTTCTCAACCATTCTGGAACTAACGTGGGTTCACTTCTTTCCATAAGGAGTGTTGCACATCATCAGATATAAAAGAAAAACACTACTTATCTTTCTTTACTCTCTCCACCCCTTTCTCTACAAAATCACTGGGCTTCTACCCAATGTTAATGATGCATAACCCTAACCCTAGTTTTATGTTCTCAAGATAACCAATCTTGCTTCAGAGTCACCACTATTCAGGCCCAAAATTGCAAAAACCAAAATGGCTCACCAATGTCCAAAAGAATCCTAAGGGTTCTTTTCTTCCCCGAAACTAATGCTTGTGCTTTCAATACATGGATCACCAGAAGCAGATTCTCATACATGTACGAATCCAAAGGGAAAAAACAAAGGCAATGGCGAGAACAAAAGGCATAGCTGCTGACTAAAACACAATGTTATTATGAAAAAAAAAAAAATCTACGCCTCCATCTTCTATTAAAGATGGATTTGCAGATAACAACCACTCAGAGGACCCTCATCTCGGCAAAATCTCAATTCAGCCCACGAAAAAATATATCAAAACGACAAGAACAAAGTAAGACCCACAATTCTAGAACAATACCTCACGCACATGAACCAGGTTATTTAGGGAAACCCTAGAGAATAAGCGAAACCGATAATGAAAACCGCGCAAATGGCTCGATATAGAAACCCTAGAATACACCTCCCAAGGCTAGGGTTCAAACACACCCACAAAAAAAAATTAAAAAAAAATTAATAATAATAATTGGCCCAAAATATATGAAATTTTTATGGGAAAAGAACCAAAAAACCGAAATGAATGAAGCAAATAGTTTTACCTAGGCGGCAGAGCCGCGAAAAATGTTGAAGTAAAGAAAACCCTAACCGTTCAAATAACCGCCAAAGTATGTATTGATATGAAATTATTTGGTGAATGCAAAGCCAATGCGTTTGGATTGTAACAGAGAGTGGCTTAGTGGGAAGCGAAAGAGAGAAAGCCGAGAGAAAAAGAGGAGAAGAGAATGGAAAAGCGAGTGTCTGAAATTAGGGCAAAAGAGGTTTTATGGGAGATAGGGTATAATCTGTATCAGTTTTCTCAGACGCTGAAACCAAACGTATCAACAACAGCCTCGTCCTCTATGAAATCACCCATATATTTTCCTTCCTTTTATTTTATTTTATTTTATTTTTTTATTTATTCTGTTGCCTTTCTTGGTCGCCAAAAATCCCTATGCACAACCAACTTGACTTTCTTCAAATCTTCTGCTTCTATACGGTCCATATTCCTTCGTTTTTCCTTTTTTTTCTTTTTTCTATTTGGCATGGTCTAGAAGCGCCGGGGCTTTTCTAGATGGAGACGCCGGTCTATAAATACCACCCAGTTATTTTCAAATGCCATGTTGCCAACCACGACTTCTCTAGGCTTAAAATTAAATTTAAAAATTATGAATAAAATATTTTACCTATTTTAACATTTTTATACAAAGATTAAATACTTTAAAAATAAATAAGTTTATAATTAATTTAAATAAATTTATTTTATTATTTTTATATTAAAAATAATATGAGAAAATCATTTTATTTAATATTTTTTTCTTTTCTTAAAAACCAAATGTGATATTAAACATGATTTTTTTAATATTATTAAATTCAATTTTTTGATAAATAAATATTTACTCTAAGTGAAAGAATAGTAATTAATGTATTTGTGAATTCATTTTTACAATTTGAGTATTGATAAAATCAAAGACACAGTATAAGAAAAAAAAAATCATAAACATTGAAGAATTCTTCTATCATTATTTAAAAATTTAGTTCAACGACTTACCATAATAAAGAGAATGTTTACACAAAATTGATGTAAAACCTAATTTTTATTTGTTCAAATGGTAGAAAAGTTGAAAAAAAATATCATATTTATAACTCAACAATTTTTTGTTTTTTAAAACAAAAAATTGGAAAAGACGTTTGACAACTTATAAAACTTTTTTTTATTTTTTTATTAAGTACAAAAAATAAGATGTTTTTAAATAATATTTTTTTATTGTTTTTACTTATTTTTTAAAACCGTTTTAAAAAATAATTATACAAACATATATAATGATTAAAAATAAAATTATAGATGTATAATTTGTTTAAAAAACATATTTAAAATTATGTTATAAATATTTCAGGTTTTTAAATAAATTTTTATTTTACAAAAAATGGGAAAATAGTTTTCAAAATCTGCTTTGAAAAGTTGTTTTAAAAAAGTTACCAAACAGCTGTATAATGTGAAAAAAAATCCTCCTTAATCTTCAATTCGATACTTAGTAATTTTACAATTCAACTTTTTTTTTTCATTAAAACACATAATCTCTTGAATATTTATATTATAACATTTAATAAAAACTAGGTCAATTGCCTATAAAATAAAAAATGAAAAATGATTAAAACTAAAATCAAAATTTAAAACTAAGACCGTAAAAAATAAAATAATAAAAATAATTTAAAAAAGTAACTAAAACAAAAATTAAAAATAAACAACTAAAAAAATAAAATAATCAATGCCCCGTTATAAATTTCTAGTTTCCTCAATATCCGTCTTTTCTTTGTTTTTTTTATACATATTTTTACACTAATTCGGTTGATGTTTTAAAAAAGTTTGATGAAAAAGTGAAATTGAATGTAAATGTTCATGAAATTGTTATCTTAATCTTATTTTCCTAAATAAATTTTAAGGTTTAACTAGTTGTTTTTTTTTAGCTTTATTTTTTAACATTAATATTTTTATCAAATTTCTTTTATACTATGTTTGATTCTTGAAAAGAACTCTTTTTTTTAACTTAATTTTTTTAATATTAATATTTTTGTTAAATTTATTTTATGCGATAATTGAAAATAACTAAAAACAAATGTTAAGATAAATGATTTTCTCATATTTAATTTTACCATAAAAAAATACGAAAGAAAGTTGCATGTAATTAAAAATTAATGAGAAACTTATATATTTTTAAATTATTTAGGTTATGTTTGATTCTTGTAAATTACCAAATAACGAAAAAAAAATGTTAAGAAAAATGATTTTCTCATATTTGATTTCACTATGAAAAAAAAAAAATCAAATATAATTAAAATTTTATACATTTTAAATTTATTTAATCATTATACAATAATCTTTATACAGTAGAAGAAAATAAGTAAAATTATTTTTAAAAACATATAAAAATAATTTATTAACTTTGATTTTTTTTTTTTTTGCTTCTACTTTTCTTCTATATATTATTTCCCTCCTGTTTTCTTTCGAATTTTCTCAAACCAAACATAACCCTAATCTTTATATAAAAAAGTTAAATACTAAGTTGAGTTTGAAGTAAGAAATTAAAATAATTTATTGATTTTAATTTTTTTTCCCTTTTACTTTTTCTCTTTATTTTATTTTATTTGTATTTTCTCTCAAACTTTTTGGAATCAATTATAACCTTGATTTTAAGGTATTCTTACTTTTATATATTTAAAAATAAATTAATTATTTTTATTTTTTATTTAATTATTAACAATAACAAACAAAGTGTTTATTTAGTTCCAAGACAAAATGAGATAAGAAGATTACAACTATGTTTGGTTTTTTGGAAATTTTGGAGGAAAATATGTCTTGAGAAATAAAATAAAGAGAAAAATTATAAAGAAATAAAAAGGTGAAGAAAAATAAGTTTAAAGTTAATAAATTATTTTTATACTTTTTTCAAACTTACTTCACTCATTTCCCCTCATTATTAAATGATTTTTTAAAAAATATAAATTTATAATGAATTATAATTATATTTGATTTTTTTTTTTGTATTTTTCATAATAAAATTAAATATGAGAAAAGTATTTTTTTTAATATTTATTTTATATTTTGAATACAACCAAACCAAACATAGCGTACATGTTCCTTAAAAAACACTTTAAATGATTAGAATACTAGGTGTCCAGCTATTATAACTCACCACAAATACAATTAATTAAAAACTGGTATTGAGGACAATAAAATTCAATTTATAATTAAACAATGTTTCATACCTAAAACACAATCAATTAAAAAATAAATTTTTATTATTTTTTATTTGTTTAGTGAGAAAAAATAAATTTTTTTAGATAGATATTCAAACAAGTCGGGATATCTCTCTTTTGATCTTATTAGTGAGTGGTTAAAAGAAATAAGAAAAAAAAAAGGAAAATGACCAAAGAAATTTCCAAGAAGTTGGGGACATTTGGTGTTTGCAATTTTATGATTGATTAGAACAAAAGTTAAAAATATTGTCCTATTAACGAATAAATTGCAAGGGGAAAAAAATGTATGAATTGATTCAACTCTACCTCAATAATAATTCGACAAATTAATAAAATTAATTATTTTCTCATCTCGATAATGAGAAGGTTGTAAAAGAGGGATTTTTTTGGTACAATTATGTGTCTTTTTAAAAAAAATGACAATTGTGAATCTATTTCAAAGAATACAACAATTTTTAAAATCATGTTTTAAAAAGATAATTTCAATATAAATTTTATTAATTATGCTTATATTAAAATGTTATTTTCAAAATATACTTTTTATGAAATACTAGGTAAGAAAACAGTCTTTAAGAATATAGTTTTTCATAGAGGTGTAATTGACCGGACTTATTCAAAATTCAATATGATATCCGGATCGTTGATAAATCGTTTTCAATACTCAATTATTTTCAATATTTTTTAAACAAATGGAGTACTTATATACTATTTTTTTTTTCACATTAGTTTTAAATCTTATTGAAAATTTTCAAGATATTTTGAGGGTTTCATTTTATTTCTATTAAACATCTTTATTTAATCAAGGTAAAAAAACATTTTAATTACATAAGATTCAAGCATAGACGCTTATTGTCTACTCTTAATTCAACACATTTTCACTACGATGTCCGATTAGATACAATTACTTTGTCTCGAATCATAGTAATATTACTTGATCAGATCATTGAATCATTTATTTATTTTGAAATATTTTCAATGTTTAGTTCTATACAATTTATTTTCATACACGTCTTTTTTTATGAGGTCTACAACCATTATATAGTATAAGAGTTACATCTCTTATGAAACTTAATAGTATACCACTTCTTTGAATAACTCGTAATGTTGCATCTCTTTCGAAATCAGGATTATAAATTTTAAATTATTAACCTTACAAAATTATTTATTATAAATAATCAAAATGCATGTAAGATGATACAACTTTTCAGTTCATTAAATCGTAAGATCGATTCTTGAAAATTTTGAGGTCAAATGTTAGATAAAAATAAATAAAGAAGGCTATGTTTGGCTCTCGAAAAATATTAAGGAAAAAAATTTAAAGAAGAATGGTATTCTCATGTTTGGTTTTACCATTTTTTTTATAAAGAAAACTAAATATAATTAAAATCAGTTAAAATTTTATATTTTTAAAATTATTTAATCTTTATACAGTAGAGGAAAATAAGTTAAACGAGTTTTTAAAAATATATAAAAATAATTTATTGATTTTAAATCTATTTTTTATTTTTCTTCATTTTTTTTTTCCTTTCCACTTTTCCTCTTTATTTTATTTCTCTCATATTTTTCCTCAAAATTTCAGAAAAACCAAACATAACCTAAGCGAAAGGAAAAAAAATGTATATTTAAAGTTAATAAATCACTTTTATAATTTTTAAAACTTATTTTGCTTGTTTTTCAAAATCTATATAAGTATTCAATATTTTTTAAATATATAATAATTTTATTAATTTTAATTATTTTATATATATATGTATGTATGTATATATATGATTGTATGCAAAATTAGAAATGGGATGAAAATGAAAATGTGCGCAAGATAAATAGAGACACCTATATTGCAAGTTTTAGATTATGATAATGAATGTGTATGAGAATGATATATATATATTTTTTTTGGTTCTCTTTCATTCCAAATGCATTCATGCATTTTAAAATATTGCAACATTTGGATTACAATTATAAATAAAAATACAAATTTATTAAAGGTTTTGATTTATCCATTAGGTATTACGAGTTACTTTCATTTCATTTTCATTCAATTTTTAATTTACATATCAAGTATGGGGATGACGAAGGGTACCCATCTTGCCCATCTCATAATGGGATGAGTTTGAAATAAAAATAAACAAGTATGTGATAAGTTTGATAACTTTTTTGAAACAAATGACAAATTCAAATATTGCAATAAAGTAGAATATTAGGTTATGTTTGATCCTTGGTGTGAATTTTCTATTTTATCCTTTTAACATGTGTTTTTTATCATACTTGATGCAGTACACACGTGAAATTTCTTTTTTGCTTAGTTGTTGTTGTACTTCTTAGTGGTTCATCTACTATTTGACATTGATATTGATTTTTTTGAGCCATTTTTTTGGAGATATTTTGAAAATATTTTTTTAGTCATAATGCGACTTTGGTGACACCCTAAAAGTCTCCAAAGTTTTAGCGTGTTTGAAGCTTAGATAAAGCTTCATTTGTGCGAAGTGGGCCCATTAGGGCCTTTTTCGCCCCCTTTTGGGCCTAGCCTTTTTTTTTTTTCCATTTCTTGGCTAGTTTTAGGGGAGTTTTTTTAGGCTTAACCCAAGGGTTTTGGTCTCTTTGGCTGGGTTTTAATTTAGGAGAGTTTTGAAGAGAAATTTAGGCATAAGGGGAGATAATGGTATGTGTTAAAATCCTCACTTCCCTTACCCTATAAATATGAGCCTTTTGGCTCATATTTAGCAACCCTTTAATCTTTGCCTAAATTTTGAAGAGATGAAATAAAGAGAAGATGGTTATGAGAGATTTGAAGAAAGCTTGGCTTGGAGACAAATTTGTATTCACTGAAAGTTAAATGATCCACTCAAGAGGAGTTTATTTGTTGAGTTATCTTTTATTTCATATTTCTCTTTTTTTTTTTTTTAGTATATTATTTGTGTTTTTTTTTATTATCATTGTTTGATTTTTAAGACGCTAATTATATAAGTTGTGGATATTGAAATGTCACAGGTTAGATTTTGTGTTTTTCTTTTCATCTTTGGGTTCTAAGCTACTATGACTCATTTTTTATTTTGAATGTTTGCTATATATTTGTTCATTTGTTTAAATCACTTTTTAGTTGTTTCTTAAACCTTACTTAGTTGAGTTTTGTTTATTTTTTATATATTTTAAGTTTATCCGGTTGAAACATGATATTGGGTTTATTTTGGTTTATGATATTTGTTTTCTCTTATTTTGGGTTATCAGTGGGATATCGGTTTTCCCTTCATTTTAATGATTTTTAAAGATGTTTTTTTTTATCGATTTTGAAATGGCAAATCGAGAGCCACATGTGTTAGTTGTTTGGCTAAAATTATTTTATTATAAAATGCTCTTCAAAGCATTTTTTGTTTTCTTTAGCTCACTCTTCAAAATTGATTGTAAAATTTTGTGCTTAAGTGATTTTTTTTTTTATTGAATTTCAAACTAATTTTGATGGCTAATCTCATGGCCCAAAGTCATGTCTCAAGTCATACTCATTTTGATGGCCAATCTCATGGCCCAAAGTCAAGCCTCAAGTCATAGATTTAGTCTTACAATTTTTGCTCGATAATATAACTAATTGCTTTCAATCTTGTGATTTTTTCAAGGATTTTCCAATTTGACTTTGTGAATCAAATTTTCAACCATTGTGATTAGCTTTCCATCGTCATTATAGACTTTAAATCATGAATAGTTTTATGGTTCTTAATGTTTGCCGTATTTCTTGGCATATAAAGCTTGAGTCCACATGAGACATGCCTTCCCATGGTTATTTTTATGTCCATTTTTAGTCAAAAATTTAAAATCTAAGTGTAATTAGGCATTCTGTACCTCTCATGAACTTGATTTCATATTTATATGAGGGTTAAGGAGTGAGACCTTATAGTTGATTTATAGCCAACATCACTTATTTTCTAAATATTTGATTTTGAGTATTTTTTTATTTTTATTTTTTAATTATGGAGACATAAACTATCATTGCAAACTTGTAATTAATTAGATTTTTCCTAACCCTTATGAACCTCTTGCCATGCTCATTGGAGGATTGGAATATTTAGATAATCCAACAATTTTCCTTTCTTATATTTTCCTCCTCATTTTATCTCAATTAAACATTATTGTGTTTGGTTTCTCAGAAAATATGAGGGAAAATGTCAAGGAAATAAAATAAAGAGAAAAAATATTTTTAAAAAAGTGAACGAAAATAAAAAAACAGGTTTAAATATAATAAATTATTTTTATATGTTTGTTTAAACTCATTTTACTTTGTTTTTTCTATTATAATAATATTAAAATATAAAAATTTTAAATTAATTTTAATCATATTTGATTTTCTTTTATATTTTCAATGAAATCAAATATAAAAAAACTATTTATTTTTTATTTTTTTTCTTCATAGTATTTCCTCATAACCAAACATACTCCAAAACCAAACATAGTATTAACCTTCATCTCAATAATACTAATTCCCAATAATTAAAAAATTGTCAATTTTTAGAAACAAAAACCATTTGCTAAGCTAAAAATTAGTGCCAAAATTCAATGATTTTTTCACAAATTTTTTTAAAATTTTAATATTAAAAAATAATATCAATTTCACATGAGAAATGTGTTTGGGGTTGAGTTTGGTCATAAACCAATTGATTTGGGGCAATATCATACCAGCAAAGAAATTTATCCCTAACCTAATATTTCCAATACTACCAGTCTACCAAACAAAAACCAGCTTAACGACACACGTGTCATGTCAATGATTGTTTTTTTTTAATAAAATCGTTGTCTTTTTTATCTAAAAAGACAACTCAATTTTCGATTTATTTTATTTAAAAATTTTCACCTAAAAATATAGCCGACAGACAGTTTTATTTTCCTTACGTAAAATTTAATTAGTCTTTCTTGCATAAAATAAGAGAAAATTTATGTAAGGGAGAAAAAAATAAGTGTCATATATATATATATATATATATATATATATATATATATATATATTTATTTATTTATTTCTAATAGTTGAAAGTAGGACTCAAATTTGTAGAAAATGTAAAATATTTTGTAAAAAAATATAGATTTAATTTATGTGTTTAAAAGCTATTTTAATTTTTTTAAAATTATATCTTTATATTTTTTAAACATTTGTTTTAAAACCATCAACTTTTTAATATAATTTTTTAAAGTTGTTGTATTTCATATAAAAATAATTTTTTTGAATGAAGTTTTAAAAAAAAATATACTAAATAAAATACTAAGAATTGGATTTTGTTATAGAAATTAGGAAATAAAATTAAATATGATTTGAATTAATTAAAAATTTATATATTTTTTAATTTATTTAATAAAATTAAAATAAGTAAAAGAAATTTAAAATAATATATAAAAACAATTTATTAATTTTAAATATATATTTTTATTCTATAAAGTTATTACCAAAATTCAATATTTTTTCCCTCAATAAATTTATAATTTTAAATAGTTAGGGCTTTAACTGCAATTCGGGGTGAACATGTAAGAAGGAGGGTACGTGCGTTTAATAAATGTCATTTCCGTTCATTACTTTTAATACTATTATATAATAAATATACAATTTATAAATTACAATGGGTATATTATTAGATTTAAATGTGAAAGATAAAATAAATAAAAAATTATTTTAAATGATAAAAACTAAGTTAAAATAAATAACTTATTTATATAAAACAATTTAACTCACTTAAATATTTTGTATGAAAGTTAAATAATTTAAAAATATATAATTTTTTTATTAATTATAAGTATAATTATTTTCTATATAAAATGAAATATGACATAGCATATCTTTCTTCCCTTATTACTTTTTAAAAATAGATAAGGGGAATGCTATTTTGATGAGGATAAATCCTTTCTGTGAATGTCGCTTTGAATATTAAAGATTATCTTAAAAAGGAAAAAGGAAAAAAAAAAAAAAACAAAAACAGAGGGCCAACATTCAAGCGCGTGCACAGTCAATTCGGACACATATTTCTATTGTTTGTTTGCTTGGTGGTTTTTTTAGTAATAAAGAAAAAAAAAGCATCCAATCGGGGGAATCGCCTTTTCTGTGTCATTTCTCCACATGGCACCGCGTTTTCCATGTTTCACCATTGGCGACGGCCTTTACCAGTCTTCGCCATAGTCTCTCACTCTCTCTCCTTTCAACCATTTCGACTCTACTTGGTCAGATATTTTCTTCCGCACCAAAGTCCTCTCCCTCCGAGCACATCTTGCTCGAATTTTCTTGGCTACTGATTGTTCCATCTTCAAGTCGCAGAGAGATAATCCTCTTGTTATTTGATTTTTTATTTTCTTTTTAATTTCTATTTTATTAGGATTCCTTTTGGAAGGTTAGAATCTTAGAGAAACGGGAGCACATGGTACTTGGATTTCTGTGATTAAATTCACGTGAATACAGTTAAGAGGGAGAAAACAGGGAGGGAGAGCTTCTTGTATCTTTTTTTTTCCAATATTTTTTTGCGGGGTTTCAGTCTCTACAAAAACCCTAGTTTGGACGTTAATGGGTCGAGAATGAAATGCATCACCTGCCTCGACTCTTCGATTATAGCAAGAGATCCAAAGGGATGTTTCCAAAGCAGAAGCCACGGAAGCCCAAGCTCGAGCGTCGCAATGCCTTGAGGCACATCGACTACGACGCCTCCGCTTCGTCGTCGTCGTCGTCGTTCGATGACTCCTTGGCTCTCCATACTCAATCGTTGGATCTGTCGGACCGAAGCAGCTTCCGAATTCATGGAACAGAAGGGGAAGTTGACGAGATTTGCCGGAGTTTAGGGCTTTCGGGACCGGACGAATTATCGATTCCGGAGGCGGCGTGGGAGGCGTGGAAGGTTCGATCGAATTCGGATGTTTTGCCGAGGACGAGATTTAACAGATTGCATAGTTCCAAGAGAAAGGAATCGGAAGTGAAGGTGGATGATGGGGTGGTAGATGATTTGGCAGATGGGTTTGAGGATAGTGTTAGCTGTAGTGATGCAATCGGGAGACGGAGAGAGACTTCCGAGCTGAGTAGTTCTAGGATTGTTGGTGGTGTTGGCGGCTGTGGCGGAGGAATTAAGGGTGTTAGGCCTCCTTTTCTTTCACCGCCGCCTTTAATGTCGCTTCCTGTGATTAGTGACGGGTGTTCCACTTGGGATATTTTGAAATCTTTTGGGCCGGATGCTGATGGGGGTTCTTCTGTTGTGGTAGAAGGAGGGTCTAGTTCCGAGGACGACGAATTTGATGCGGCACTTGTTAAGGGAGAGGACGTGAATGGGTTGAGGAACGACGAGATTGCTCTTCTATCCGAGTCATATTCATTTACCACTACGTCCAATGATGATGACTCCTCAAGCACTACCACGGAGCTCATGTCAAACATCTCGCCAAATGGCAGCTTGAGACCCAGTTTCACAAATTGGATGAAGGGTGCGTTGCTGGGAAGTGGATCCTTTGGAACGGTGTATGAAGGGATGTCCGAGTAAGTGTTGTTCATATTATCACCTTCATTATTAATCTCACAAAAGCTTAAAGCCCAACAAATTTTGACGTTATATCTTTGCTTCAAATATTTAAGATAAATATCAAGAATTGGTAGCAAAACATCAAGCACAGAAACATGCCCAGTTAGTATATTTTGCTTGTGTTCTATTGCATGCCACATCAAGGGCCTTGGAAGCATGCGTCTCATGACATAAATCTTGGGTCTTACTAAAGCTTTGAAACACCACTTCTCTAGAGCCTGCAAGCCTTATTCAAACCATTCGGGACTGGCTTTATGGATCCATCATCTATGGCCTATACAGGATTAAGATATGACCTATTCTTAGTCTATTGTTGACCCTCTATGAATTGTGCCGGACTCCTGGGAGGTCTGTTCATGCAGGGACCACCTGGTGTGTTGGGAAACCTGCCTTTTAGGTTACACAGTAAAAACTTATGCAACCTTGGAGTGATCCTCGATAGTTCCCCTTAGCCAAGAGAACTTCTAGGCAGAGGGTTGGAGATCTAGTTTGGTTTGAGAAACTGGATTCATCTGGAGCTTATTTGGTCACACAGAAGAGCAAATGTGATATACAAACTTAATAGTTAATTTTTACGGATATTGAACTTCAAAATGACAGTGATATAATAACTGTCCTTGATATTGCATTAGGACTATAAATTTTATAGTAGTCATCTGATGTGTTTTTCCTCCACTCTTTATTTTTATTTTTATTTTTAATTATTATATTATTATTGTTGCTATTATTATTTGTTTGTTTATTTGTTTTTCTTTTTCCTGCAGGGATGGAATTTTTTTTGCTGTAAAGGAAGTTTCATTGCTTGATCAAGGAAGCCAGGGCAAGCAAAGTCTTTACCAACTTGAGCAGGTGAGGTTCTTTAATTGGTCCTGGTGTAATTTTCTTATTATATTTATCTATTCTCTACCATTTATTTTTTATTTTTTATTGAATGAATGATATGGGATTAGGAAGCTGTCTTCTCTTGATAATTATTTCTTGTTGAGGCTCTCTTTCTTGCTCTTCATCCTCATTTATTTATTTTCCAGGAAATTGATCTTTTAAGTCAATTTCAACATGAGAACATAGTTCAATATCATGGCACAGCTAAGGTACTATTTTCTGTCTTTCTGTCGCTTTTGGTGTCTGCTTTCTCATATATATAATAGACATATTTTGTTATTGGGTATACAGGATTATGCTGTACCAAGGTTTTCTATCTTTTGTAAAATTTCCTATTATTTACTATATATATTTCATTTTTGGTGCTGATCTTTGTTTTCTCTTGCAACTAATGAGTTTTATGCATTGCTTTTAAATTTTAGTGTCTTCTCTATGTTCCTGCAGGATGAATCAAAGCTCTATATCTTTCTTGAACTTGTAACTAAAGGATCACTTGCAAGTCTCTATCACAGATATAATCTTGGAGATTCCCAAGCCTCAGCATACACAAGACAAATTCTGCATGGTTTGAATTATCTTCATGAGCGAAATGTGATTCACAGGTGAGAGTACTGAACCTAATATGTTATTATTGGCGCTGTATGTTTGCTCTCAGGGTCATTTTTTTTTTCTTTTTGTTGTTTAGGCTCCACTTTCTTAATTATTTTGGTGCTTGGATTATGTGTTTCTTACTAGTACCTTTGCTTTAGCATTAATCATCACTACAAAAATGATTCATAATGTGTTTCTGAAATCATGCTAGTATATGATTCATTTTCTTAATGCTTTGTTTCCTTGCAATGAGGACTGCTTAAAATGTTCCCAATCGGATTAATTTATGTAAGTTGCTTGTCAGCCTTAGTCTATTTTTTTTTTTTTTTTTCTGTTCTTGTTTCATGGTACCAAATCCAATAAGAGCAACATACCAGTTTATGAAGTAGGTACTAGAAACAGCATGAGACCGAAATAGGAAA
Source organism: Vitis riparia (assembly GCF_004353265.1). Taxonomy (NCBI): domain Eukaryota; kingdom Viridiplantae; phylum Streptophyta; class Magnoliopsida; order Vitales; family Vitaceae; genus Vitis; species Vitis riparia. The sequence goes on along the minus strand of NC_048448.1, from coordinate 3,649,564 downwards.
TGTGGTGTTAAAACAATGGGGCATGCAACATACGTTTACTAGTTTGAAATCAATAGTTTTTTGCTAACAAAAGAGGAGGGCAGGAAGAGGAAAGTTGATAGATGCCTAAAAGTAGCATTCTTGAATAGAAATGTTCAACTAGTAAGATCATTTGATCCAGATCATGACTTTTGTATTGAAGATAACTTAGAGCATAAAAAGGTGAAGTGTATGTATGATAATCTATGTCCTGTATTTTCTTTGATGGCTAAATAAATTGACCAAAGTTTTAATAGCTTATTTACCTTGTTTTGAACCAAAGTTTAGGATTGTTTTAAATTACCTCAATTTAAAATGAGGAAGTACTTGGCCATACATTCTATGCAATATAATTGTAGTTTAGCTTCTCAAATCTCATATTTTTCCTTCTTGTTTTCTAGGGACATCAAATGTGCAAACATATTGGTGGGTGCCAATGGGTCTGTGAAACTTTCAGATTTTGGGTTGGCAAAGGTTATTTTTTTAAGTAAAAAAATTATGATTTTTCTAGTAGTTTCTGAAATATTCTTAATGTCATTTTTTAATATTTCTTCATATTCTTTTGCAGGCAACCCAATTGAATGATGCTAAATCTTGCAAGGGAACTCCATTTTGGATGGCCCCCGAGGTTTGCTTTCCTTTCTCATCCCTTTTCTTGGGTGAAAAAGCATTATACTAAATGGTTCCAATTGTGTGAATGAATTAATTTAGTGGAGTCATCACAATGTGAGAGAATATTGTCTTGATATTAGCTTATGCAAGTAGGTTATCAAAAAAATAAAAATAAAAATTGCTTATGCAAGTACATTGTAATGATGCTTACTGATGTGTGCCAATCTAGTGATGGTTGGAGAGCAAAGAGGACTTATGGGGTGTTTGGAGTAGGGGTGTGGAAGGAAATTTTGAAGGAAACTGAATGGTGTTGGGATAACATGGAGTTCATAGCTGGGAAGGGAAGCAAAATCAATTTTTGGACTGATGTTTGGTGTAATGGTACAAGGCTGTCCCAAAATTTCCCTCACCTATTCGCTATGGCTTCCCATAGGAATGCTACGGTGAAGGAGATGTGGGATCAGAATTTTGGTCAAGGGGGTTGGAATCTAAGATTTTTGAGGGGCTTTAACGATTGGGAGATGGATATGATAGGCGACTTGCTCCATGCTCTGAGGGATTACAAGCCTTCTATGGAGGAAGATTCAGTCTGTTGGAAGGGAGGAAAGAATGGAAAGTTTAGGGTCAAAGAAGCGTATAGATTGGTGGCTAGATCCAATGATATTGTTTTTCTGTCAAGATGCATTTGGGTGGATTCAGTTCCAACCAAGGTGGCATTCTATGCTTGGGAGGCTACATGGGGGAGGGTGCTCACTCTTGATAGACTCCAGAAAAGAGGATGACAGCTTCCTAATTGTTGCTTTCTGTGTGGTTGTGAAGATGAAACTATAAATCATATACTTATTCACTGTATAGTGGTCAGAGTTCTGTGGGATATTGTCCTTGGGTTATCAGGTGTGCAGTGGGTCTTTCCAGAAACTGTAAAGGAGGTCTTAACTAGCTGGAAGGGCCCTTTTGTGGGAAAGAAAAGGAAAAAGATATGGAAATCCATACCGTTGTGTATTTTTTGGACGGTTTGGAAGGAAAGAAATAGACTAGCTTTTAGGGAGGGAGTGTTAGATATTCAAAAGCTTAAGAATTCTTTTGTTTGTAGTTTGTGGAGTTGGGCTATATTGTATATTCAAAAGCTTAAAAATGTTGTGGTATACTTGTTAATAAACTCCTGTATTGATCAGCTTTGTATGACTTGGTGGCTTGGGCACTTATGATTAGAAACTAGCACTATGATTTCTAGTTGAAGGAACTTGGTTTGAAAGTTGGCAATAAGCTTTTTAATATTTTATATAAAAATATAAAATTTTAATATAAAATGTAATTGATGAGAGAAATTATAAATATAGGTTTCAATAATTTTAATAATTTAAATAAACAAGTAAGAAAAAATAGTTAAACAAAATTTTAAAAGATTTTTAAAAAGGACTTTCAAAAAAATAATATTTGTATGAAATCTTATTTAAAAAAAATGAATGATTTAATTGTAATAAAAATGTTCCAATGATTTTTTTTCTTCTGGAGATAGTGGAACTGGATGAGAAAGAACAAGAAGGGAATTTTTCTCTTGAATCGGCAGTAAGGTCTTTAAGAAAGGGGGATTTGGAAGAGGTGTTGTTAAAGGAAGAGATGTTCTGGAGGCAAATGACAAGAGTCAAATGGATAAAAAAAAGTGGATTGTAATTCTAATTTTTTTCATAGAGTGGCTAATGGCAGGAAGAATAGGAGTTTCTTTAAATCTTTGGTGTTAGAAGATGCGGTAACCTTAGATAACATTGAAAGCATTTCAAAGTAGATTAAGCACCATTTTGGGAAGTTATTTTTCAAACCTTCAAGTGGGTCTTGGAGGTTAGAAGGTTTGGATTGGTCTTCTATTTCTAGAGAGAGTGTCAAGTGGTTGGATCGACTTTTTTCAGAGGAAGAGATTCTCAATGCTATGATGCTTTTAATGAGGATCAAGAGGTGAGGGAGGGGATTGTGAACACCTTCCAGAATTTTCTATCAGAAGAGCCGGGGTGGAGAGCGGATATTGAGGGGCTGCATCTCAATCAACTAAACCCTCGGGAATCTGAAGACTTGGAGAGGCCTTTTGCTAAGGAGGAGATTCACTGTGCACTGATGGAAATGAGGGGAGATAAAGCACCAGACCCGGATGGATTTACAATGGCTTTTTGGCAAGATAGTTGGGATTTGGTGAAGGAGGAAGTGGGGGATCTGTTTAAGGAATTCTTTGAGCATGGGTCCTTTTCCAAATGCCTCAACACTACCTTCCTGGTCCTTATCCCCAAGAAGGGAGGAGCTGAAGACTTGGGGGATTTTAGGCCCATTAGCTTGCTTGGGGGGTTGTACAAACTATTGGCCAAAGTCCTTGCGAATAGGCTAAAAAAGGTGCTTGATAGAGTCGTCTCAGTAGATCAAAATGCGTTTGTGAGTGGGAGACAGATTTTAGATGCGTCCCTAGTGGCTAATGAGGTGATTGATTATTGGCTCAAAAGGAAAGAGAAAGGGTTGATATGCAAGTTGGACATTGAAAAAGCCTATGATAGCATCAATTGGAAGTTTTTGATGAAAGTGCTTCGGAAGATGGGTTTTAGGGTGAGGTTGTGGCAGCCTTTCTTCTTGGGCTTTTGTGTATACTCCCTGTATACATGCGGCTTTTCAGCCTTCTTTAATATATTCTGATGTTTATCTATCAAAAAAAAAAATGCTATGATGCTTTTAAATAAGAAAAAGACCCTTGGTCTAGATGGCTTCACAATTGGTTTTTATTAGTAGCGTTCTTAGAGTGTTTCACAATAACGAGATAATTAATCAAAGCATGAATGCTACCTTCTTCGCCTTAATGCCAAAAAAGAGTCAAACAAGTAGGATCTCATATTATAGATCCATCGGTTTGGTTACTAGTTTGTACAAAATCATAGCTAAGGTTTTTTTAGGGCGTTTGTGTAAAGTCCTCCAAGACACCATCTATTTGACTCAAGGTGCTTTTGTTGAAGGGAGATGAATTTTGGATGCTGTCGTGATTGCTAATGAGGTGGTGGATGAGAAGAAGAGCTCTTGAAAGGAAGGGGTAGTTTTCACAATTAGTTTCAAAAAGACCTATAATCTTGTTGATTGAGATTTTTTGGACCACGTACTTGGAAGAAAAGGGTTTAGTTTAAGATGAAGGTCTTGGACGAGGGGATGTTTATCTTCGACAACTTTCGCAATCTTAGTGAATGGTAATGCTAGGGGGTGGGTTAAGACTTTCAAAGGTCTAAGACAAGGAGATCTCATTTTCTTTTTTCTTTTCACTATTGTGGTTGATGTTTTAAGCAGATTGGTTGTGAGAGTGGAGGAGAGAGTTCAAAGGATTCAAGGTGGGTAGAAATGCGACTAGGGTGTCTCATTTACAATTCGCAGACGATACCATCGTCTTTTCTAAAGCATCCTTAGAAGAGTTCCTTTCGCTGAAGCTAATTTTGTTGGTTTTTGAGCATTTTTTAGGGCTAAGGATTAACCTAAATAAGAACACTTTTTCTAGAATCAACATTACCCAAGATCAAACAGCTAGGTTGACTTCTTTGCTTGATTATGCAGTTTCTGATTGACTTTTATCGTATTTGGGCCTCCCGTTAGGGGGGAACCCAAAATCGACTTCCTTTTGGGACCTCGTGCTGAATAGTCTCTAGGAGGATGGGTGGTTGGAAAAAAGCCTTCTTATCCTTTGGCGGTAGAATCACCCTAATTCAGTTTTCTTTGTCGCATATTCCGAGTTACTTTTTTTTGTCTTTTCAAGATCCCAGTTTCAATAGCTTCGAGGATTGAGAAATTACAAAGAGATTTTCTTTGGTCAGGTTGTGGGAAAGGTAAAAAAGATCATTTGGTTATTTAGGACTTAGTTTGTAGGCCAAAGGAAGTTGTTGGATTAGGGTTGGAGAAAATTTCTTTGAGAAATCAAGCTTTATTAGGGAAGTGGCTTTGGAGGTACCCTAAGGAAAGTACTACCCCTTGCATAAGGTTATCTTGAGTATCTATGAGACACATCCTAATGGTTGGGATGCTAATAATAGAGTTAGATGGTCGTATCGTTGCTCCTGGAAGGCCATTGCACATTTGTTCTAAGTTTTTTCTACACACACTTGTTTTGTGACGGATGATGGGTCTAGAATTCGTTCCTTTGTGCTTACAATTTCCAAGTCTTTTTAGAGTCACCACTACTAAAAATTGGCCTATCTCAACTATCCTTGGTAATAACACTTCATTGTCTTGGGATCTCACATTTTGTCGCAATCTAACATATACGAAGATTGCGGATCTTGAAAGATTAATGTCCTTATTGTTCAATTTCCATTTGTCTCCTTCTATTCTAGATATGAGATCTTGGGTACCGTCTTCTTCAGGAGTTTTCTAAGTAAAATTGTTTTTTTCAACCTTATCATTTTCTCCAGATTCAGTTCCTTTCTACCTAGCTAATTTTTTTGTGGAAATCAAAAGTTCTATCTAAGGTCAAGGCCTTTGCATGGTTAGTGACACTTAAGAAGGTAAATACCTATCACATGTTACAATTGAGAAGACCTTTGAAGGTCCTTAGTCCTGATTGGTGCATCTTATGGAGGATGAGTAGTGAGATAATTGATCATTTTTTCTTGCATTGTTCGATTACTTTGAGATTGTGGCATAAGGTTTTTTCACAAGTTGGGATGAAGTGGGTTCAATCAGGCAGTATTTGTGATATGATGGTGATCTCTTTCAAGTGTTTTGGGAATTCAATTAGAGGTAGGGCTCTTTGGAGGATAGCACGTCTCTCTTTGTTGTGGATTGTGTGGAGAGAAAGGAGCGCTCAGATTTTCGAGAACACTTGGAGGACGTCGAATTTGTTGTGGGATTTGCTTTATTTTTTTTGTATCTTTTTGGGCTTACTGTACATACATTTTTAAACCCTACCCTTTAGTGTTATTCAGCTTAGTTGGCTTTCAATTTGTACACATTAGGGTTGGGTTATAGGTGTTGGTGTTGTTATACTTGTATAGGTCTTTTGTCCTTATTGAATAGCCTTCCTTGTTTTGTGGAGGTATACTTAGTTTTGATCAAGTTTGTACTTCATGAGGAGAACCTCTCATCCTTCTTATGTTTTTATTATCTATTACTACTTTTGTTTGTTTCTAATAAAAAAAAAAAATCACTGGTATGAATTTATTGAGACTTTTAATATAACAAACTTTTTAGGTAAGAATTAATTTTTCTTAGAATATATTTCCTAGTATTTATCATATTTTATCAAGACTTATGAAGGATTTATTTTAAAGTGATTTTTGTAAAAGTGCTTTAGTGATTTTGTTAGTAACTGTTCTATTAAAAACATTTTTATTTTTTTTGATTAGAAACAAAAGATGTATTAATTATGATAAAAGGTATATGAGAAAGATGAGTGGTCCTCATCATAGTATACAAGAAATTGATTAAAAGTATGATTAAATTCCTCAACTATACGAGGAGAACTATAAAAAGGTTTAGTCCACTTAAGGATATACCTAGATGCCATTTCTTGAATTCCGAACTAAGCACTTCTCATTTTTGTCCAACCCTTTTCATTTACAAATAAAATGTTAAATCGGCTGAATAACATTGAGTAGAATGCCTTTAAAGGCTTTGGTACAAGAGGCCCAAAAGAAGGAACATAAGTGAAGTAAATCTCACAACATCTTTATCATCTTTTATTTTTCCTCAAAGATCCTAGCATTTTTCTCTTACCACACAATCCAAGGCAATGTGAGACAAGGGGTTTGACATAGGGTCTTGCTTTGATGGAACTCCTCAAACCCTTACATGAAATGGTCATTAAGTTGCAAATAATCTTAGGCGGAACCAATCTATCCTGGTTATAGAGTGAATAGCTTGCGCTGTAGCCCCAAAGTTATCAGGCAATGTAAAAGGAGATAGTTGATTGATTTACCACTCCTCATGCATAAAAGCACTTGAATATACATTTAAAAAGTATTTTAAAATTGCTTTTATAGTGGAATACACAACAAAAAGTGATTTTTGGAAGAAACATTCATCAAGTGGCTTGTCCAAAAATCTCTTCAAGTGATTCAGTAGATTTTTAAAACTTGGTCAATGCCTAATTTTTTTAAGGATGGTGCTTGTAATGCTCCTAGGATTGTATCCAAGTGGACACCTAATAGCTAATATTTATATTTAATTATTTAAAAAGATAAAAACACTTTAGCTAATCTTCAATTATCTTAAAAAATAGGTAGAAATCTCTTATAAACAAATATCTTATCAAAATTATTTTTTTTTGTAAAGATTATCTTTTATAGAATATTAAAAGAACATAATATAGTTTTTAATTATGTTAGTTGTTTGTAATTTTTATCTAATCATGTTCTTAATTTGATAAGTTTATTTATTGTTTATTTATTTTTATAATATTTATTGATATTATGCTATTTGAGTTCAATAATAAGATGTCTTTTTAAATATGCAAATATGTTCATTCTTATTTAATTTGCAAAAAAATTATTCCACCCCCACCCACCCACCAACCCCACACCTAAATTTATGACTCTGCTCCCGCTTGTAATTTATACTAGGCTGACGCCCTCCCTCACATGCAGCTCATACCCTGCATGTGGAGAGATATAGGGCTCTCTATGAACTAGTTTCTATGTCATGAAAATTCTAATTTGGTACTTGAATGTATCTGTTACTGTATCTTCTTTATCATATTTAAAGATTTTTTACAATTAGATATTTCCATGTCTTGAAAGACCTTGAACTTGCCAGGTTTCTCTGTCATATTTTTCAAATTTGGTTAGGGAATCATTACGTGTCTAATATTTTCCAAGAAGAGTTCTAAATATCAAGCTGGCAATTGCAGGTTGTCAATGGGAAGGGCCAAGGGTACGGGCTTGCAGCTGATATTTGGAGCCTCGGGTGCACCGTGTTAGAAATGCTAACCCGTGAGGTTCCATACTCTCATTTGGAATCTGTAAGTAATCCAATCCTTAAAATTCTTATTATTTGTCCTCTTATTGTGAATTTTATCATTTTCATTTTCATCATCATCATCTCCACATTCTCATTTGGAATGTATATAATTCTTAAAATTTCTTCTTATTTGTCCTCATGGTGTTAAGGTTGTCATTCTCATCTTCATCTTTGATTTTTCATTTGCATTGTCATCATAATTCAGTATGTGATCTTTTTTGGATTTGACAAACATGAGAACTTCTGCTATTTCTTTAGATGTACTTTTGCATTGGTTGGTTCATAGGTAGTGCCATAAGGTTGCCATCTATTGCAGAATTCATATATACATATATGGTTATATTACATGGTGCACTACTTTTAGTTGCAGATTGGATGTGATTTCCGGGCATTAGCTAGCTGGTATTTTTGATATGGTGCTACTGTTTTATTTTATTAAAAAACATGATGCTGCTTGATTGATTTCTGTAGGTCCATATGTGGTCCAAGTTGTATCGGTTATTGCTTATACGGTTGGGGCTACTTAGAATGTTTACACTATTTTGGGAATATGATCAGTCACATTTTGTGATTCATGTAGATCCTGCTTTTCTTAAACCAACACTTCTGAAATCTCATGATACGATTATTTTATTTGATTAACAATTATCCCAGGCCACCTTATACAAAGACAAATCATTAGCCATGCCATGAACTTCTATGAAATGAGTTTGAATCTGAACAGACCACTAATTTGTTGAATCTTATTCTTGTGAAAAATAAAATAAAAATTTCTCTTTATGGTATGACAGATGCAGGCTTTGTTTAGGATTGGAAAGGGTGAGCCACCACCTGTTCCTGACTCTCTCTCCCCAGATGCACGGGATTTTATCCTTAAATGCCTTCAAGTTATTCCAGATGATCGTCCCACAGCAGCTCAGCTCTTAAACCATCAATTTGTGAAGAGGCCACCACCCACTTCTTCAGGCTCAGCATCGCCTCTCTATCATGGAAGACGGTCTTAAAGTTTTCTTCGGTTTGAACAGTAAATATAATGAGGTAAAAGTAGCTTTCACTTTTTGGTATTTGCATTGTCCAAGGTCCCCAATGACTTGTTTAGTGCTTTCTTTACTCATCACTGCTGATGAAATGAAAAATGAAAGAGTAGCCTTTTGCTGCATCTGCTCCTTCATATATCATTCCTACTCTCAGATCATGGAGTGGATGCATCAAAAGAGCATTAACTACTGAAAAGGAAATGCAGAAAGCACGTGATCCTGCCATTTGAAACACAGATAAAATCTACAGCTTCTCTGTAGAAGAAACAATGTCAAGCGTGTTTTCTTGCCAAATAAAGTATGGACAACCTTAGGGCCATGTTTGGTTGCTGGAAAGTACTAAGGAAAAAAAAAAGAATTGTAAGGAAATTGATATTCTCATGTTTGGTTTTATCACGGAATATATGAAAGAAAATCAAATATATTTAAAATTAATTAGAAACTTATGTATTTTTAAATTATTTAATTTTATATAAAAGAGTTCAATTAATTGAAATGAGTATGAAGTGGAACATAAAAATCATTTATTAAATTTAAGTCTATTTTATTTTTTCTTTTCTTTTATTTTTCCTCTATTTTTTTTTTCACATTTTTCCTCAAATTTTGCGAGAACCAAACATATACATGAGACAAAATATTTGTATATAGTGGAATTATGGAATGGCACGGGTGTCCCAGTCGGTGTGTGCCACATGCAAACTAACCTATAACCATTGAAAATGTGCTGGTTTTCTATCACATTATGGGGTGAAGATTGTTTTCTTTCTTTCTTTGTTCATTTTAATTTTGGTGGTAGGGTGTAGTTAAATATAGGTAAGATGATGTTTAGTTGGTGCAATTATCTTATCCTGTGGCCATCATTCTCTTCATGTTTCCTCTGTGTCTTGCATGAATGTTTACTCTAATACAAATTTTGCCCTACTCTTGAAAACAGCTCCATCCATAAATATGGAGAAACCTTTCATGTGGATCATTGGGTTTTGCCGTCATTGATATTTGCTTCCACGGTACACACTCAAAGGCAGCAGGATCTTTGAACTAGAATGATCCTGAAGCGTTTCAAGGATTTGATATTTACTCATAACTGGGGGAGTGAACAAGCATTCTTTGATGACGGTGCCCCTCTCCAAAATTCTCCACACTAGAGAGCAAACTGCATTCGAATTGCCAGTCATGGGAAATTTATTGTTTGGCAGCAACAGTTTGGTGTCTAATATTGAGAGACTGTTTTCCTTCACATTGTATTTGTATATATATTTATTTATAGATGTAATATTCTTTTTGTTTTTTGAAAGAAGAGTCTTATATTAGGTGTTTGTATATACCTACATATTTGACCCTAAAAAAAAATAATTCTGAGTTAATAATATTTAGATGTTGGTTAACGAATGATATATGTTACGTTACTTCCTGAAGTCTAGTAGAGGAATAAGTCAATCTCATGAGAGGGATTGGTTGAAAATGGAGGTAGGAATTCGTATGCAGTGGGCATGAACACAAAGCCTTAAGTATTGTTAGGGACAAAATCGACTGGTCCGGTCGACCATGTTATAAAGTCGGACAACCAGAGAAGCGGCAATCAAATTAATCAGGCAAGTGCAAGTACCAAATTATCCTCGTGATTCGGTGGCTCTGCCTGGAGCCATTGGGGATCACGTAGTTACGTGAGAAAGGATCTTAAGAACTTTATGACTCAGCTTTATTTTATACCAATTAATTTTTTCCACATCAAATTTGGTGAGGTCGCCGAATTGGACTCTTATGAATTATGACAACACATGCTCGTCACTTGCTCCTATGGGGAGCTGTATCCGATTAATTCAAGGTCTAAATGATGTGAGGTCAATAGTCAATACATGACTCCGGAAAACTTAAAAACCAAATAGGAGAGCAGTGGATGAATTTTTGGTATACATTTGTAATAAATAAGAAGTGAGAGACAGAGAGTGGCGTAAAAATGAGCCTACTCTGTAAAGGGCACCCACCAAATCTATGCCCATAAATAGGGGTGGAACCCCACACCCCTAACCCACCACCCTTACGCAACCATCGTTCATCCTTCCTTTCTCTCTCCCTCTCTTCTTTCTTCCTCTTCGCTCCCAGCCCTACCGGATTCACCTGGTACGTCTTCCTTTCAATTTTTTGTTTGTTTGTTTGTCAATTTCCCTCTCCCTTTCCTCTTTCATTATGCTTTATTCGTTTTTTTAGGGATTTATCCTGCAATGGTCTTTGCTTTTTTTTTTTTTTTTTTTTTTTGTTGCAATTTTTTTGTGGTAAAGTTTGGATCTTTGTTTATCCCTGATTTCGTTTTAATACAAGTATAATTACGAATGTGGATTCTCTAGATTTTAAATTTCAAACCCTAGCCATCTTTGCGTTTCCCGAGAAAAACAACCAGAGAGGTGAACTGGCGCACTTGACTGGTGGGTACGGTTTTTGGAGTGCGTAACAGTGGAGCATCCTGGATTCATCCACACTTCGTCTTCCCGAATTTTCGTTGCAGCGCAAGACAGTGAGGAGTTTAAATTTCCCATCATTACAATGATACTGGAGATCGACCCTTCATCTTGTCCTGTCATTGGTCAATCATCTCTTTCTTTTTTTCTAGAATGCCTGTGGACTATAATTGTGCATCTTTGTGTTTAGAATTGTCCTCTTTTTGGAGGTCTTTGTGGAGCTTTTGTAGTCACTGTATTCTAGGGTTGGAACCAAAACTGCTTTCATGGCATTTCTTTGCTATTTTCTTTTTCGCACTTGCCAGATTTTTTTTAAAACATTTTATTACTTTATCTTTGTTCTGGGGACATGCTTAATTTTTGTTAGGCCTGTTTCACGGACATTGAGAAGTTCAGACCAGCAGTATGGTTTATTTTTTTTGGTGTGGGGGGGTTGATTTTTATATTTTCAACTACAATGTTTACAACTACAGAGAAACTTGATGAAGCTTCATTTCATTTGGAAACTTATTGAGAAACTGTACAACTCTTATCTTTTGAGGTGAATGAGGAAGAACATGGAACATAAAGAAATGCGTGTTCAGCAGATCAAATGATGTGTTATGTGATTCGACCCTGTGGAATGTGGATAGGGTTATGTTGGTTGCTTAATTATTTAGAAAGCCATAAATGCAAGAGGATTGGTGACCTGTATATTTAGAGTGCAACTATCTATCATTTACTATTAAATTGTTATTTGTGATGTTCCATTCAAATTGCCAAAATTAATTAAGAATAAGAAATATTTTTGCGGATTGCTAATTTATGTTAAAGAACAGAATACTGCATTTTAGATCTTTCTGGATGTGTTCTTAGTTTTCTGATTTGCTAAATTTATATCTATCGAACAGAGTTGTGCTACTTTTCAGATAAAGTGGTATGGGTTGCAAATTGCGATGGTGTGTTGTTACTGTTTGTATTTTTTTACGATAGGCTCAAGAGCTTGTCAGAGCCTAGCTTCTTGCTTTAGTACAAGCTTCTTAGGAATTCTCATTGCTTGCATCTTGGAATTGTATTCTTGTTGTCAACTAGCCCCCAAGCACAAGGACTTTAAATTTATAGTACCTGTAAAGTATCTCGGTGGTCAAACCCAAGGGAAGTTTTTTATATTTTTTATATTGAATTTGGAAGGTATGAGAGTTGAAAAATCAAGAAAGTAAATAAATAAAAAATGGCTAAGGTTCGGGTTTGCTTTAGGCATTTTTTCCTTATGACCCTATCTTAGATAGATACCACACCATAGAGCTTTCACTCTCTCTGCCCATTTCTCCTTCAAAACACTAAAATCTAATTTGAGGTAAGCTTCATGTTGACATAGTTTGTGACCCATGTCTATGACCGTCGCCACTAGAAGAGTTCTCACCTCCTTAGTTAATCCTATGACATGAGATTGATCAAGTCTTGTGAGGGCCCTACATCATGGTTATCACTCCACCAACTACCATCTGCTCAAGACATTTTCAAGAAGCGGCAGCCGTGGTGACAACAATGAAGGTGTTGATCCTTGCCCCAACTTGCCTTAACTAAGATTTGATGAATTGAATAGGAACCTAAGCTCACCCTTAACCTTAAATAAAAAAAAATCACACTCTTATGATACCAAGACAAAGGGATAGAACTGAAAATTAAACATTGAAATTGAAAACATAGATGAAAATGTAAGATTACAGCAACACTTAGAGGAAATAAAGTTCTTCCCCTTTATTTCTCACATTCTCCTACTCTTACATTGTTCTACTCTATGCTTTTCTTTTCTCTACTTCCTTCATAGCTGACTATTTATAGAAGGTGGAGTGATATTGATGAACTGTCAACTTGGAGGCAAATGGAATGTCTCTTCCTTGAACAACTTGCAATATGAGGTGACTTCCTAAGATTGTTAGGTGTCATGCTTGTCATGGTAGCCTGGGGCTTTGATGACAACTTTGAATCGTCTCCGGAGGCATTGACAATGGTCCTAGGAAGCTTTGCTTGAAGAGGAATAAGAGATGAAGGGTGAGAATGGGAAGAAGTGAGTAAGATTTGGTGATTTTAAGTTTAAGTCTCCACTAAGGAGAAGAAATGAAGAGTAAGAAATGAAGAAAGAGGGATTTGGGAAGGTTTCAAGGCTGCTTGGGCTTGAAAAAGCATGGAAAAAGTTTAAAATGCAAAGAAGGGTCGTCTTGGTTGCTAGACTCTTCGCCTTGTGAGCTCCGTGTTTGCTAGGCTAGCTTAGCAGGCTAACCTTTTTCACACACACACACACACATATTTGGTGGTTTTTGAAGGGGAATCAGTACGGCATTGAGTCATCTTCCTTCTAAGGTTATTAACCCTTCCAAAGTGCTCCCTTTAAGTCGCTTTTTGCCATGTATATCCTTGCAAAATTCATACAAAATGATCAAGGCATCTTATATTGAGTGCTATTGTGCAGGAAATACCATGAGTTTCCATAATTTAACTATGATAACAATGAGCAATGTTGCACTAATCACTCATGCATTTGGATACTCCTTGGAATGAGTATATTTGTGTGCATGCATAAATGATTTGTAGAATCATGAAAAGTTGTTTTCTAAATTTTAAGTAACAGAACCAGAAACAGTGATGATGTTTATATCAATTGAAAGTGTAATAACTTATTTACATGATAGTTCTTTTATTTTCCTTTTTTTTTGGGTGCATATTTTGTAAGAAATTACAAAAGTACATGGGAAACGCTTGTTTTTTGACTAGTGTGTAGGAATAATAATTTTTATAGGCAGTGCCATCCTAGATATTATTTGCTTTAGTCTTCTAAAATTGTTTAGTCTCTTGTAATTGCATTTAGTCCATTTAATTAATAAGGTTAGCAGGATGGATTTTATGTTGTCATAAAAGGGCAGTATCAAAGTTTTCCATCCCTTTGTGTTCATGTTTGATCTTGCACTGATGTCACCCAAGGCATGGGTGGGTATAGTGTTTGCCATTTAGGAATGTGATATAATGGAGGCATGAATGTCTAGATTGCTTAATTAATTTGGACAAGACAATCTAGTTTCAACTTTAAAATGCATGATTGCATTTCATTTTAATTGAAAGATGGGGATTGGTAAAACACTAGAGTTAGACTGCAAAACTCTCTATTTCTTCAGTACTGATTTTGTTATTTATGATGTTCCTTACAAATTGTGAAAAGAAATTAAGAGCAAGAGATATTATTTTTTTGATTGGAAAGAGCAAGAGATATTATTCTGAGTTACTAATTAAATTTATAGGACAAAAGTTCTCAGATTTTGCATTATAGGATGTGAGTTCCCATCACATGCTGTTGTTGGTTATATTCGACATGAAAATACTGCTGATTATTGTCTTAGCCCTAAATATTAGAGCACACAGCTGAATTGTAAAGTTTCCAATTTTTTGTTTTTCCATTACCCGTGGCATAAAGAAAAAGTGCCTTTATGTATATGCATGAGGACATGTGTGCTTCACCCACTAAGAAATATCAAGGTAGAAGAGGCAAAAATATGTTAGGACGCTTCCAGTGAAGTAGGAATGCTTTTCTCTATTATTTGTTGTACTGCTCTTGGGTATCTTAGACAGTGAATTTGTTGGATGCATTTGGTGCGCATACCCAAACTTGCAGTGAGATGTGGTTTGGCAAGCCATATGTTTATTCTAACATGGCTCTTTCACAGATTTTGAAGTTTCTAACATGGGTACCTGTTGATCAAATTTAGCAATTATGTTACAGTCTATGTTCCACCTTATATATTATGAAAAAAGACAAGTGCTTAGAACTATCTGATCCATCTATATATATCGTCTGGATGACTTTCAGGTTTGACTTGAAAATGGCAAGGGTTAACAAAGTGAGACGAAAGGCTAATTCCCGACTTCACAGGGCAACCCCATTCCCATTAGCATCTCGCCCTCTCAAGGTTCTGAAAGATGTCCATCTGAAGAAGAAACACTCTAAAGCATTGGTAAAAAAAGACTGGGAAGATGCAACCTGCTCAGTTTGTATGGAGTTCCCTCACAATGCTGTACTACTCCTTTGCTCCTCCTATGAGAAAGGTTGCCGCCCTTATATGTGTGCTACTAGTTGTCGTTACTCCAACTGTCTTGATCAGTACAAGAAAGCCTATACTAAAGTTACTTCAACCCAAAGTTCACCACAATCGCAAGGTTCAACTGAGAATTTAAGTCTTGGTTCTCATTCAGGTCTTCCTAATGAAAAGATGGAAGTGTCAGAGCTTCTGTGTCCACTCTGCCGAGGACAGGTGAAAGGTTGGACAGTGGTGGAACCAGCACGTAAGTATCTCAATGCCAAGAAGAGAACATGCATGCAGGATAACTGCTCATATGTTGGAACATACAAACAACTCAGGAAGCATGTTAGAGCAGAGCACCCACTGGCACGACCTCGTGAAGTGGACCCTTCACTCGAAGAGAAATGGAAGAGGCTTGAAGGTGAAAGAGAACGGAATGATGTGCTCAGTACAATTAGATCATCAATGCCAGGTGCATTGATTCTGGGGGATTATGTGATAGAGGGTAACTATCATGGGTTTTATAGAGATTATGCTGAGTATGATGCAGAAGCATATTTTGATGATGCTCTTTTCTCTTTGGATTCTTTTGGTAGAGGGCGGAGGGGAGGTATCCACTTGGGTAGCAGATTTAACAGAACATATGATTTATTGGATGAGGAAGACCATGAGATGCGTCGCCATGTGGCTGCACCTGGACGTGGTCTCCACAGGTTGCTGTATGGGAGGTCAAGAAGGCGACAAAGGCACAGAGAAGCTAATGGAGAACGTTAATATATGTGCTGTGTGCTGAACAAGGGGAAGAAAAGGGGAGGGGGCTGGGTGGTGTTGTGGTTGTGGTGGTGGGGTTTTGATTTGCTTCTGGCAGTTGGTTACGGTAGTTAGCTTTTTGTTTTGGGTTGGATTTGGTTTTAGTAGGGTTTGGGTTTGGGTGATGAAGGACTGGCCTCCTGCTCTTCTACAATTAATTTTTTTTTACTTTTTCTGTGATTTCATCGCATGGGCACCATATAGTAATGGTACACAAGGACATAGCCATCATTTCATTGGACAATTATAGTAGAGGAATGGCAGAATCGGTAGCAGCAGATTATCAAGTTGTGTGGCACCCAGGTAAGTATTCTCTTAGGGATAGTAAAATACCATTTTAGAGGGGCCTTGCCTCTGTTTAGGGGTGGTGAACCAAGCTATTTTAATGGTTGGTTCCCACTAGGATCTGACTCTGATTTGATTATGCAGAGTGGTCATTTGAACAGGATAGACTGTGGAAAAAGAAAAAAAAAAAAATCCTTTTTTTCTCTTTCTTTGGGCTTTTAGGTTTAAGTTTCCCTTTCCCCTCTTGTTCCATGGGTGGCCCTTGTTTCCCTAACAGTTTAATCCATGTACAGTTTGAAGGGTGGTTTGTGAAAAGAATTTTATTTACTAGTGATTGTAAAGTTGTGGGTGACTAACGGCTGAAAAAAGTGTGCCTCTAAAACTAGGCTTTGATTATTTCCAGGTGCATTGACTCAAGCTAGTTTGCTTCTCCCCTGAATTACTGAATCTGGTTCCCCTTAGTGTACACAGGTTTGTCTACGCTTCAGACCGGTGGAGTACCAAGTTTACCCTTGATTTTATTTTTCCAGCGGAAATGTTTGTATATCCGGGCGCCAGACCCTAATAATGGTTATATTTCTTGAAGCCAGCTTTTGTTTGAGGATTGTGATGTTATGTAGATTTCATGGTGCCAACATTTTCCGTCAAATTTCCTCCAACTACCGGGTGGAAGTGGAACAAATGACTGATTTGAATGTGGCTCGTGTGAGGTAATCAATATTGCATGCCATGGTTGATTAATAGATAGCCGTGAAAATATGAAAATAGTCCATGCTAAAGTAGATAGCAACAGAAGAAGATAGTTGGGATGCAAAAAAGGTTTGGTTCAGTCCATTTTTGGACGAAAATTTAACTGCATTGACATGATCGGTCTTGATGAAAAACTGGTTCTAACTGTTTATGGTCGATTTGATTCGGTTTAGATGATTATTGGGTCTAAGTTTATTAGGTCTTTAAATCCAATTAATTTGTAAAATTATCATAAGTTTAAATGTCAAAATGTATTTAATATTTTAACTAAAATAAATTTATTTGACAATAATGAATAATAAAGTAAAAAATTCCTCTGACATCATAAATTTGCCTGTCAAGGTCGGTTTTAACAATTTTTTCGTACTGAATTCATTTGATTACTTTCTGATTTCCTGCTCTCTCGTCTTGGCCAGTAAAATTGTTAGATTCCAAAGGATTTTGGATCTGCCAGGACAAATCAAACCCAACAGGTGGATCATACCAAAAGACCTTGTAAGGTGCAACAACAACCCACAATAAGAGGATCAGAGCTTTGGATTCCCCATCTTAATTCCAACTGAATTTGCGGCCTAAACATCACAATGTTGATGATACGTTTTCCCCCTTTCCATAACATCCTCTTACCATCCTCAATAATCTCCTCTGCAAACCCAAAAATTCAGAAAAATCAGTCCGAATCCATCACCAGAGAAAAGAAGAACAAATGAAATTTAATGTGAAATGTGAGATTTATTACGCAAAAGATGGAATCCCTCCAGGTTGTGCTCTTTCTTTTGTTGAGATTGATAGTTTCCGTTACTATACGCTCGTAACCCCTTTCCCTTTTCATGAAAATGCGACGAAAGGATCCCCGGAGCTTTGCTGAAGAAGGCGTCCATCCCCACTTCTGGGTTAAGCCGTTACCTCATATTAGTTTTAATAAAACCATTCATTTCTACTATTGTGCATGGAAAATGGAAGAACTCACCTTGGGCTTCCGCTTGGACCTTGTTTTGGTTCTGGGCCGTTCCAACTCGTTGGACTCAGCACGCCTTAGCCGCTGAGCATGGGCCAGGAGCTGTGCCCGTCGATCGTTACCATATTTTGTTGAAGCTTTAGGCTTTCCGGCATGGATGGGACGATTGTAACGTGAAGGGATTGCGGATGATTCAACGTAAACGGTGATTACAACTCCATTCTCCTCATTCCTTTTCTTATTACCCCTGGCCATCAAACACGGATCTTGTCTTCTCAACAACAAGAGGATTGGACAGAATGGAGAAGAATAAGGGAATTTTCCCTTTAATTGGTTGGCAGGCCCATTTCAAGATCCTTAAATGAAGCTCAGGCCCAATCCAAAATGAGATTTTCGAAGCCCAGTCTCCTTTAGAATAATCATCCAAGGACCAACTATCTTCCTTCAAAAAAGTTGACAGAATGACATATTGAATAAAAAAAAAAAACAAAATGATGAACAATCAGAAGGCTATTGCGTTGGATTGAAGAAAGCGAAATTGAAATGCCAATTAAGAGTAACTTTGACAATTGCAGTGCTAGTCACCTCCCTGCACCCTTTACAGGACATCACACCCAAAAGTCAATAAAATGACAATTTTTTTCCTGTTTACAGTCATTAGTTTGCTATTTGCTTCTTCCTTATTAATAACATTCACCTTCTAACCTTGGGTTTGTAACAAAAAAAAACGAAAGAAGAAAGAAGAGACTTCCATAATCCTCTTTTCTTGTATTGTTCATGATGATTCAGTACTATAACACATCTTTAGATTTACATGACCGTGTGCCTCATTCATTCATTCATTCATTCCCTATGGCCTTGGGTTCAATTTAGTTCTTATGATTACTTCTTTACAAAATAAATGTTTTTTTTCCCCATAGAAGCACGCTGTTCCAGTTTCTGATACAAAGAACCTTTCGACTTGTTTCATGATCCAAAGTATGGTGTTTTCAAAAAGGTATTTATGCCACTAATTAATTTAGTGCTGGGACACCACCCAAAAACTTAGTACACTGTTCCAAGGTTGTTTTTCTTTGAAACCTTGGACTCTTTGAGCTTGCTTTACTGGCTGCTTTTTGACATTTTCATACGCACGTTTTTATAATCTTACATTTTTGGCCACTGCATATAGTAGAATCTTTCTTTGCTTTGTTTCTTTTTTTCCCTTTTATCTCTAAGTTTAGATGTGATAATACTGGTTTCATTTTAGTATGATTTAATCTGTTTCCTCATATATACATATATATATATATATATATATAGAGAGAGAGAGAGAGAGAGAGAGAGAGCCATATACAGTAGATCCTCACAGGATATATGGCATTACAGCAAAGCTGTTGAAAGCATGGAGGAGGAGAGTGACAGGGGGGAGGAGTGGTGAACATTTTTTTTCTCTGTCTCTCTCTGTATATAGAGAGAAATGGGCAAAAATTCTGGTGCCACAGGAGGGAGCAAATGAATCTGTGTAGAGGAGCGTGTCCATAGGTATCAACAAGCACCTTATCCTCTTGTGTTGCAACTTACAAGTTGGAAACCACAGGCTCAAAACAAACAAAAGAGGACGATCTGGGCCAAATAAATCCTACTATCTATGGGATATTATCTTAAAGACTCCCTTTTTCATAATAAGATCATCTTTTTTGACTGAAATCACCCACATCGCAGTCACACAATGTGAGGGTGTGGAGCATTCGTACTAGGTCCAGTTGTCCCTATTTTAATTAGATAGAAAAGGCCCGTGTAGTTGCCCTCAACCTACGGACGCAATTCAGCTTTGACAAAACTTTTTGTCTGGGCATATGCACATATGAAAATATGAGAGACAAAGAGAGAGGCGTGTGGATGGTGGTAACAAAAAAATGGAGAAATAAAAAAGGGGTCACAATTTCCAACTGGGGGCGGCTAGTAGAAGAGGGTGGGGGTAAGGAGGCATTGGCCTTTTGGTGAAGGATGAGTCACCTTGGTTTCTGGTGGGGAATACCCTAACCAATACTTCTCTTTCTATCTCTCTCTCTCTCTCCTTTGCATGGTTCAGAAACCACGTCCCATGTCCTTTCCCACTGGCCATTGAAGATCCCATGCGCCACTTCTCCAATTTCCAATCGCGCCCCTCATTTCCCCCCCCCCCCCCCCCCCCCTACCATTTTTCTTCGGCTTGACTCAGTCTTCATTCAGCTCCACATCATTTTTGTGCCCAATTTGGGAATCTCAACCCTGTTTTTATCTACTAAACAATCAAACTATTAATGCACTCTAATAAACCCTTGGCCCTACCTCCATTACTCTCTCCTGCACTCTTACCACACTACCCTCTACTTCCCAAAAAATCTCTCTTCTAATTTCTCAAATCATTTCCCTCTCTCCTTATGATGAAACTGTGGGCACTAACAGATTCAGCTCGACTTTGCATTCCTCTCTCTCTCTCTCTCTCTAAAATTATATTATCATTGTATTCTTGTGGTTGATGTTATTTGGATGGTCCTTCCATTCAACAAAGTCAATGCATCCATTTTGACTCTGACCAAGTAATCTGAAAATGTTGGTATAATCTAAGGGAAAAATGGTTGATTTGTTTATAGAGAAAATAAGTCATATTTTTAATTTTCTTAAGAGCTTTTTAGTCAAAGGCTATTACATGAGTGGTATTTTTATTGAAGTAGTGGCACTTAAAAGGATTATGAGGCTATAGAAGAATGCAAAATAATTTATAAAATTTTTTGAATTAATATTTTTATTAATTGTGATCCTATTTCATATAATGAATTAATATTCACAATGCGGGAGAATTTTCGTTCCTTATTATGGTTAGTAAGTTAAAATTATAAAATTGAAATTGGGTTGTAAGTTGAAGATCAAATTATAAGGTTTTGTTGATAATTCTTTCGAAACCAATTTTAAAAAATTGTTATTTGATAACAATTTTTTAAAATTTGTTCTCTAATATTTTGTAAAACAAAAATTTATTTGGAATCTTGAAATCTTTTTAATCTATTTTTAATATTTTTAAAAATAATTTTTATATTCATTGATCTATTTTTAATAATTTTACATACTTGTATATTTATTTTCTAAGATAATACTTAAAAAATAATTAAAAGATATTATCTAAAAATATTTTATATTTCATTCTTAAAAATAAAAAAATAGAAAATAGTTTTTATTTACTAAAAAGAGTTTTTTTAATTTTTTTTTAAGAACAAAAAACTATTCTTGAAAAATGCATGTGATTAGAATATATATGAGAAGTGGAAAATCATAATTTTTCTCAGACATAATACAAGATGAGATTTTTATTTAATTAAGATTTTTGAGTCATTTCTAAAATATAATTTCTAAGCATGAAATTCAATGCTACATTAAATTTAGAAGTTAAAGGTCATTATTCCTATGGAGATTTGAATTCCTATTCTTTTATTGGAGTTTAGTTGTGTTAACAATTAAAATTTTAATTGTTCAGTTATTTATAATTTAATAGATGAATTTAAGTAATACGTGGAATTATACAAAAATAAATAGTTGGAAAAATTTTAAAAATGAGAAAAAAGAGAAAAAAAAACGTCTTTGAAATAAAGTATAAAAGTAAAAATGGAAAATAATATAACATAGAAATACAAAGAAATGGGCTAACCAAGATGGAAAATAAAGAAACATAATAATTGTAAATTAAATATTCATATTTTATAAAGAACATACTTATTATGTGCATGTAAAAGTAAGATGTGGAATTATAGGAAAGAAAAAATGAAAAAGGAAAATGACCAAATAAAGAGAAAATATGAGTGTTGTAAATAAAATTAAAGGAGGGAAAAAAATAATATAATATGGAATAATAAAAAAAGTGAGGAAAGTAAAGAAAAAAGATATTAAAATTCACTTGTTGCCATTTTATTTTTACTTCTATTATATTGATGGAAATTAAAATACTCATTGGGGTATAAACTTAAAAGAAAAAGTGTGTGATTTAAAAGTTAAAAAATGAAAATGATTGAAAAAACATTAAAAGAGAAAAAAGTTTTTAGACGAGGACACTTTTGATAATAATTAATATTAGATAAATTTATGACATTATTGATGATAAGATTCAAACTTAAGATTATATATATTAGGAGCATATTTCGTAGTGTTCATTGTCAATTAAGATATAACATTTATTTTTTTGGGAAATATTGACGATTATTTCATTGTTTAAAAATATTATAATTTTTCTAGTTATTCAAAAGTTAGATTTAAAAGGCTTTTTTTTTTTTTTAATAATAAAACTTTAAAATCTTTAATATTACAAAAATAAAAAAGTGTACAAAATATATTAAATGGCTATTAGGAATTTATGTTTTCCTAAAAGCCACTCATGTCGGTTGAAAAGTGAAATGGTCGTTTCGGGGGAAGAAGTGGTGGATATTTATTAGGGTTTGGGATACGACGATACGTTTGTGTGGCTCCGAAATTCCCAAACCGAGAGCGGCAACTAGAGCCATGGCTCCACTGCCCAGCCGGCTCGCTCTATCCATCACACTCACCTAGGTCACCAGCCATTTAACCTTAGCCGTCCAGTTATGTGGACCCCACTCCTCCACACAGACACATTTCCGCCTTACGACCCTATATATTCAGTCCATCCCTGCCCCTCATTTTCTTCTCAGCAGAACAAGGCTGAGAGAAGACTAACAACCTAGTCTGGTCCTGAGAAATCTGAAGAAGATTTTGTTTACTTTTTTTCTCTGTCCTCAATGGCGGCATCCGTTGATAATCGCCAGTTCTCTCGGCTGGAATCCTCACTCAACGGCGTTGTTCGCTCCTTCAAAACTGGTTCCAACCACCGTTCCGATTCGCCAGTTCGTGGCGGTGGTTGCAACTTCCCCTCCAACTCTGAATTCACTCGTCCCAAGAAATCCGTTGCAGCAGTGGAGGATGATTCCTCCAGTGACGACGAAAATGAACCCGATTGGAAAGATTTGGTTCGCAAGGGTAACAGTGAATTAGAGCCGTCCGTCTTGGACTCACGAGACGAAGGAACTGCGGATAATTGGATCCAGCGCAACCCTTCCATGGTCCGTCTCACAGGGAAACACCCCTTCAACTCGGAGGCGCCACTGAACCGACTCATGCACCATGGCTTCATCACGCCCGTCCCTCTCCACTACGTTCGCAACCACGGTGCGGTCCCCAAGGGCTCCTGGGACAACTGGACCGTGGAGGTATCTGGACTCGTCAAGCGACCCGCAAGATTCACCATGGACCAACTCGTGAACGAGTTCCCCACTCGGGAGTTTCCAGTCACACTGGTCTGCGCCGGTAACCGTCGGAAAGAGCAGAACATGGTAAAGCAAACGATTGGCTTCAACTGGGGGGCAGCCGGGGTGTCCACTTCGGTCTGGCGCGGCGTACGCTTACGCGATGTTCTGAAACGGTGCGGCATCATGAGCCGTAAGCAAGGGGGACTGAATGTGTGTTTCGAAGGCGCGGAAGATCTACCCGGTGGAGGCGGCTCCAAGTACGGAACCAGCATAAAAAAGGAAATAGCGATGGATCCGTCGCGAGATATCATATTGGCTTACATGCAGAACGGTGAACGGTTATTACCAGATCATGGGTTCCCAGTGAGGATGATCATTCCAGGGTTCATTGGGGGCCGTATGGTAAAATGGCTCAAACGTATCATCGTAACCACCCAAGAATCTGACAGTTATTACCATTACAAGGACAACAGAGTCCTCCCTTCACACGTCGACGCCGAGCTAGCAAACGCCGAAGGTACACTGCGCCCCACATCCCCCCACCCCCCTATTCTCTATATTTTGTTTTTGGTTTTATAAATGGGCGAAGATGAGGATCTGAGGTAATGTTACTATTTTGGTTGACATGGAGCAGCTTGGTGGTATAAGCCGGAGTGCATCATTAATGAGCTGAACATTAACTCCGTCATCACTACACCATGCCACGAAGAAATCTTACCCATCAACTCCTGGACGACTCAGAGGCCCTACACGTTGAAGGGCTACGCATACTCTGGTGAGTTGTTAATGGAATCTTTTGGTTTTATTCTTTTACTATGGATTATGTCATGGACTCGTGGGTACTTGGGGGCAGTCATTCAGATTTCAGATTATGGCCTATTATATGTCCTCATACCATAGAAAACTGTTCTCTTGCCTATTTTCACGTCCAAAAGGCAATTCCATGGATTAATGTTCCTTGAAGTTCTCAGAGGGTAATCTCCTTCATATGCCCCAGACATCAAAACTGACTCGATGCCTTCCGTTAATTTTTTATTCATTTAGTTCCTTCACATATACCTTTTATTCTTAATTTAATGACGATTGTATTTAACTTTGTTACTCTAGCGTAACAAGTATTAAGAAAGAGGGGGAGAAAAAGACACACCTACCATGGTACAGTCATATGCAATTGTTGTTGTTTGATGCACCTTCTTATTAAAATAATGGGGGGCAGTGACTTTTTGAAAGTTCCCTCTTCCACAGAACATGGAAGGTAGACATGGTTGCGTATGTGATGGGGACTCTCCCCCACCTATTTTTAATCTTGTCTTCCAGGAATCTCCAGTTTATTAGAAGTATCTTCAAGTATTTTATCACAAGGAGTGGGTCCTGTTAGGAATAGTCTACAGCTACATAATGTTATAGGATATAAAATCTGAACTTAGGGAGGTACGACTACAAGATTCTCTTTCTTATTCCCTATGACTTAGTGGTGGGGTAAGAGCTTAGGCAGAAGTTCCCGACTAATCAAGTGTTCTGTAGAATTGTTACATGCATATACATTCCATGGGGTGAAGGTTCACCCCAAAGCGATTACGTGATTAACGTGACTGATGGGATGTCTTGTAAAAATTAGGAGGTGGGAAGAAAGTGACACGTGTGGAGGTGACGATGGACGGAGGAGAAACATGGCAAGTGTGCAGACTGGACCACCCAGAGAAGCCCAACAAATACGGCAAGTACTGGTGCTGGTGCTTCTGGTCACTGGAGGTGGAGGTGCTGGATCTCATTGGTGCCAAAGAGATTGCGGTTCGAGCCTGGGATGAGACCCTCAACACCCAGCCTGAGAAGCTCATCTGGAACGTCATGGTATGTTCTATCCCTGTCTCCCTTCAATTCCTCTTCCCTATGCCTGTAGAGGTAATTGTTTGGTCCCAACCTCCCGTGGGTTAGGCCCAGGCTCATTCGTGTTTGTCGCAGTCCAGTGCCGTTGTGGCCCAATAATCTGTTGGGGGTCATAGTTGTAAACATGAGAGGCGTGCGTTTATGACGTGATTTTCCTATAATTTCCATTTTGTCGTTTCTGATTAGGGAAATAATAATGGAATTATGCAGGGAATGATGAACAACTGCTGGTTCAGAGTAAAAACAAACGTGTGCAAGCGTCACAGGGGAGAGATTGGAATCGTATTCGAGCATCCAACTCTTCCAGGAAACCAATCCGGAGGATGGATGGCTCGTGAAAAGCACCTTGTCCAATCCTCTGATGCCAACTCAACTCTGAAGAAGAGTGTCTCATCTCCTTTCATGAACACCTCCTTCCAAATGTACTCCATGTCCGAGGTCAAAAAACACAACTCAGCCGACTCCACATGGATCGTCGTCCACGGCCACGTCTACGATTGCACCCGCTTCCTCAAAGACCACCCTGGCGGTACCGACAGCATCCTCATCAATGCTGGCACCGACTGCACTGAGGAGTTCGACGCCATACACTCTGATAAAGCCAAAAAGCTTCTCGAGGACTATCGAATTGGTGAGTTGATGACCACTGGTTACACCTCCGACTCCTCTGCATCATCTCCCAACACCTCGGTACATGGGGCCTCCAACTTGACTCACCTTGCTCCTATCAAGGAAGTTACCCCATTGAGAAGCGTTGCACTCGTTCCTCGTGAGAAAATCCCATGCAAGCTCGTCTCCAAGGATTCCATCTCACATGACGTACGTCGTTTTCGATTTGCATTGCCGTCTGAAGATCAGGTTTTGGGATTACCCGTAGGAAAGCACATATTCCTGTGTGCTGCCATTGATGGTAAGCTGTGCATGCGAGCCTACACCCCGACTAGCAACATTGATGAAGTGGGCTTCTTCGAGCTTGTGGTTAAGATTTACTTCAAGGGTGTACACCCTAAATTCCCTAATGGTGGCCTCATGTCGCAGTACTTGGATTCGCTTCCGTTGGGGGCCACGCTGGACGTGAAGGGTCCACTGGGTCACATAGAATATACTGGGCGTGGTAACTTTCTTGTGCATGGCAAACCCAAGTTTGCCAAGAAGCTGGCCATGATAGCAGGCGGCAGTGGAATCACGCCTATCTATCAGATTATTCAAGCTGTGTTGAAGGATCCAGAGGATGACACTGAGATGTATGTGGTGTATGCGAATCGCACTGAAGATGATATATTGCTATGGGAGGAGCTTGATGCTTGGGCTGCAAAGCATGAGAGGTTGAAGGTGTGGTATGTGGTGGGAGAAAGCATAAGGAAGGGTTGGAAATACAGTTTGGGTTTCATCACAGAGAGTATTCTGAGGGAGCACATCCCATCTGCTTCCGGTGATACTTTGGCTCTGGCTTGTGGGCCACCGCCGATGATTCAGTTTGCAGTGCAACCCAATTTGGAAAAGTTGGGCTATGATATTAAGAATTCTTTGCTGGTGTTCTGAATGATGGAGCAGTAAGGGGTCCTTAAAGAGACGGAATTCCAGGTTGTAAATACTAGTTCTTCTTCTCTCCTAGCGTCGTCTTGGTCAGCTCGTGTATTTCTTTCTTTCTTCCTATGAAAAAATAAAAGAACAAAGAAAATTGGTCAAAAGGAGGTTTAGATTCTCTCTCTCCCCACTTTTTCGCGCCCCTTCTCTAAAGAGACCTGCAGTCCTGTATTGTACAGTTCATCTATCATGATGATGTAGCGTTCATCATTATTATTTCATTTGAAGAGAGAAAAATCTTGTTCAATCGGATTTTGCTGTTCTTTTTCTTTCTTCTGGTCCTCTTCTTCACAGGGGAAGCTTAATTTCTCACATGCCTAGGCAGTTTGAGCAGTATTTTGCACACCCATCGTAGATCAACTGATCTGCCCTCGCAGTTACCCTCATTTCCCAAAGTTTACTTGTTAGAGGCATATGACGTACGTGAGACCTTGTCCCCATCTTTTATACGATAGAAAATAAATTAATGACAGGTGATGGGTCACCAACTAGTCCCTTTCAGTCCGGATAATGCTGTGTCGATTCAATAAGCTCTTCATCGGTCCCTTGTGGCGAAAACCTCGAAAGAATTACACTTGCATTGATATTTCTACTTGGTACAAGAGAAGCTGCTTCATTGGCCTCTAGTAGGACAGCATCTGTCAATTATTGATCAAACTTAAAAGCAAGCGAAATTTAATAGACCAACCATGCTTTGCTTACTTTAGAGTTAGTGTATGAGATCATAGATAATTGGCTAATTAACAAATACTAAAACATGTGAAATTTTGGTTATTAGGTTGTCAGTTAAAAATCCCACATTTTTATAGCTGTTGTGAGTTTGTTTGAGTCATTTATTCGGTTGCTTAAATAACTAAACTCTATATCATAAATTTGGTTGTGCATGGTTATAATCTGGTCATATATAATATTTCATGTGGATAAAGTTGGGAGTGTTGTCAAAAGCCAATCAAATTTTGCACTCTATACCAAAACTACACTTCTAATTTGTACCATATGTAGAAAGTGTTTGACAAGTCTTTAGTAATACAGTATGTGTTTGTATGTGGTTGATAAATATCGATCATTCATTAAGTGTGATATCCTTAATCATGCTTATTATTAGGGAAAGTGTTACGTCGTGTTGTTGTTTGAAAATTCCAATTTTTAAAATTATTACTATGACATTGATGATACTTATCGTATCAGCATAAAAACTACTATTATAGGTAACATGATGTGACGATATAACTTGAAAATGATGTGAATCTTAATAAATTTGAATCAAACAATTATTTTCGTGTTATGAACGTACTAACCTATATAACCATATTTGATGAAGGGTCATATCCGTAATTAAATGATAAACTTGTTGGAGTCAAGAAAGTCGTGGTTGACTTATCAAGACATCTAACATATTTAACCTACAATAAATTTCATTATGTATAGTTTGTCACTAAAATACATTAAATATCTTCAGCCTCTCCTATAAAAAAACTTTATGCTCCAAGGCATGCTTACATCATGATGCTATTGAAACATCAAGGGTCATTATAATCGAAATGATAAGTTTATCATTTATCAAGTTAACCGTCTAACCATGTGCTGCAAATTTTAGTATACATAAACTTAGGGAAAATTTGTGTGCATCATGTGGAATGACATTGTTCAAGAAGCAAATGCCAGAAAAGATAAATCTTTAAAATACACTGCCCTTCATAGCGTGGAATGATGATAAAAAGAGGTGCAATCAAAACCCAATTATGGTTGGGGCACGCTTGGTTTACTGAATTGGGATGTGACTTCTCTTTTTGCCCTTGGGTTCCACCACTATCTTATAATAGCTTTTTAACTTAACATACAGCTTTTCTAGCCAACTCAACTAAACCCCACACTTGAGCCCCATCTAGTGGTTTCAACTTCCAGTTGGCGCCGGGCTGAAGCTGAATCCAGATGGGGCACCTCAGCCAGGTGGGACGCTGCGGATGGTGATGCAAGGGGCTACTGCGGACATTGGGGATACAGCTGTAGCATTCGTTTACGTAACATCATCACTTTTGGGCTCGGGGGTCAGGCACCATGCTGCAGTTTTGGGAGCAAAAGTGCCAGTGTTATGGTGTGGAGCTGGTCATGCTGCTGTCTTGTAAGATACATCAATAGATTCATTACTAAATACTAATGCCCTTTCCCAATCAAAAGTGCCTAAAAGGCTACTACCCAACCTTCTTCTTCTCCTACCACATCCTAATTCAGTCTCTGGACACCTGTAAATATCTGCATGCATGCGTATGCAATAAGCACACACAACTGGAAAAAATAATAGCTCTTTCATTAATTCACTTCTTCCCATATGATTATGACAAGGCAATAATAACAATAATAATAAGATAAAAGAAAAGGCCAAAGGATGAGGAGAAAAAAACCAAACCCTATGTAACGTTTTCTTATTTTGAGAAGTTTTGCGTCCTGGTACTAGCATAATGGTCGCTGTCAAAGAGACCAAATCAAAGCTTCAATTTTAGCAATTGGTGGAAACAGTACCGTACTATTGGAATTTACAGAGGAAGCTGAAACCGCCGCGTACGAAAGGCCGCACCTTTCCGGTGAGCGAAAACAAGCTTAAGGAATTGACCCCCCGACACCCACTGGTCCTCTTGTTGTTTGGGGGCATGGAAAGGCCGCCCTCTTTGCCTCTCTTTCTCTCAAGTCCTCTCTTGCTCTTGTCCTTATTCATTTCTCACCTCATAAAATATAAATTAAATTACAATTTATTATGAAGCCAGAGGAATCTTATCATGCTGGTACCCACCTGAGGACAATTAAACAATCTTATAGCAAATCAATCTCACCAGGATCCTAGATGATATCACTTTATCCATATGCAGTATGATGCCTGCCTTATTTATATTCACATGGCACCCTCTTTTTGACCACTGTAGGAACAACCTACTGGGGTTCATCTTCGTTTTTGTTTTTTTATACTTTTATTAATTTCCCTGAAAACAAGGTCGAATATTGTGGTGAAACTTTATTCATTAATTAGAACGACCAACTCCAATGACTTTCCTATGTTTGCTTTAGACTTTGGCAATTCAGTTGGACATGGTCACTCACACATGCCCACGCAAAATGGAAAAACCTCAAATATTATTGGCCATTGCTTTTCAGCAAAAAGAAATATATACTATAAATTTTTTAAGACTTCTAAATGCACCTTCCCTTGATATTGAAGCATCTTCAGGATTCTATGAACCAGCGGACATAATTAATAGGCCCAAAGATTCTTCAAGAAAGCAAATCTCATAAATTTTAATATACACACACGTCAGTACTTGTGATGATTTTTTTTCTTCCTATTATTAAAATAAAATAATAAAAATAATCAAAGCAAAATTAAGTGGCATGTTAGTTGGTGGGGTATCCTCGTTAAATTACACAACAATTTGAGTCCATACAACTTGGAAATGGCTCCAAAAACATTGGGTTATAAAAATTATATTCAACCTGCTCAATGTCTCCACCACTCACCATGTCCTGTAGCGACAAGCAGCTGTGGGCAACTATTGAATTAATTAATTAACTATTGCAGCGTATAAAAATTAAATTGGATTAAGTTAATAGCGGGCAAATTAGGAGAATTTAAGTATAATAAAATGACACAAAGGGGGCATGTGTGACGGATGGCAAACAGTAAGTGTAATATTGGTGGTTCGGCTCTTGAGCCTTGATAGCGAGGTGCGGCCAATGGGCGCTACTGTTGCATGGCACGATGAGAATGCTGTCCATCCTGGAAAGGGCAGCTGCTTAATGGTTGATATTTTGGATCTTTGAAAGTGACTGCTGGATGTAAATATCTTGAACGACTATGAATTTGTCGTTTGGGGTATATGTTCGAAGTTGCGGCACAGAGTTTTGATTGGCTTTCAATTTCACCCAAGTCTTAGTTTAATTAATTTTCTTTGTCAAGTCACGTCACGTCACTTTCTCTTTTGAATGATTCCCCTTTTGATCTTTTCAATAGTTCATGGTTGGCTGGGACCTGAATGATCAGGTGTTGCTGACATGGTTTGTAAATAGTGATTGGCTGTATGTAAAAAGGATTGAAAATTTTCATGTACACACCTGTAAAGCTTGCTGTCTTATGGCTTTGAGAAGACGAATTCCTAAGTGCATGAGAAACCCAGAGAGAAAGCCGGTGGTCTATTAAAACCAAACACTACTCTTATTGATATTTTGAGATATCAAATGTATGTGAAGAGTCCTTATTTTTGTCAACAGTGCATGAGATTGGGCTCTCCTATCCTTTTGACTATGGCCACTTGATAATATTAAACTTAACAATGACATGATAAGAAAAATCCCAGTGGGCTGCATCTTTCAGGCATTAGGTATTGACATTATGCGCTGCTGCGCCCACCAATGTCTAGACGCAACTTGTGACTTGTATTTATGTAATCGGTTGAATTTTATGAGGATCAGCCCCAAATTTTTGCAATCATTCACAAAGCCCATCACATCTGTGATGTCAGATTAAGAGGAGAGTTCTCACTTTCCTGCTTTCCAATTCCAAAACTAATGTTTTGCCATTCCACCCTTAGAACCACGGCAAGTTCATGGAATTATTGGTTGGTGGTGGAGATAAGTTGTGTGTGAGAGAATAAATGATATCTAAATGAAACTTAAAATTTAAAAAATAGAAGTCAGATTTCTATTTAGGCCCAAAGGCCCACTTAATAATGAGCCCGAAGGCCCAAATATGAGGCCCATGAGCTGAGATGAGCTTCGGACCTTAAATTTGGGAGCTCAGTCCGAAATTATTTCTCCAGCCTGAGAAGTCCTCTGGAGCTCACTCGAAGCTCAAGTTTTTGGGCTTGGGCCAGGCCAGGCGATTTTACAGATTACTGTCCTAGTTACCAGGCATCCCATGCCTCCTTAGCAGAAAATAATTACTATAAATATGTTCGTTTGTGTTAATCTATATTTCAAGCAGCTTGAAATTGATAAAAGGCAAATTGCGATTGCAGTTCAAAGCAAGAGCCTCAACCTCATCTTTCGTTTGAAAGATGAATACTTGCAGGATTTGACATGGAGGGTGCATTGGAAGACCCAATGAACTTGGATAATTGATTACCATTTCTGCAGAGCATTCTAGTCTCTCTCTCCAGAGTGGAATTCTTTTTGCAGAAAAAGGAACCACTGCCAACAAAGAAATTGTATTTAACTAATTCCTAACAAGATGGACTTACCTTAAATTGTGTTCTAAGAAAAATGGAAGGACAACATGGACTCATTTTACATATGTATGAAACTCTAGGGAATAATTTAATCTCAATGGTGTCGAGGATCATGCTAAGGATCCTTAGCCTTAATTCAAGGCTTTCCATTTGCATTCTCTTTGACCCACAATTGTAGCTTCTAGTTTTATTTGATTGTTTCTTTCTATACTTGTAATTACCATATTCAAGTATGTAACTATATATATATATATAAAATTGACCCACCACTAAAAAGTGTGGTAATTTTTCAAACACTTTCATGGTATCAGAGCACTACGGATTAACATCCCTCTCACGTTCTTCTTTCCCTTTCCATGGCTGTCAAACCCTCCTCCACTCTTCTCCCCTTCAATACCCTCATCCACCCGGTTACCATCAAACTATCATCTTCCAACTACCTCCTATGGAAAAGTTAATTGCTTCCCCTTTTAGAGAGTCAAGAACTAATTGGCCATGTGGATGAAACTATAAAAATACCACCCCGTTTCACCTCTGAAAATTCTCAGACACCAAACATCAAACATGTGGCATGGAAACATACTGATCAACGCCTTCTTAGCCTTATGTTATCCTCCCTTACTGAGGAGGTCATGGCTGAAGTTGTAGGACTTTCCACTTCACGTGAGGTGCGGGTTGCCTTGGAAAACACATTCAGCCACCGCTCCAAAGCTCATGAAATCCGTTTCAAGGATGACTTGCAACCGATGAAATGAGGCACCAGATCTATTTTAGAGTATGCCCGCGCCTTCAAGGCACTCTGCGATCAACTCCATGCGATCGGACCACCCGTCGATGGCACTGACAAAGTGCACTGGTTTCTCCGAGGTCTTGGCTCGGAATTCTCGAGCTTCTCCATGGCCCAAATGGCCCTCACCCCTTTGCCTTGTTTTGCAGATCTTGTGCCAAAAGCAGAGAGCTTTGAGCTCTTCCAAAAATCTTTAGAACCTGCTGCATCCTCTTTAGTGTTCATCGCCACCAATCGCAATTTAGCAAAATCGAACCAGCGCAACACTTCTTACCACAATCAACCGATTCATACTAGCGATAATGGACGCGAACAGAGACGCTCCTCTGGCAGACGACTCCCACGCTGTCAAATTTGCCGCGTGGAGGGTCACTATGCGGATTGGTACCAGCAACGGTATGACCACCATGGTCATACCCTTGAAGCCCAACTCGCCGAAGCCCTCAATGCATCGTGTTCCATTTCTGGAAATGAGGCTTCGGCTTGGTTTTTAGACACAGGGGCCTCGACCCATATGACTCCAGGCCAATCTTCCTTGGACCAATCCACTTCTTATACGGGTAAGGATTGTGTTATTGTCGGGAATGGTGCATCTCTACCCATTATCCAGGTAAACTTTCCCATTCCCCTGATTTTCAACTATTAGACGTTCTGGTTGTACCTCACATCACTAAAAATCTTTTGTCTATTAGTAAATTAATCCATTATATTTACTAATAATTTTTTTACTGTTCAGAATCACCAAACGGGAAGGGTGGTGGCAACCGGTAAACGGGATGACGACCTATATGTGCTAGAACGTAGAAATTCAGGTTTTGTTTCTGTCCTGAAAAATAAATCTCTTCATGCTTCATATGCTTTATGGCTTGCTTGCCTTGGACATGTGAATTATTATGTTATTTATTTTCTAAATAAAAAATGAGAGATTTCTCTTACTTCTTTATTGCCATATAATGCAGTACATGTCAAATTGCAAAGAATCATCGTTTGCCTTATTCTCGTATTGAACATCGATCTTCATAGGTTTTAGATCTTATTCATTCCCATCTCCCGTGTAGTCCACTTCGGGTTTCACATACTATGCTTTATTTATTGACGATTATTCTCGTTTCACTTGGCTTTACCCATTGAAATTGAAATTTGACTTCTTTAATATTTTTCTTCAATTTCAAAAATTTGTTGAAAATCAACATTCTGCTAGTATAAATTTTTTTCAAAATGACGGTGGTGCAAAATTCACTAGCAATTGCTTTAAAACCCATCTAAGTACCTCTGGCATTCATCATCAAATCTCTTGTCCTTATACACTCGCACAAAATGGTTGCGCCGAAAGGAAACACCGCCATGTGACTGAAACAGGTCTGACTCTCATTTTTCATTCTCACATTCCTACTCACTTTTGGGTTGATGCTTTTAACATTGCGACTTACATCATCAACCGTTTGCCCACACCGCTTCTCGAAGGTAAGTCACCTTTTCAACTCCTATATGGTTCCTCTCCCAATTACGAAATTTTTCATCCATTTGGTTGTCGTGTTTATCCTTGTTTACGTGATTACATGACTAACAAGTTTTCCCCTCGGAGCATCCCTTGCATTTTTATGGGTTATCATTCATCTTATAAAGGTTTTTGTTGTCTTGACCCCACCACCTCCAGACTCTATATTACCTGCCATGCTTAATTTGATGAAAACCACTTTCCTTTTCACCATACTTCCCAAGCCCAACCAATATCCTCTCTCCAAATCTCATTTTTTTTGGAACTGAGTCTCCCTCCCACAGACATGCCCTTGCCTTCCCCTGCATCAAACTCCCCACATATTCCTCTATCCAGATCCACCTCATGTATTATTTGTATTGATCCAATAGATGAGTCTTTGCAGGTAATTGATTCTCATACAGGTCATTCTCCATCACACTCAGACTTTAGACCAGCTTCTCCAGAGCCTCTTACTAAGTTACCCATGGTTGATCACCCTTCCATTGTAGTCACTTCCTTGGTTTCTCATCCTATATTCACACGAGCCAAAATCAACATCTTCAAAACGTGCCACTCGGCACATCTCGGACTCGTAGGTTCCTTTGGACTTCTTTCTGTTCTTTTTGCATCCACTGAGCCTAAATGATTCAAATCTGCTGCTAAGAGTGTTGCTTGGCTCGCTGCTATGGATGAAGAAGTTCAAGCCTTGCAAAACAATCGTACCTGGATTTTGGTTCCTCGACCCACCAACACCAACATTTTGGGTTCCAAATGGGTGTTTCGAACCAAATATTTGTCTGACGGATCTATTGAACATTTCAAAGCCTGCCTTGTTGCCAAGGGCTACGCACAAGTACTTGGTCTTGACTACACCGACACTTTTATCCTTGTCATCAAGGCCACTACAGTCCGTGTTGTCCTCTATCTTGTTGTGACCAACAAATGGCCCCTTCGCCAACTTGATGTCAAAAATGCGTTTCTTAATGGTCATCTCAGTGAACATGTTTATATGGAGCAACCCCTTGGATACATTGACCCTCGCTTTCCCAATCATGTATGTCAGTTGCAGAAAGCCCTCTATGGTCTAAAGCAAGCTCCTCGTGCCTAGTTCCAGCGCCTCAACTTTTTTCTCATTCAATTTGGTTTTTATTGCAGTCGTGCAGACATGTCACTATTTGTTTTTCATAAGCACTCTGACATAATCTATCTGCTTCTCTATGTTGATGACATCATTATTATAGGCAACAACTCATCTCTTCTTGATAGTTTTACTTGTAAACTCAATTATGAGTTTTGCCACTGGGGATTTGGGTCCTCTCAGTTACTTCCTTGGTCTTGAAGCAACCACCACCTTTGGCGACCTTTTCATCAGCAAGTTGAAATATGCACGGGATATTCTCACACGAGCTCAACTACTTAACAACAAACCTATTCACACCCCTCTGGTTGTTTCACAACACCTGTCTGCCGATGGTCCTTTGTTCTCGGATCCTACACTTTACAGATCTCTTATTGGTACTCTCCAGTATCTAACTATCACCCGTCCGGATATTTCTCATGTTGTCAACTCTGTTAGTCAATTTCTCCACTCTCCAACTGAAGACCACTTTCTTGATGTCAAACACATTCTTCGCTATGTTAAAGGCACGCTACACTTTGGCCTCACCTTTCATCCCTCTGCTGCTCCTAGTGATTTAGTTGCTTACTCAGAAATAGACTGGGCAGTTACCTCTAATTATTCTATTTATCTTGGCGGTAACTTGGTTTCTTGGAGTGTTAAGAAGCAACCTATTGTTTCTCGCTCCAGTTGTGAATCTGAGTATCGTCCTTTGGCGCTTACTGTTGCTGAACTTCTTTGACTCATGCATCTCCTCGGTGACCTCAAAGTTTCAATTCCACCGCGGCCTCTCCTCCTATGTGACAACAAGAGTGCCATCTTCTTGAGTTCCAATCCTGTTTCTCATAAATGGGCTAAGCATGTTGAGCTCGACTATCACTTTCTTCGTGAACTTGTTCTTGCTGGCAAGTTTCGCACTCAGTATGTGCCTTCTCACTTGCAAGTTGCCGACATCTTCAACAAAAGTGTGTCAAAACCTCTCTTTGAACTCTTCCGATCCAAGCTTCACGTCCGCTCAAATCCAACGCTCATCTTGCGGGGGGGTGTCGAGGATCATGCTAAGGATCCTCAGCCTTAATTCAAGGCTTTCCATTTGCATTCTCTTTGACCCACAATTGTAGCTTCTAGTTTTATTTGATTGATTCTTTCTATACTTGTAATTACCATATTCACATATGTAACTGTGTATATATATATGAAATTGACCCACCACTAAAAAGTGTGGTAGTTTTTCAAACACTCTCAAATGGGATGTTTGATAGATGCCTTTGATTATCTTTCCGGAATTTCCAACAGCAACCCAAAGAAAGAAAATGTTTTATGAGTGAACTTGAAGACAGTTAGCAGATTGATCAGCTTAGCGTGGCCTCCTTCCCTATCTCAGTGAACGTTTGCAAGACTGTCATATTTCCATCAGGATAGGCATGAATTGGAATCACTTAAAGAAAGTGATAAAAGGGGTGTCACTTTGTGAAAGAATCTGTAACATTAACTAGGGGTGTGAAAGAATCAATAAAAGCTGCTTGGGAAAATGACTTCTACAGTCACTCCATTGATTCTTGATATGGTCTATATCAGAATTCATTAACTGAAGTATTGTTTCCATGAAGTTGCTTAAAAACTCCCCAACTGGTCTTGTAATTGACCCAAACAAGGCAACTAGAACCAAACCTGGGGGCAATTGTAACACTTGGGTTTAGCTTTTATGGGAGTCCCTGACCCGTGGTGAAAAAGTAGAGATAAAATCAACTGTCACACCAACCAATATGCGAGCATAAGAACCTAACTTTTCCTTCTTTAGCTTTATGTGGACATAAAGAGACCAGCAGAATAACATTGGCATGGCTTTTTCCTTGTATTTAAAGCAAGGGAGGTGCCCAAATGTAAATAAAAGCCAAGCAGTAATCCTAAACTTCCATGGCACAAGTACCAGTGTCTCTCTCTACTGAAACAGAGGCGCTGAGCCATTTGATGAGCCTGGTGGAGGCCTTTCGGGCTTTTGATGGAGACAATGATGGGTTGATCTCTGCTGCAGAACTGGGTGGAATCATGGGGTCGCTTGGCTACAATCCGAGCGAACACGATGTGAAGACAATGATGCAGCAAGGAGACACTAACAGAGATGGGTTGCTGAGCATTGTGGAGTTTCTGAAGATGAACACCCAGGACATGGATCTAGGGGTCCTGGGACCTTTCCTCAAAAATGCTTTTACACTTTTGGAGGCAGGTGTGGAGGAAGACGACAAGGTGACCGGAGAGGAGCTGTATGGAGTTATAGGGGATATGGAAATGGAGTTATCTTTGGACGACTGCCAGGATATCATTGCTGCCATGGATGGGGATGGCGATGGATGCGCTAGTTTTGAGGACTTCAAACTCGTAGTTCAATCCCTCCTCTAGATCATTCCCGTGTTCTATATGCTCCATGCTTAATAAACAACTAGTAATTACCAAATAATACTCAGCTCAAGTTCCTTCACCCGTGTGCTTATATTGTGAACATCTGAAGATTCAATAACCACCTTTAACTAGAATAAGGCAGCATCTTATCACAGACTTGGGTGTTTCTTAAGCTCACATTTGAGGAGGTTGTGATACTAAACTTAGTAGTTTAGAATATAAGTGATATATATATATATACTCTCTAATCTCTTTCCCAATTTTCGATCCTAACAAGGCAAATCACATTATGAAGTGCTTCCTTTGAGTATTGTCAATCCAAGTTGTCTTAATAATTTCAATATATCGAACAATTTCTCTGCAAAATATATAATAAAATAATTATTTCAAAAGTATGCCCAACTTTTGAAAAAGGTAATTCACATTTCTAAGTCAAAAATCTAAACTTTTATGTAGTATAAGATTACATGGCATTACAACCACCGAGGAAGACACTATTATTGTTGAATTCAATGCCTGCAACCGTTTATCATTGTCATTATTTGATTATAAGGAAAATGAACTAAAAATGTTAACAAATTAATTATTTGAGTGTAGCATGTGCAACAAATTGGTGTGTTTTAATTTTATTAGTTATAATTAAATAATATGGTCAATGATTGAGGTCACTTCTACCAGCCAACCCCACCCCAACTCTCCATCTTCCCTTCTTGATGTTTTTTCTACTTGTCTCCAATAATGATCACATTTCACAAAAATAAGATAAAATAAAATAAAGGACTAATATTAGGAAGTAATATGTTGTGTATGAGTTGATCGACTTGTATACTCTTCAAATCACAATAATCATAGCCATAGGGTGACCCAATTTATTCAAAATTTGATATTCATATGATTTAAGTTTAACGTTATAAAACTTTATTTAAGTTTTTATTAATTTTTTTTTGTCCTTATTTATTTTAGATTATGGTTTCGTTAAATCTTGACAAATAGTTAATCTTTTTAACTTAAATCAATTGAACATGTCAATGTTGATTCTAGTGGTTCTTCTTAATTATCATGCATTTAGGTTTTAGAACTTTTAATTATGACATCTACGTAGCTACTTTTTAATAGATCGCGAATTATTATCACTTGACATCTTAAATATTTGTGGTGCTTCATCTAAATTATTGCATTTCACATGCATGACGATGAGAGCATTCCTAACTGATCCAATCGACAATGACACATTTTTAAGCATAATATAATGAATTTGCTTACCATTATGATTGACTTAGGTAGCATCAATGCACAAAGAACACTAGTGGACTCAAACTCATTCTCACATGTCCAAACACCTCCAAAGTTTCCTGTTGTCACTATACCTAGAAATTATTGTTGCATAAAAATTGAATTCCTTTTTATATTGTTTGAAACACCTTATGAGTTTGCACAATTAGACCTAAAATTTATAGGTAAACCCAAAATTTATCAAACATGCCCTAACACCCACCATCGAAAAAAGTTGTAAAGCCTTTTCACAAGCATCCATGTATGGAAACCATACTACTAAATTTCGTAGTTTCCTCATGAATTAATAAGACCAATTCATCTGTAAAAGATGGAAAAACAAAAAAAGAATAATAATGATTATGTCATTGAAGTCAAAATTAGGATTTTTTTTCTAGAAAAATGTTATATTTGTTTGGTTTGATATAAGTAAAAAATAGTAATAGACTATTGTAAGAAATAAGAAAAAATACGGGACTGAAATGAAAAAAAAATAGTTAAATGTCACTTTACTTTTGTTTTATGTTTCCATCAATCAAATAAATTATAAAAATCTTGTTAGCCGAAAAAAAACACAGGAATTCAACAAATGAATATCCATAAATCATTTAAAAAACCTACACAAGGGTGAATAAGAGATGGAAAGATAGAGAAATCTACTTTTTGAAACCATAGATAAAATAAAGAAATTGAAGAATACATGAGCTAGGTGCAACATTGGAACCAATGACTAAAGGGTGAGTGAGGGAACACCCCCGTCAAAAATTCGTATATTTTTACTTTTCTATTCAATTAAAGATATTTGAATATAAGTTATAACTTAAGAAAAAAAAAATTAAATGATTTCAATATGCAGAAGACTAGAGGAAGTCTCACTGCGGTAAATGGAAGGGGAGAGCAGGATGAAGCGAGCAGCAAAGGACATGGTTTCATCATATTTTGGCTTTTCTATACAATTAAAAATATTTGAATATAAGTTATAACGCAAAAAAAAAAAAAAAAAAGGGAAAAAAAAAAGGAAAAAGTAGAAAAGGATCTGTAGCATTCAGCCAAAAGTAAAAAAAAGCCAACGTCGTCTGAGCATGTCACGTTGGTTCAAAATTGAAGGCAAAAACAAAAAAAACATGGTAATGGTTATTGAAATGAAAATAGGATTTGGTGGATTAATAAAAAAAAATATTATCACATGGATCGGATATTTATTAGGGTTTGGCGTAGGTTTGCGTGGCTGTAGCCAAAAACCAGAGTCCCAAAATTGCCAAACTGATGGTGCCAACTGGGGCCATGGTCCTCAGCTAGCTCACTTAGGTCACCAGCCATTTAAACTGGCCGTCATAGGTAAATAAATTAAATTTGGATTTTTATTTTATATATATATTTTATAAAATGCACTTTTCCTTATTTTTTTTTTATGGACTTCCCATCTAGGTTCTATTATCATGATACCAATTTTGAATTTTGAGTCAAAAGGGTGATATCAACTTTCAACTCTTTTGAAATCTATTGTCAATCCAAGTGGATGTTATATTTACTTTTCTATTTTAAATTTTCAAGTAAAATCTTATTTGAAAAATACGGTTTGAACGGAATTAAAAAATTAATGTAGCTCTTACAAAGTACTAATTAATGTAAGTTGGATAAATAAAGATATTTTTGTTTCGGTATAAGTATCCCAAATTCCCCTATTTTCACATGCAAAAAGCATTAGTCGGCTTTTAACTTGAGTTCCTTGAAGTTCTGAAAGCGATCCCTCTCCCTTGGTTTAATTTTTTAGTCATTTAGTTCCTTTTCTTATACCATTTATCCTAAAATTTTCCCAAGATAATTGTATTTGACTTTGTTAATCAGGCATGACAAATATTAAAAATGAGGGAGGGGGAGGAACAATTGTCATCTTACTTACAACACTCATTTGCAATTACTATTCATGCACCTCCTCATTAAATTAATGGGAGCAATGATTTTTTGAAATTTCCACGGTCCTCTTCCCCAGAACATGGAAGGTAGACATGGCTGCGTATGTGGTGGGACTCTTTCAATCTTCTTTTCAAGTATCTGGAGTCTAATAGAAGTATCAAGTATGATTTTATCATATGGAGTGGGTCCTGTTAGTAATAATAAAAATCTGAACTTGGGACGTACAAGATTCTGAGTGTTATTCTTGTAAGTTCCCCGTAGGGTTTAGAACATAGGCACAATTTCCCCACTAATCTGGAGTGCTGCATATAACATGCCATGGAGTGAAGGACAGAGCAACTAAGTGATTGACGTGATTGGTGGAATGTCTTGTAAAACGGAGGAGGTGGGAAGAAACTGAAACGTGTGGAGGTGACGATGGACGGAGGAGAAACGTGGCAAGTGTGCAGAGTGGATCACCAAGAGAAGCCTAACAAATACGGAAAGTACTGGTGCTGGTGCTTCTGGTCACTAGAGGTGGAGGTGCTGGATCTGCCTGGTGCCAAAGAGATTGCGGTTCGAGCCTGGGATGAGACCCTCAACACCCAGCCTAAGAAGCTCATCTGGAACGTCATGGTATGTCCTCCTATCCCATGCTCCCTCCAATCACGTTTTGACGCGTGTCCATCTCACCACCCTCTTCCACATGTCTGTAATAGTTTTAAGTCCATCAGCCCTCTGATATTCAAGCAGTTATCAGTTGGTACCACTTCCCGTGGGTTTGGGCCGGGGCCATTTGTCGTTTATGGAAGTGGTAGAAGTAAAGGTAATAGCAAGTTTGATGTGATAGTCTTGGAGTAGAAATCAAAACATGATTATTCCTAAGATCATAAAGTAATCATTTTGTTAAATGTGAGGAATGTTTGGGGGCTGATTATATAAATTAACAATGATGAAATTGTGCAGGGAATGATGAACAACTGTTGGTTCAGAGTGAAAACAAGCCTGTGCAAGTCGCACAAGGGAGAGATTGGAATCGTGTTCAAGCATCCAACTCTCCCGGAAACCAAGCCGGAGAATGGATGGCTTCTGAAAAGCACCTTGTCTAATATTCCTCTATTCCTCTGATGCCATGAACGTATACCTTCTCCAAAATATGCATGTCCGAGGTCAAAAAGCACGACTCAGCTGACTCGCATGGATTGTCGTCCGTGTCTACGATTGCACCCCCTTCCTCAAAGACCACTCTGGCGGCACCCACAGCATCCTCAATATTGCCGTCACTGACTGGACTAAAGAGTTGGACGCCATGCACTCTGATACAACCAAAAAAGGATCTCGAGGACTATCGAATTGGAGAATTCTATGAGCACCGGCTACATCTCCCAACAACTCCATCCAGGGGCCTTCAAACCTCCATTGAGAACCGTTGCACTCCTCCCTGGAGAGAAAATCGAATGCAAGCTCGTCTTCAAGGATTCCATCTCACGTGAGTCTTTTTTCGATTCGCATTGTTGTATAAAGTTTTGGGATTAGCGGTAGGAAAGCACATATGCCTGTGTGCTATAACTGATGATGAGTTGTGAAGTCGAGCCTACACCTCGACTAGCACCATCAATGAAGTGGACTACTTTGAGCTTGTGGTTAAAATTTGCTTTAAGGGTGTGCACCCTAAATTCCCAAATGATGGCTTCATGTCGCAGCTCTTGGATTTGCTTCTATTGAGGCCACAGTGAACCTGAAGGGTCCACTAGATCACTTGGACTAGACGTGGTAAGTTTCAACTTTCATGTGCATGATAAATCCAAGTTTGCCAAGAAGCTGGCCACGATGGCAGGCGGCACTGAGATCACGCTTATCTGTCAGATCATTTAAGGTGTGTTGAAAGGATCCAGAGGATGATACCGAGATGCATTTGGTGTATGCGAATCGTACTGAAGATGATATGATATACTTCTACGGAAAGAGCTTGATGCTTGGGTTGAAAAGCATGAGCGATTGACTTGTATGAGTTTCTATACGCTCTGCTTTCTCATATTTCTCCAGGTTTATTTATTTATCTATTATTTATTATTTTTTAATTTATTTACTTTTTAAAGGTTAGAAATCTAAAATCTTTCATAGTGGGGTTTTGTCATGTAATTCGGGTGACTTCTTTAATTCTTTCGTAATTCTCATTTCCACCTAAATTGGCAAATTTTCCCATTGAGACCAAAAAAAAACAAGAATTTGGATGAGTGGGAGGATGGAATAGTTTTGGTTTATTGGAAGAAGTGGAATGAGAGTTGACATGGAAAAACACACTTCCTAAAGGCAACGGGTTTGTGAATTGCAACAACCTTTGGCTAGCCCAAACAGATCAAAGCTTCACCTGCAAGCCGCTGCTGCGACATATACCCAGAAATCATTGTTGCCCAAGAAACCGAATTCGTCTCCGGCATTGTATCAAACACCTTATGAGCCGCCACAACAACGCTCAAAATTTACTACAGAGACCCAAAATTTACCAAAATATTGGCAGACATCCATGAATGGAAACTATATTATAAATTCAACATGCTAACAAGACCGACTCATTAAAAAAGATGGAAAACGAAAAAGAAAAAAAAACAATTATTATTATGCCATTAAGATAACAAATAGGATTTTTTTCCCTATTTTCCAAGAAAATATTGTCTGTTTGGTTCTATAGAAGAAAAAAGGCAAAAGATTGGTGGGAAACGAGAAAAAAACATGGGAATGACATGAGAAACATAGAAAAAAATCTCACTTCCTTTTCTTTTAGTTTCCAGCAATCAAACGAATCATAAAAATCTTAATAATAATAAAACACAAAAATCAGAGCAATCAAACCAATGAGTAACCATAAATCATAAAAAAAAAAAAAAAAAAAAAAAAAAAACAACTCAAAAGAAATAAACTCAGAAATCCGAAACAGAGAAATAGTACAATAATGAAATCCTTTATGACGCTTGAATCAAGAAAATCTAAAAATGCTTTTAGAAAGTAAAAAAAAAAAAAAAAAAAACCTTTATAATTTTTTGTCAGTCTTAGAAAAATTAATAAAAGGAAAAAAGTTAGGATAAAGAATTTAACAAAAAAATAATTAAACATAGAAGAGGTAGGAAGAAACAAAAAAAATAATAAATAAGTCTTATAAATAAACCCATACAAATAAAAAGAATTATTAATATGATAAATAAGGTTAAATAACTTAAATATATTATATTTCTAGCAACAATAAGCTTACCATTAACTATACACAAAGCATAATAAAGAACCTTTGATCCGACAATAAAAACTAGAATGGTTGACTCATTCAAATGAATTTCTTGAATATTATAAAAAATATAGAGTTTTAATTATTATATCTTATTTGAATAAACAAAAACCATGTCCATTTGGATAACCCAACTATTAGAAGCTATGATACTCACGAGGTAATCACCACTACAAAAGAAATTTTTATAATTGAATTAATGTTAGATACCAAAACTCTCTTCTTATCTCAATGATATCGGATTTTAGGATAAACTTGAAAGAACTTGAAAAACGCGATAGAACTATGATTATGAAACAACAAGAATGAAAATGATAACGATTAAATATTTGGAACAATAACGTTAAAACTTACAACCTCTATAATTGGAAGCTAAAAAGACTCTCCATCATATAAAGAAAAAAAAAAAGACTTGTCAATGTTCAAACTAGTCCAATAAAAAAAAGACCTTTCAACATTCACATTTAAGACTTGCTATCATTCACATTATATAAATTGAAAAAGAACTTGAAAAATGCAATGGAACTATGATCAAGA
Source organism: Vitis riparia (assembly GCF_004353265.1). NCBI lineage: Eukaryota > Viridiplantae > Streptophyta > Magnoliopsida > Vitales > Vitaceae > Vitis > Vitis riparia. Next base: position 3,604,891 of record NC_048448.1, on the reverse strand, counting down.
AACAACAAGAAAGAAAATAATAGTAATAAGATATTTGGAGTAATAATGTTAGCACTTACAAACTCTATAATAAGAAGTTGAAAAAACTCTCCATTAGAAAAAGGAAGACTTGTTAGTACTGTTCACACTGGTTTACTCAATCCTCATATTAAAGGAGAAAAAGACTTGTCAATATTCACATTTAAGACTTGACAACATTCACATCATATAAATTGTGAATTTTTTCAAATCCTCTACTCTATCAATCAACCTCCTCATTATTGCAATGGAATCGTGAAGAGTAAACAACGATAAAGAAAATGATGGCAATAATGATTTGGAGCAACAACATTACCACTTACAACTTCTATAAATCAAAAGCTCAAAAAACTCTTCATCAAATAAATAAAAAAAGAAAAATTTGTCAACGTTCACACTAAACTTGCGAACTCTCACATCAAAAGAAGGAAATACTTGTTAACATTCACATTGAAAACTCTCCAACATTCACATGGTAAAAACTCTCCAACATTCACATTGTAAAAAGTGTAATTTTTTCCATGTTACTACTTTTCTAGTCCTCTGCCCTATAAAATTGCATCCTCGTTACTACGTCTTTTGCTCTCAATCAACAATCACCTTGATGTAAATATAGATCATAAGATTCTTTATTATCTTTAATTAATTTGTCTTGTGTACGTAAAATTCACTTATTTACAAATGGAGAAATCCGGTAAAAAAAAAAAAAAATCCAAGTTCTCTAGAAAAACTCTTTGTGATATCCAACACTTTTGTATATTTTGAACTTCAGTAGAGTAAGAATCTTTATTATTTATCAGAGTTTTATTGACTATTGAACATTTTCTTGTGTTTGCTTTACCTTTTACCTTTTAGAGGGAGTACTGGGTAAGAGATGAAGAGAAATGAAAATTGTTTAGAGTGAAAACTTTTCAGCTTTAGTACGTAATAAAACTTATAGCTTACACAAACATCTAATTATATATAATCTAAGATTGGTTTGGGACAGGTTCAGGTATGACTTTATTTTATTTTGCCCCACCTCGATTGTATTTAATATTAAATAAAATATTATTTAATTTTTTTTTTCATTTTTCAACTTTTTTAACACATATAAAATATTTATTTTCATAAAAATAAATTATAAATAATTATATATTTTATAAATTATTTTATTTTAAATAAAATTTAAAAATGTTAAAATTAAGAATAAAAAAATTAGAAAGATTTTAAAAATTAAATCGAGGCAAGTGTAAGAAAATGAGAATAGATATAAATAAATGGAATGAGGTTGAGATATGGATGATTCGTCACAAACCTACCTTGTTGTCATTCCTATAGAGGACATTAAAAGTAACTAAAGCATAAAGTAAAATTAGAATTATTAGCATATTTTAGAGATCAAATTCAAATTTTAGAAAGGTTTTATAAAGAAGTTGGTTCATCTTGGTTTTTCTCTTATATCCTTCCATACTAGCTTTTCTCTATTTATATACAAGTGAATTTTACAAAAAATAAACTGATTAAAGATATCGCAAATCTTACTGTTTGTAATTACGCCAGGGTGTCTAGGAACCTAAAATGTAGTAATGAAGAGATTCTTTGACAAAGTAGAGGACAAAAAAGTAGTAACATGGAAAAAATTTAAAAAATTACGACTTTTACAATGTGAATGTTGACAAGTCTACTTTGAATGTTGATATTGTTACTTTAAGTGCATTATTATTGTCATTATTTTTATTGTTATTTTCTAATCACAGTTCCATTGCATTTTTTTAGGTTTTGATAACTTTCTTTATCAAAATTATCCTAAAACCCGATACCATCGCTAATATAAGAAGAGGGTTCTATTAATTCTAAGCTAATTCAGTTATTAAATTTTATTCTTCTATAGTGGTGATTAGTTTGTGAGTATTATATCTTCTAATGGTTAAGTTCTCTAAATAGACATGATTTTTTTTCTCTCCAATAAGGTAGAATAATTTATTCTTAATTAGCGTTGAGTCATATATTTGGAGAACTTTGTATGAAATTCATTTTTCAAATTTTTTGCTTTAAATAATAATAAAAAAAAGATCCACTTATTTTGGTCTTTTCCATTCAATTAAAAATATTTGATTATAGATTATAAGTCAAAACAAAAATTAAAAAAATATGGTCTAAAAGCAATTGAGGAAGAACTTAAAAAAACCAACAAAGCATGATTTGTAGGTTGAACAATGAAATGATGGATTAAAAAAAAAACATGATAATGGTTTATTAAATAGAAATAGCATGAGTGATAAAAAAATATGGTTAATTTCACTGACTTTTTTTTTTGGTTAAATTTGGCTAAACAAATCTAGTCCTATTTGTTTAAAATGCATTTATTATAATTTTCATTTGTTATTTTCACTCACTTCCTCTCAACTAAGGACGATGCTGCGATGAACAAAATCCAAAGGAGTTAGAGATAAATTGAAATGGAACCTAGGAGGGCGTTACGATAACGAGAATCCAAAGGAATTATAGATAAAAGAGATAGAATCTAAATAAACTAGAGAGAAATTGAAATAGAACCTAGGATAGTATCACAATGATAGGAATATAAAGGAATTAGATATAAATTGAGATAGAACCTAGGATGACACTGTGCTAATGGGAATCCAAGGGAGTGCTTTGAGGAATAACTTAAAAAAAAAAAAAAACAACTAAGCATTTTATGTAGGTTGAAAAATGAAATGATGGATTAAAAAAAATGGTAATATTTATTAAAAAAAAACATGAGTAATAAAAAATAAGATTAATTTCATTTTTTAAAAGTTTTAGTTAAATGCATTTATTCTTGTTGGTTAAAAATTTTATCAAATACTTTTCTTGTCCTTTTTATTTATTATTTTTATTCATCTCATTTCTCACTCAAAATAAGAAGATAATTGATAAATTTCAAATGAAAAATGAAGACTTGTTAACATTCGAATTAACCTAGTCAACCCTCACATTAAAAGGAGAAAAAGACTTGTTAGCATTCACATTATATAAATTGAAAAAGAACCTGAAAAATACAATGGAATTGTGATAAGGAAACAACAAGAAAGAAAATGATACCAATGGAATATTTGGAACAACAATATTAGCACATACAAACTCTACAATAAAAAAGTTGAAAAAACTCTCCATCAAATAAAGGAAAAAGGAAGACTTGTTAGTGTTCACACTAATTCATTCAATCTTCACATTAAATGAAAAAAAAGACTTGTCAATATTCACATTTAAGACTTGCCAACATTCACATCATATAGCTAGATTGTAAATTTTTCCACGTTACTACTTTTCAAATCCTATACTCTATCAAACAACCTTCTCATTACTACCATGGAATATTGAAGAACAAATAACAACAAAGAAAATGATAGGAATGATGATTTGGAGCAACGACATTAGCACTTAGAACCTTTATGAATCAAAAACTAAAAAAACTCTACATAAAAAGAAAAAAAAAAGACTTATCAGTGTTCACACTAGACTTATCTACCCTAACATTAAAAGAAGAAAAATATTTGTCAACATTCTCATTGAAAACTTAATTTCCAACATTCACATTATAAAAATTGTAAATTTTTCCATGTTACAATTTTGTAGTCATCCACTCTAACAAACAACCTCCTCATTATTACATCATTTGTTCTTGGTCGGTAGTCACCTTGGTGTAAATACATATCATAGGATTCTTTGTTATCTTTAACCAATTTGTCTTGTGTAAGACTCGCTCATTTACAAATGGAGAAAACCAATAGAAAAGGATCATCGGAGATAAACCAAGATGATCCAAGTTTTCTAAAAAAACTCTTTGTAATATCTCACACTCATATATTTTGAGTTTTGATAGAAGTAAGAATCTCTAATTTTTGTCAAAGTAACTAAAGCAAAAGATCAAATTCATATTTTAGAGACTAAATACCAATTTAATAATAATCTATAGTAAAACTATCACTTTTAAAACATCACTTTATGTCAAAGATTGAAAACCTCCCTAATAAACTAGACTAAAGCCTCATTTTCAATGTCTTTTTCCTACAGCGTTAGTGTTAAGGTCAAGGATTAAAAATTAAATACTCTAGTTTTTTTAATGACATTATAAAAATCTATTATAGTTCAGTCAAGTAGTCAAAAATAATATATATATATATATATATATATATATATATATATATATATATATATATAGTTTTAGTAAATAGTGAAGTGAAAAAACTTTGATTTAAGCATGTCTCATTTTTCCTTATTTTATTTCTTACCCTTTGTTCCCTTTAATAGGTAAAATAGATACAATAAAATATTTTAAAAGTAAATAGAACCTTAGCAAAGAATATAGATTCTTACTTTTTTCTAAAACTCATAATATACGATAGTGTTGAATATTATAGAGAGGTTTTATAGAGAAGATGATTCATCTTGGTTTTTCTCTGATGATCATTTTCTATTAGCTTTCTCTATTTATATATAAGAGAGTTTTACAAAAGATAAATTGGTTAAAGATAGCGAATAAACCTGTTGTTTGTAATTACACCAAGGATTTTAGGAGTAGAAGATGTAATAATGAAAAGGATCTTTAACAAAGCAAAGGACTAAAAAGTAGTAACATGAAAAAAATTAAAAAAATTATGACTTGTACAGTGTAAATGTTAACAAGTTTAAATGCACACGGTTTCTTTTTTCTCGATCTTATTTATAAAGATCGTAAGTGTTGATGTTGTTGTTATAAGTATATCATTATTGTCATTCTTTTATTATTATTTTCTAATCACGGTTTCATTACATTTTTTAGATAACTTTATTTATCAAAATTATCCCAAAACACGATATCATGGGTGAGATAAGAAGAGGTTCTAGTATCTCTGAGGTTAATTTGATTATAAAATTTCCTTCGATGGTGATTGGTTTACGAGTATTATATCTTCTAATGGTTGAATTATCCAAATAGATATGGCTTATGAGTATTATATCTTCTAAAATTTGCGGCCGAAAACCGTTGCCCCAAAAATTCCCAAACCGACAGCGACAACTGGAGCCATGGTCCTGAGCCAGCTCACTTTAAACTAGCCGTCCGGTTATGTGGTTCCCACTCCTCCACACGACACGTTTCCATCCCACGACCCTATACATTCAGTCCATCCCAGCCCCTTACTTTCTGAGCAGCAGAACCTAGTTTGACACTGAGAAATTTGAAGAAGCTTTTGTTTTGTTTTGTTTTTGTCTCTGTTTGCAATGGAGGAATCCGTCGATAATCCCCACTGTTCCGATTCGACTGTTCCTGACGCCGATGGAGGAGTGGAATATTATTCCTCCAGTGAAGACGAGAGTGGATCCTATTGGAAAGATTTGATGCCCGAGGGGAACAGTGAATCAGAGTTGTCCAGCTTGGACAAAGGAACTGCGGATAATTGGATCCAGCGCAACCCTTCCATGGTCCGCCTCACAGGGAATCACCCCTTCAACTCGGAGGCACCACTAAACCGACTCATGCAGCACGGCTTCATCACGCCAGTCCCCCTCCACTACGTTCGCAACCACGGTGCAGTCCCCAAGGCCTCATGGGACGACTGGACCGTGGAGGTATCTGGACTCGTTAAGCGACGCGAAACATTCACCATGGACCAACTCATGAACAGCTTCCCCAGACGGGAGTTCCCTGTCACGCTGGTATGCGCCGGTAACCGCCGGGGAGAGCAGAAAATGATAAAGCAGACGAAAGGCTTCTACTGGGGGGCGGCCGCGGTGTCCACTTCAGTGTGGGTCGGCGTACGCTTACGCGATGTTCTGAAACGGTGCGGCATCATGAGCCGCAAGCAAGGAGGATTGAATGTGTGTTTCGAAGGGGCGGAAGATCTACCCGGTGGAGGCGGCTACAAGTATGGAACCAGCATTAAAAAGGAAATAGCGATGGATCCGGCGCGAGACATCATATTAGCTTACATGCAGAACGGTGAACGGTTATCACCAGATCATGGCTTCCCCGTGAGGATGATCATTCCAGGGTTCATTGGGGGCCGTATGGTAAAATGGCTCAAGCGTATAATCGTCACCCGCCAAGAATCTGACAGTTATTACCATTACAACGACAACAGAGTGCTCCCTTCTCACGTCGACGACGACCTAGCGAAGGCCGAAGGTACACAGTACACTGCTCCCCGCCACCCCCAACCCCCGTATTAATAGACATGACTCTTTATTTTGGTTTTATGACGAAGGAGAATCGTGTTTTAATGAGCCCGAAAATTCTTACCAACTTTAGGTCAAAATTTAGTAATCTGTACGTGAAATTCTTAATACCCCAACCAACCTCGACTGTTCACACCTAATATAAAGATAGAAAATTTCAAAAGAAAAAAAAAAAAAAAGTGATGTATCTTTCTCACCCCTCTCCCTTTCATCTTTCTCCTCCACCTTTCAATTTACAGATTCACCACCACCTGCACTATACTTGTAAAAATTGATGAAAGGAAAAATAAATACATCTAAAATAAATATGAAATTATATATTTGAAGTTACTTTTTTTTAATATTTTAATAGTTTATTTTCATTTTTACAAAAGAAATGAAGAAAATTTGGTAAACTTTATTAGATTCAAATAACACATAAACTTGCCAAAAAATAAAAATAAACAATTCATTTTATTTTTGATTCATCATCCAATATTGCATTTGTCATATCATTCACCAGGCCTCATTTGCCACGTAATCATCCATCTGATGAGGGAATTCTACTCTTTGCCACATTTCCACATCCACCACGAGCAAATTTATCCCCACACATTCCTTAGACTTGACAATAATTTTAGTTTATTAATGGATTTTGAGGCGATTATCGAAATGTCGAATCCTAAAGCACAACTGTCAGTGCTCATATATTGGTTGACATGGAGCAGACTGGTGGCACAAGCCGGAGTACATCATCAATGAACTGAACATCAACTCCGTCATCACCACACCAGGCCACGAAGAAACCATACTCATCGACTCCTGCAGGATCCAGAAGCCCTACACGTTGAGGGGCTACGCGTACTCTGGTGAGTTGTTGATGGAATCTTGTGGTTTTATTTTATTTTTATTTTTATTTCCCTCATCTGCGTTAAATGAAAAGTTCTCAAAGTGATCACCCTTGTTATGCCCCAGACCTCAAAATTGACGATGCCTTTCTTTAATTTTTTTTTTGTCAGTTAATTAGTTTCTTTTCATACACCATTTTTTCCTAATTTAAGGACGAATTTTCCTAAGATAATTACTCAAACATAATAAATATTAAAAATGAGGAAAAACCATGTCATTGCAATCTTAGTTACATGCATATGCAATTATTATTTCATGTACCTACCTCCTTATTAAATTATGGGCCAATAACTTTTTGTAATTTTCACGGCTCTCTTCCACATAACATGGAAGATAGACGTGGTGCGTCTGTGATGGAGGCACAAATACAATTTCCCTACTAATCAAGTGTGTAACGTGATTGGTGGAATGTCTTTTCTAAAAATAGGAGGAGGGAAGAAAGTGACACGTGTGGAAGTGACGACCAATGGAGGGGAAACGTGGCAAGTGTGCAGAGTGGACCACCCAGAGAAGCCCAACAAATACGGCAAGTACTGGTGCTGGTGCTTCTGGTCACTAGAGGTGGAGGTGCTGGACCTGCTTGGTGCCAAAGAGATTGCGGTTCGAGCCTGGGATGAGACTCTCAACACCCAACCAGAGAAGCTCATCTGGAACGTCATGGTATGTCATATCCAGTCGCATTTTGACGCGTGTCCATATCCCCACACCCACTGCTTATTTTATTTCTCATGTGGATCTCCTCTTCCTCATGTTTGCAGTGTTTTATGTCCATCATCATGAGCTCATAGAGTAATTATTTTGATAGATGTGAGGAATGTTTTGGGGGCTGATTAGAGAAATTAATAATAATGGAATTGTGCAGGGAATGATGAACAACTGCTGGTTCAGAGTGAAAACGCACTTGTACAAGTCGCCCGAGGGAGAGATTGGAATCGTGTTCGAGCATCCAACTCTCCCAGGAAACCAAGCCAGAGGATGGATGGCGCGTGAACAGAACGCCAACTCAACTCCGCAGGAGAATGTCTCACCCCGTTCCAAATTGACGTACTCCATGTCCGAGGTCAAAAAACACAACTCAGACCACTCCACATGGATCGTCATCCACGGCCACGTCTACGATTGCACCCGCTTCCTCAAATACCACCCTGGCGGTACCGACAGCATCCTCACCAAAGCTGGCACCGACTGCACTGAGGAGTTCGACGCCATACACTCTGATAAAGCCAAAAAGCTTCTCGAGGACTATCGAATTGGTGAGTTGATGACCACCGGTTACACCTCCGACTCCTCTGCATCATCTCCCAACACCTCAGTACATGGGGCCTCCAACTTGACTGACCTTGCTCCTATCAAGGGTTTAACCCCATTGAGAAGCGTTGCACTCGTTCCTCGTGAGAAAATCCCATGCAAGCTCGTCTCCAGGGATTCCATCTCACATGGCGTACGTCGTTTTCGATTTGCATTGCCGTCTAAAGATCAAGTTTTGGGATTACCCGTAGGAAAGCACATATTCCTGTGTGCTGCCATTGATGGTAAGCTGTGCAAGCGAGCCTACACCCCGACTAGCAACATTAATGAAGTGGGCTTCTTCGAGCTTGTGGTTAAGATTTACTTCAATGTTGGCCTCATGTCGCAGTACTTGGACTCGCTTCCATTGGGGGCCACATTGGACGTGGAGGGTCCATCGGGTAACATAGAATATACTGGGCGTGGTTACTTTCTTGTGAGTGACGAACGGAAACCCAAGTTTGCCAAGCTGGCCATGATGGCAGGAGGCACTGGGATCACGCCCATCTATCAGATTATTCAAGCTGTGTTGAACGATCCAGGGGATGATACCGAGATGTATTTGGTGTATGCTAATCACACTGAAGCTGATATATTGCTGCGGGAGAGGCTTGATGATTGGGCTAGAAAGCATGAGAGGAGGTTGAGGGTATGGTATGTGGTGAGTAAGACCACAAGCCAAGAGTGGAAATACAGTTCGGGTCACATCACAGAAGATATTCTCAAGGAGCACATCCCACCTGCTACTGATACTTTGGCTCTGGCCTGTGGTCCACCGCAGATGATTGAGCTTGCGGTGAAACCCAACTTGGAGAAGTTGGGCTACGATATTAACAATGCTTTGTTGGTGTTCTAAATGATGGGGAGAGACGGAAGGCTACCTCATGTATTTCGGTCTTTCTTCCTGTGGTAAAATAAAGAAAATCGGTCAAAAGAGGTTCAGCCTGTGTTCGGTTAATGTAACATTTTTCTGCTATGGGGAACCCAAAAAATAAAAATAAAAAAACAAAAATATGTTTGGATGTTAATTATTTTTAAAATGTTGTTTTGAAAAATGTTATGAAAATTGAGTGTTATCTAATAATATGTTTTAATTATTTTAGTTACTTTTACTTTTTTAGAGATTATTTTAAAAAAAATTAGATAAATATGACAAACACTATATAAATATTGAAAAATTTTAAAAATTAAAAAGACTACAAATTTTATTTTATTTTTATTTTTAAAAATAGTTTTGTAAAATATTTCAAATAGAATCTAAGACTCTTGTTTGGAAGTGTTATTAAAATAGTTTTTAAAATATGTTAGTAAGTACACTGAGATCAGTTAACATTCCCCATATTCTTCTTTCATATATATATATATATATATATATAGATGACAGGCTTTCCACGTGTTTCATCCTCATTAGTCTGGTCTATAACATTGTATAACTGAAAATATTTTTTGAGATATGAGTGAGCCCATGTTAACGCGAACACGGCTGTGTCGAGTCTTTTTCAATACGGATGACTCGTACAAAAATTCTACACGGTTGCTGGTGTCATTAATGAGCATTGTCCTGTCGGGCCGACTTCAATGTTCTCCAACATTTTTAAACAAAAGTCTGCTTTGTATTTGTTAAAATGTTACTAACATATTTTTATTAATAATATTTTATTTTTAATCATTCTTTACATTTATATAATTATATTTTAAAAGAATCATAAAAAAAATAATTAAAAATAATTAAAATATGTTTATTACATGTATTATATGTTTTCAGTAGATTTTTTTTTTAGTTGACGAATATTAGTTTTTTTTTTCTCTCTTTTCTTTTTCCAAGGAGATTGTAGTTCTGTCATAATCTAGATTTTTCTTTTTTATCTTTTTACGTTGAAACTTATAATACTGTATAATCTAGTTCTTCTATATATTATGATGGTGATGATGCAATATTTCATTTGTAGAGGGAAAAATTTTCATTGTTGGAGTTTAATTTGCTTTTCTATATGGGGCAACACGATGATGATGTAGCATTTTATTTGAAGAGAAAAAAAAATCATTATTTTAGTTTGCTTTTCTTTTTGGGGCAATTGTGTTTTAGGGATATATGAACTTGATAATTTTGTCAAGATCCGTATAATTTGTATATTTGGATGGTAAAGGGTAGAAGAGGATGTTAAATTATTGTGAAGTCTATTTTTACATGTCACTATTAAAAAAAGAAAATTCATATTTGAGTATCTTAATAGAAATAAGAAAATTAAAATATTTTCATTGAATTTTAAAAGCCAATTTTTCAAAAAAAAAATTTAAGACCATTACCTTTTTAGTGTAAGCCTCTAAAAGTTTTTATATTTTACATAAAAGTTATTATTATTTTCTATTTTAAAATTTATCTTAAAATTCAATTAACATATTTTTATTTTCCTATTTATTTTTAAAATATTTATAAATTAACTGAAAAATTAAATTTTATTTCAAAGGATTTTTTCTTCTATTTTTTAATTTTATCTTTAAAAAAGTTAGCAATCTATTTTCATAATTGTTGGATTGTTTAAAATTTGAAAATAATTTTTAATACTTGTTCGTTTATTGCAAAATTTTTAAATGTTTTGGTGAGAGAAAGAAGAAGTAGGTTGTAGAGAAACATTCAAATTCATTTTCACAACGAATTGTCTTATATACTCCTTATACTATTATTCATTGACTTATATGGTTTGTTAAAAGGAATTCATTGGGCAATTGCTTTTGAAGAGGAAGCCTTGTACATTCAAATGCAAACAGTCTATGAAAACCACTGATAAGGATAGGATGCACAAATGTGCATAGGTAGTTGTGATTAAGGTTAAATCAATAAAAGGATTCCTCTAGTAAGGAAGAGAGGCTTTAAATATGGTAGGTGAGAGTGAAAGTGAAAGAAGGCATCTTCCTGTGTTCCTAGCTTCCTCTTCATCATGGAATATGGCGAATAACTTTATTTGCCATAGGATTTTTATACATAATATAGGATTTGTGTAATAAAAATATCAACTGGTGTTACTTGAGAATGGTTGTAATTTTTTTTTATGGTCTTAAGGCATACTAGTGAATAATTCACACGAAATTGGGCCGCCATATCCATTCTTACCCAGTCGCTAACGGGCCAGAAGCCCAACTAACGTAACTGTATAGTGTATACCGTTTAGTCTATTATAAAGCTGATTTCCAGAAGATACAAAGCAACAACAAGAGTGGGGGGTCAATTCCAAGTTCCAAGTTCCAACCACCCAGCGCACGGCAAATACGTGGATGCTTGATTTTATAATGGTAACTTTTATTTCGCAACCACCCAGTGTTGTTCTTGACTTTATGAAAAAAAAATAATGGTAAGGACCCAAAAATGAACGCTGGTGTTAGGGTTATTATAGACTTAGCGGCAGCACTCTGCATTCTGATCTCTAGTTGTACTTCAAAGATCACAGCCGAGGCTCAACCAAGGGCTAACATGGCTGATCAGGGGCAGGAGGGAGGCTGGAATTTCCGATACGGTGGCGGCTCGTCGAGGGACGGGAGTTGGGAGTACCGTTGGGGTTCTGGTTCAGGTCCTGCAGGTGCCAGTTGGGGCTTCGGCGCAGGTTCTGGCAGGAGTGGTGGTGGGCCTAGTGGATTTGGGTTCGGATGGGGCGGTTCTTCTTCAGGTGAGGGTGGTACTGGTAACTTCGGATTTTATGGTGGCAACTTTGGGTTTGGCCCGTTTGGGGGCGGTGGTGCCAATTTCAATGGCGGATTCGGATTCGGGGGTGGGAGGAATCCGACCGGACAAACAGGTGGGCATGGAGTTGGGGGAATGAATCCAGGAAATAGAGCTGGCGGAAACCGTTCTTGAACAAGTGCTGTATGGATTATAGTTGGCTATGTATGTAATGTGTATGTGTATCTTGTTCTGCTCTCTATGCTATGCCAACTGCTTCAATCCGTCTCTAACAAATATTCCATACCATGTAAAATAATTTTGGTAAGCAGAAAAAGTGGATTTCAAGTGGGCTCAATATGACATTTTATAGTAATTTTGGTCAGGATTTTGATTTCTTGATTGCAATTTATATGGGCTGTAGAGAGACAATTTTAAAACCCTGGGAATTTAAGAAAATAAAAGGAATAATAATAATTCATTTCAATCGAATTCCCCATTGAATTCATCCATTATGGTGTGAAATGTATATTAATTACAATATTATAAACTTATTAGGCCATTGGCCCTATCAAGTCTACAAATACTTATGATGTGAAGTTATTTTAAGTGGCCAAATAATGTTACCATGGGTGTCTATTATATGGCACAACATCAAGGCCTATGATTCTGCAAATCTAATAGAAATGCCACTTTATTGATTAGATGAAATAGTTCATCTTATAAATACGAAAAATAAATAAATAAATAGAGCTAAAAACAAAACAAACATGAATTCCCCTAAGCACGAATTTGAATCTGTTCAGTAATTGGTCATGGGAATCTCAGGCGGAAGTTGGTACTAAATGAATTTTGGAAACAAGGAAGTCAGGAAGCGAGATGAGAAAATATTTTTATTTTTATTTTTTAACGCCCGATTTAAAGGATAAGGGATTGGCTACCTCTCAAGTTATAATTGGCCTTGCTCTTCACTCTTCGTCTTCTGCATTGAGAGAAGGAAGATGGCTCAAGCGCTTGCGACGCCTCTCGCACCCTCGCTCTCCCTGATTTGCAACACAAGAAATTCTCTCTCTCTTTCTAACAATGTCTCCTTCTCCACCCCTGCACCTCCTAAGGTAATTTCCCTTGTTTTTATTTTAGGGTTTTCAATCTGTTTCTTTTTCCTCCGTTTGGTTACCGAGAATTTGTGGAACTCCCAATTCATTCGTCAATAAATTTGTTGGGCACGCCTGTGCCGCATTTCTTTCTCGCCTGAACCAAACGGAGGGCTTGGGTTTCGTGTTATGTGCTGGTCCCCTTCTTTTTTAGGGCTCATCTGTTTTCTACAGTTTGGTGGTCTGAGTATCAAATGCGCCCGTGTTGGAGGTGTGGAGATTCCCAATAGCAAGCGAGTGGAGTACTCTCTTCAGTACATCCATGGGATCGGCCGAAGCCGATCTAAGCAAATCCTCTGTGACCTAGGCATGGAAAACAAAATCACCAAAGACCTGTCCGAAGAAGAACTCATCACTCTTCGTGACGAAGTTTCCAAGTATATGATTGAAGGCGACCTCGTATGGTTCTATCTCACCAAATCTTTAGTCTTTGCATTTGCTTTCTCTCTCTAATTGGTTTGAATTTGAGTGTTACAGAGGCGATTCAATGCGCTGGCTATAAGGAGACTGAAGGAGATACAGTGCTACAGAGGGATAAGGCATATACAGGGCCTGCCCTGCCGAGGACAGCGCACCAAGAACAATTGCCGGACTTTGAAGGGTAAGCGAGTGAGCATTGCAGGAAAGAAGAAGGCCCGTTAACCAATTGATCTCTGTGATTGGTGAAATGTTTTCTGTATTTTGCATATCAAGTACTTTGTAGCAAAAATTGAGTTACTTTTGTTCTTTCTAATCCAATTCGATTTCTGATCTTGGGAAGTATGTGATTGATGAATATGATCTTGTAGTGCAAATTTGATGCTTTGAATTAGAGGAGTCCATCATCTGAAGTTACTTGTGTTGATTTTATACTTGTAATTGGGTGAGTCTGATCTTTTGAACTTACTGTAGTGTGTGAAATTCTAAAAATCCTATATACGTACAAACACACTAGAAGAACCTTCTGCACTGAATCCATTTGAGCTTTTGTTCCATTCATCCAATGTGAGATTGAATCTACATGACCATGCATGTTTTTGTATCTTGCCAGTCATTGACATTAGCTATCATCTCATTCTCATTGTCATCTTAAGCCATTTGGTTTGACAGTATCATTTCTTTGTTGTTACTTCATATTTAGGTCTGCCTTACAGACTGATCAATTTACATGTGATTCAACACAAGTTAAATGGTGTAGGTGAAAGTTGAATTAAACCTCCTATGATTGTAATTTACATATCAAGAGTCACCGATTGTTCTTTTGCTGGTCCTATATCAATAATATTACTTGCGTTCAACCATGTCAATTATCTTTTTGAAACTCATCCCTTCTCTAAAACCACATCTTTCTTGGAAATTTTGAGGCAGTTCAATTAAAGCACAAGTAGGGTGCAACCTCATACTAGGGGGGTTGGCAATTCATATTGATGGATTGTGTTTGTGCCGTGTCAAAACTTAGGCCTTCTATTACATAGGTTAACTCCAAACCTGATACAAATAATAATTATGTTGAATACATAAACTCAAATATATTTATTTCATTTAACCCATTTAATAATTAGGCCCTCTTATTTTATTATGAGGTTGAATTAAGTCTTATATAAGTTTATATGATTAATGTTTTAATCATATGTGTTCATGACTCCATTTATTTATTTAAAAATAAATTTAGAATGAGTTAAATAGTTTGAATCTATAATAAATTAATCATCACGAATATTAAATAGGTCAATTCAATTCAAGTATGTGTTATATAGGTTAATCCAAAAGCTATTTATTTAATAAATAAGTTGTGTAAGTAGACACGAATTTGACCTTTTCCTAATTATACTCAACCCAAACTATGAAAAGTGGATTGAGATTGAGCCGTTGAGGAATCGTATCAAACTTTCCCACCTACCCTGCCCTTTCCCATATTACTTTTTTCATTCCATTACAACTGAAACTTCCATCATTAGCCATATGCAAACTCGGTTCAATGCTAAGGCCAGTTTCATGCAAGCCCGTTTTAGTAAAACCTCAGCCCAGCCCAACAAGCCGGACCATATTGGGCTCAACAGAGGAATTTTGGGCCTGAATACTGAAGTCGAAATCCATTGAACCAAATCTTGAAACATCCTTTAGCAATCTGTCAACTGGTGACCACTAACTAAAGGGCACGATGCATCACGTACTGTCAACTGGTGACCACTAACTAATGGGCACGATGCATCACGTACTTATGGTAAATAACACGTAGAACACTAGGCCGACCCCCTCGTCGGATATTTTTTTTCAAATATTATTTTTAAAAATATTATTAAGACATTATAATATATATATATATATATATATATATATATATATATAACGTGGAAGCCCTCTTGTAAAAAAAAAATGAATTTGGTGTAAAATACCAACTGAATGTGTCAATACTGATCTTGCTTTTTCGAAGGTAATTTTATTTCCACCATTTGAAGAAACAAAGAGTGCCACTTCTGGTGAGTTGGATTTTCAAAATTTTCTTTCTTGATTCACTCCTCCCACCTCCTCTCTCTCCCCCATCTTTCTCGTGCCTGCCCTAATTTAAAAACCCTGTCGTTGTTGCCCTTCGAATCAGCAATCCACAATAACAAAACTCAAGAACCAGAACTTCACTAAACCAAGCAATCAAAGATGCAAATTTAGCAATAATCAAACATAACCCATGAATCAAAACAGCCTTAAAACCAAAATCAATACATAAAGAACAAGCACACCTCAGAAAGTTGAAAACTCCTAAACCTGTAAGGCCAGGAAGACTACAGGCTCAAAATGAAATCGTCCATATTAACTAAGAAAAATAGGGTGTCAAAAGCCCAGCGTAGAAGTCACACTCACAACCACGTCCCTCTTGTCACTCAGAATAGAAAAGGGTGGCGCTTTGACAAAAAACGTACGGAACTTCAGAGAATGAATATTTGGTTTAAAGAATGTCCTTGACAATTCTAATAACATATTTATTAATATAAATTTATTCACTATTTTCTCATTTTTAATTTCATACAACGCAAAATTTATATATATAAATTTCTAACATGCCTTATATCGGTCTTTTTTTGTCTCTTATCTCTTTTGACCAAAATTCCTCTCTTCATCATGGAATATATGTGTACAAAGGCAGTGGTAAGATTCTCATATCATAGAATATTTCTACTGGTCAAATGACCCTTAGCATGGCAACTTCAACCAACATCATCATGACGGGATTAAGAGTGATAATACAATTTATAATCCTATAGTGGCAAGTGCGTGCTATAAGCAAAATCATACAAAAAAAGAAGTGTACGATATAACCGTGGCAAATGTATTGGATGGATATCAAGTGGTTGATATTATTCCTTCAGGGTTAGAACTTTTTGTTTCATATGGTGAATCTATTAAACTTGATCAACCATTAACGAATAATCCTAATGTGAATGGATTTGGTCAAGGAAATGTTAGTATGTAATCATCTATCAATACCTATAAAATGGTACAATGAACAACAATCAATCATCATTTTAACATTTCTTGAAGGCAAAGAAACAAATTTCTCTTAACATAATAAAATATTCATTATCATCTAATGATTCAAATGGTAAATCCTCTCGTACATTTTAATGTCAACTCAAGTGTAAGCTCAAAGTCTCACTCATAAGCACAAATAGGAAAATGTGAAGCTTTCTTAAAGCATTCAAACAAGAACTCCTTACTCAATGGTTATGCTAATTGTGGCAATTGATATTGCCTCAATAGAAGTGTAATTGGCTGAGATGACTCAAGCTATTACTACAAGCACTAAACCTATTAAAGAAAAAGATTTACATATTGCTTCCCTCATGGATAAGATACAAGAGTAAACATTAATTAGTTAATCAAGTAAAAAACCACAAAACCCCATCTAATTATATATCTTAGGAGGATATATGTGATAAATTTGTGACCAATGAGCTTGCTTCAATGGCTATGTTATTTATTCAACACCTAAGTACATGATACAAACACCACTAATATGCATAATAAAAGTCTTATCATAAGGTACACTAGTGTATGTAAAGCCTTATAGTGGAAGCACCGATAACTTGTGAATGTTTGTAGATTACCAACCTCTCAAGTTTCTATAGTTTGATGGAAAGGGCATTCCCAAGCAAAGCATTGTTTACTTTGTTGAAACATGCAACAATGTCATCATATAAGGCAACCTTCTTGTCAAGCAATTTGTGTGATCCTTTCCAAGAAAGACCTTTAATTGATACAAAGATTTAGAGTCAAAGTACATCAATAGTTAGGATCAAATATCGTAAGCTCTTGAACAATTTCTACAACACCCACAAAATTCTAAACATATGATAGAACTTACAAACACAAAACAGTGGAAAGATGAATCTACGATTAGTTACATCAATGGTTGGTGTTTGTTGAGTCTTAACTATAAAGATAAGTTATTAAAAATATAAGTGCTAGAAATGTGCACACAAAATACTTGTAACAAAAGCAATCATTTGGGTTACCTTATTCCAATGTACTTATAGTTTGTGCTCATGCAAAATTAGAAAGTTGCCAATTCATAGATTCCAATTATAGAATAGAAAAATATGTAGCTTACTTTGTTCCACAATTCAATCAATTGTCACATGAAAATTGTTGACCTCAACTTGATTTCCCAATTTTTCATCATAATTCAAAAATGTCATAAGAAACAGAAACGGGGTGTGCAAATCATCATGCATACAAAATGAGGTGGATTGAATAGAACCTAATGTAAAGATTAACTATAAAGCATGCAAACAAGAGGGTCGTAAGTGACACGTGTCCTAACATAGATTAAGGACAAATCCTCCAACACCCCTAATAAATGAACTTTTGAAATAATATAATAATGTATAAAGTTTTGGTGACGTATGAACTCTGACATGCAATGACATCGTTTGATCACACATGTAGTGGTATTGCTTTATCACACCTCAATATATCAATAAACAAGAATCCTTTTATAAGTTGATGGCAATTTCAAGGATATTACTCTTTCATTCATTCATCTTTAATCTCCCTTTAATTGTAACTAACTTCTATTTTGGACATGTAAGACAACAATTTAGAGTGAACAAACGAGACATTGCGACTAAATACTCCATCAATGATCAAGAAAAAATTTCATTCAATTGCATATAATACCTTATGCAAGCAATGAATAAGATGAATCAATTGTACATTAGATCTTCTACTATTACTGAGATTAATAATGAATAGTAACACTTTATTTTGAGTAATAAGTAGATGTCTTTGACATCCGACCATAACAATGAGATGAATCAATTATATATTAGATCTTCTACTAATGTTGTTTCACATCAATGATCACTAAGGTAATGAAAAAATGGAGGAAAGGGGGCATAGAGCCAAAAAAAAATTGTTATAAGGAGCACTAAGAAAAATAATAGTACTTATCATATATTAAATTGTTATGAGAGAGTGAGAAAGGAAGGTCCATGTCCTTAATTCGATTTACCGCTTAGAGAACATATTAGAGACCGAGATAAACATTCTCATAATTATGTAACACCTATTGTTTAGGACTAAACTCCTATATAGGATCAACGATCAACCATCCACATCATGGAGACACTTATTCGGCCTTGCACACATTCCAGTTCTATTAGCACTTGACAAAGGCCAAAGGCAAGTTTGATGACAAGACAAGAGAGTGCAGATATATGTTTGGATACAATCATTTCTCGTGTTATTTGCTTTTGTCTTGATGATACCATAGCAACCTTCTAAATGATGCAAAGCATGTCAATGTTGCTTTTAATGCATAAGTTGTTTTTATGTTCGCATTGCCTCCGATGTTCATATTAATCCTTATGATGCCAATAGATAGAGAGGATGTAAAATTAACGTTTGCTTCTAACATTCAATTTATTCATTGGTTGATGTAACTGTTCGTATTTAGGATGGATGTATCGTGATAACGAGATAAATATAGTTTTAGATCCATTTTCAATGTTTTACAAGTTAATTACCCCTGTATATAAATTGAATTTAGATTGAATATTATTAGAAAAATTATTTGATGATTCCTTGCATAAATATTAAAAGTTAATAATTATTAACATAATTCTATTTTGCCAACTATTTCGATTATGTGATCATGAGAACCTATTCATTAACTATTTCGAAATTATTATTATTTTAAAAAAAAAAAAGACCCTGACAATGAAAGAGATATAAGTGACACTTTTCAAGGGCAATAGTATGGGGGTTTTTTTCCTGGTAGTCGGGGATTACGTAGAGAGAAAAGAACATTCATTTGAATATACAAATCAATGGTGGAGATAAGAAGCTACTCAAAGGCATTTCATAACAAACATGATACACGTAAAATCACATAGCCTGGAAGCAGGAAAATACGTACAACACAAGGCACACGAACCCACGCCTAAGTCCAGTCTCTGGGATCGTGGCACCCACTCCTCAGCTTTATCTCTTGCTACCAACAAAAACTAATACTCCAGCCCAGGCAAATATCCCCGCCCGTGTTTCCAATTCACCCCAGACTGTGATTGACCACACTAAACCCTAGGGAGAGAATGAAAACACTGGTTACATTCGTTCCAAGTTTTCAACTACTACACTTATGCAAACTATACCCAACCCAACAACTACAACTACAACCCAACCCCTAGACATCCTGTACAGTGTCCAACGTTCACTTAATGGAGAGAGAGAGCGAGAGTGTACAAAACGATGATAAGCCATCGTTTCGTTCTTCAATGTTTCCGCATGGATTTGTTGGAAACAACGCGTCTACCGACAATCCGTGGTGTGGTTATGGCGGTCATACCATCTCGAGGAGGAGATAAAACAACCGGGAGGTAATCATCTGTGCTACACTCGAAATTCGAATTCCGAAAATGTCCAACTAGCGCTTCTTTTCCCTGCGTTGGAGAAGCAAAATTGGATCAATGATTGACGGAGAAAGATTTCACCCATCAAAAAGACGAGATATTTCCGAGAAATCGAAAAAGATAATGACACAGGTTGAGGAAAGTGTCAAGCTTAAAGGAAAATAAACAAAATCAAAATAAGAGGAAAGTATAATAAATATGATAACACCACCGTCACCTGGATTCTGGCGCCTGTGATTTCACATATTTTCTTGGTCCCATAAGCCGCCCATGTGGTGTTGTGCAAGTATTTGCAGATCCTAAATGCGGCAACATCTGTGGTGAAGTTCACAAATGCGTAGCCCTTATTGCTGCACTTAAACCTGACAACATATACACGTATATATAGGCACAAGCTCATCGACCAACATGATATGGTGTCACTACATTGTAGAGCAAAGAAAAACAATGGTGCAGTTGAGGAAAAGATTGTTTTCCCTCACCTAAAATCCATGGGCAAGTAGACAAAGTCATACTCAGTACGAAGCGAGTCACACTGCAACTCCGCGTTTCTGTTCTCTACTTGGCAACACTCATCGAGTAATTGTAGCATATCTTTCCTACTGCATTACCATTGATAATGATTTCAACAAAGGTAAAAACACGTTATATCAATATCGATGCATATATGCAAATGAACAATGCAGCTGTATGAATTTGTATAAATAAATCAATCGAATGATGATCTGATGTAACAACGCATGGATGCATGCATGCATGCTGAGAGATCAGCATCATCAAGATTTGGGCAGACAACATTTCCTGAATAGTACAAATGGGTTCGGACAGACAGTAAAGAATGATGCAAGTGAAACTACTGATGGCTTCCGTTTATATGCTTTTTCAGTCTTTAGAATAAAAAGGGGCAGAACATGACAGACAGATATAGCCGGAGAGAAGGTAAGGAGAGGCAATTGAAAGAAAACAATCAACACTTTTGGATTGAAGACTCTGTGTTAAGAGATTGACCAAAACAAGAAAATGTTGCAAATCAAGCTATGTCATGCGCAACAGGAAAACTATGATTGCAAAAAAGAATTGGTAGAGATCAAATTTAGAGAAATTGGCGAGGAATAGAAGTGATATCTGATGTTAGGAAGGAGGGAAGGAGATGGAACCTCATTTTGTTTGGAATATTTCTAATCATCACAGTAGTTTTCCCAGATAGAGAAAGTTCAAGGGCATTGACATCAGAGGGAGGCAAAGGATCATCTCCACAACCATCACCGTTCAAAAACTTTCTGGCCCTCCAAACAGAGGTCCCATTTTTGTCCCCGCCTGGCATAGAACTCCTCCTCTGCGACCTCTTCAATCTCGGTGCAATCATCTTCTTCACCGGAACCCCACTTACTTTCCTTGTCTCACCTCTCGAAGACACCGAATCCCCCAAATCCTCCATCATTTCAGTGACCGAATCTTTCGTAGAACCCACATAGGTAATGGGAAAGTCGCCACTAGGGTAAAGAATGGAAGAAGCTCGCAGGTGCAGCGGTTGATGATGAAACTGTGCACTGTAGCAACCCAAACCGGAATACCTCAACAGTGGCAAGGAAACAGGCTGATAAGCGAAATCCAGCACCGTCGCCGTCGCCGGCAGTTGCATCCTTCCCTGTGTTTCGTACAAGTGATGTGGAAGATAATAAGCTTTCAATGATTTCCATGGCTGGAAAGCATGTGCGTTTGGGTTTAAAGGTTTCGACCCTCTAGGGTTTGTGTTGAGAAGCTGAGAAGCCATGGGAGTGCAAAAGAACAAAACGGTGGAAGAAGAAAAAGAAGAAAGCCGATTCAGAAGACAAACTGATCAGAACACCGGATTTATACGGTGGTGGTAGTGGTGGAGGTTTGGCTCAAGGAATGATTCAGAATCAGAGCAAGTAGAGGAGTAAGGTCCCTCAATCAGACGGTGGAAATTGGAGTATAGAATGCAAAGGCGTGCAAGGAAAGATGGCTTTTCGTATCATGGCTGGCTTTTATGGATAAAAAATAGAGAAAAAAATCTGAGTAATGATGAAAATTGGAAATGGAGATTTCTGATAGCATCCTCATTAAATGCTGCCCCCATCACAAGACAAACTGGAGTTAGCATTGGCGGCGTTTTATGAGAGAGAAGAGTTTCATGCATCCGCTGCGCAGACTTGCCTGCATTCTCTCATCTTTATCTTCCCCTTTGAATTTGATATGTGAATAGATCCCATGAATTTAATATTCTACTAATCCCCCAATTTATTTTTGGGTACTTTTTTTTTTTTTTTTTTACACAAATATAATCTTGCGTAGCATTCTCAACATACATGTACATAAAATAACTGCTAGTTCAATTTATATTCTGAATAGAAAAATAAATTCACAAAACCATTTTCAATGTGGTTGACAAGTTAATTTAATATATTCATATGATTTAAAAAGTAATTAAGTATATTATTATTTACTAAAATATTAAAAATAATATAATATTATCATTTAAATTGATAAATAATAATTAAAGTAATGATTTTTTTTTAATCTTTATCAGCATATTTTCGTTTTTTTTATTTTGTTTGTCCTCACACCTCTCTTACTTAATATAAATAAATATGAAAATAGTAGAATAATAATTTAAAAAATTAAATGAATTTTAATAAAGCTTCTCTTGGCACGGGTAATTGCCTTTGATTGCAATATTTGTGCATGCAGACCATAAGAATGATCGGACAAACACATTGAATTTAGATATTTGAACAGGTAGACCAAATACAAGTGAAATGAAATTCAGTTAGATTATTTTTTCAAATGAAATTGGATAAAATATCTAAACATTTTACAACTTGATTTGAATATTCGGGAGTGAAACTTAAATCAAGCTAGGCTGCCACAAAAATTGTAACTGAAAAGATTTATTATGCATGAAAAATAGTCGAATTCAAATAAGCAGTTCTGCATTACCCAAGGAAATTTTAAATTTATGTAGAGATTGGTTAAACTGAAGTGGGGTTGCTGATGATGGAATGCTTCAGTTCCAGTGATATCCAATGCCAAAAATTATGGCCTCAATCCAACATCAAAGCAATAAATATTTTTGCGTGTTAGTTTATGTTGGAAAGGAGAATAGAGAGAACTTGGACGAGCTATTAGCATTAAATGGGGAATGTACAAAGGAATGGACGTTTCATAAATGAAGAAGGGTTTGACGCCGTTCAGGATCACCGAGTCGAGTAAGCAAAATCTCCAAAGTTGGTGCTTTTCCTCTTTCTGATGGTACAACCGAGTGCTTTTCTTTTATCTTTTTAATTTTTTTGCTCTCATCCTTTCTTTAATAATAGTCTTGGGGATTGCACAAATGTGTATGTTATCTGCTTCTCAACGGTTATGGACCTTATGTTACGGTAATTTTCTTCTTGAGCCATGCAAAACTCAAGTCACAGAAACACAGTCTCTGATCACTAGCACCAAGTCCCAACCAGTCGCCCTTCTTTGTCTCCTCTTTATCTGAGATCTGCAACCCCTTGTGTCTCTTTTACTACATTCATACAAGATGGCTACACCTATATTCTGATGCTGAAACCACAAAATGCTGGGTTAGATTTTGATCCGAGGGCCTGTGGTCGTGGGGTTGACCATTCCCTTTCTGGCTTAAGCACTTTGGTTTCTCACTTGTTCCTTGCCTACTGCACCTCCTGAAAGCTTTAAACCATAAAAAAACAAAAGAAAAACCCTAACACCCAGTACTATCGCTGCCATTGTTGGTATTTCATATAAGAAAAGAACATTGGTCAGTGAGGTTTCTCTCACATTGAAACAAGACTCACTTCATACATGCAATAGGGCATTCCGTGTCTGGGGAAAATTTCCAGATTTCCACCATATCCTGTTTCATTTTTTTGGCCTAGTTCAAATGAATGTCAATGGTAGTCACAGAACGGTAATTTCGTAAGCTACAAATTGTCATTCACCGCTTTGGCGACTCGTGAGCTTTTGCCGATTTGGAATGTCGTTTGAAAATTCCACTTTTATAGTAATGCTGGCTGGGGGGCTGGGCATGACATCAACGGATCGGTCAACGCCGAGAAGGGGTTGGTCATTTTACTAATTTGAAAATTTGAAACAAATCCACTTATTTTTACAATCACGTGATGATAGAACAGCAAAAGCTTGAGAGCTCACTGCTTGTGCCAAATGGGTCTACGGATGATGGGAAGCCCAGTTTAACCCACTAGCCCTAGCAACCCACAGGAACCATGATTATACGGCCCAGCCCTCCTGTAGGCCCATACGGAGCTGAATGGTAAAAAAAATAAAAAATACATAAAAATAAGGAAATTATTATTAAAGAATTAAAAAAATAGGGTATAGGATAGAGCGTGATGATTCTGAGTTCAGAGGATGTGACAGATGGAAGATGTGATGGAGATGGTAGGAAAGGAAAGGAAATGAAATGAAATGAATGATGTGATGAGTTAGTATTGACGGGGCATTGATAGATGATCGGATCATGGAGATCATGGGCCTTAGATCCGCTTCATTGGTGCGTGCAGAAGGGAGAGGGCCGGGCCCGCTCTTGCCCTGGAAAATGGACAAAAATGGTGAGCAAGTGGGGCCCTCTTATCCTAGGGCTGCTGCTCAGTGATCAGTGATCACTGATCACTGATCACCGATCACTGGTCACTGCCACAAGCCCCATTTGGAAATGGCGCAGCTGTAAACCCTGATTGAAGATGTTTCTCCCAATCTGCCTACTGTCACCTCTGCCCATCTGTTTTCTCCCACTCTGTTTCCCATCTGAATGGAAATCATATCCTCTATTCTCTTCATTCTGTTCTCAGCCTTTTCTCTGGACAATCCTAGCTATGCTTCAAACGCCATGGTGCCAGGTTTTTTTTCCTTTTATTTTAATTTTTTTTAGTTGTTTTAAATCAAGTATTCTATTTTTGGTAGTAATAGAAAATTGTGCAATAAATGTGAATTTAAAATTTTGAAGATTAAAATGTCTTTTTTTTTTTTTTTTCTATTTTGCAATTGTTACAGTTGGCCGACTAATCTTCATTTATGTCTTATCCTCAGAAAGGGTTTCATCACCTCGTTGTTGGTTACAACTGTCTGATTGGCACCGTCCTAGAGCCTTCTTTATGGTGGAGTAGATAGGAGCGGAATTCTTGTGACAGAACTTTACCCATCTACTTCATAAGAAAATTAGAATTATTTATGGAATATGTAATCCAAACTATTGATTAATTGTTGGATTATTCAAATCATTAAATTCACACCCAAACATGAAATTTCACAAGGGTTTTCAAAATCAAAATCGTAACTTAAATTTAATGTTGAGCTCATCAATTTGATGCCTCCGATGATGCGATGTTGTTGGGATGAATGAAAGTGTCAAAAAAGGGGAGGGACTAGGAGATAAAGAGGTAAGAGCGTTGAAATTTGAATAGAGAAGTAGTTGACAATCGAGAAAGCGATTTAGAGAATGGGTGGGGGACAAAGTGCAAGCCAGTCTGCTTCCTCCTTTTGTGACAAGTCAAAAAGATTTGCAGAAAGGCTCTGAGATACAAATGATATTCTTCACTATAAACCAAAAAACAAAAACCCACCGTGTATCAGAATGCACGCCAATTTGTCCTCTTTGCCCCATACTCACTCGTATTTCCAAAAGCACCAAGAGAACTAATCCAAAAGACTAGCATTCCCACACCTTTTGCTCTCTCTCTCTCCCACTCTCCATGGATTCTCAGAGGCAATATTACAGAGCCATTTTGGCATTCTGTCCACCTCCATATATACCAATTCTTCTGAATTGGCGCCCACAAGAGTTTGGAGGCGGCCAGGATGCCAAATTGGCTCTGTAAATTTCTCTCTGAGAAGCCTTCACAACAGTCCATGCAAGCGGCAGCAGTCTCATCATGCAGCACCAAGTAAGCAAGAGAACGGGGCTGAAGAAGACAACCATCTACTTTTCTCCGCAATTTAAAGGTTAATTACTTCTTTCCATTTCCCTTAGGCGTATGCCTTCTTTTTCCATAGATTTTGGTGGGTAAATCCGTTGCCCGTTATGTAGTTAGTGTGATGAATTCAAATTTATAGTCGCTCGGTACATGAAGAAGAGATGGTGATCAGGATATGTATATAAGAAACGGGAGTGGTTGTTAAGCGTAAAGGAAGAGGTCAGGATATCAGCAGAGAATATTAAAGAATCCAACAATGGCAATGCGTAGTTGATGAAGAAGACAAAAAAGGTGGAGTAGGTGAGGGTTGAGGCAACTATCAAAGACCAATGTGCAGAGCATGCATGGCCCATTATGTTGAGAAAGTTCAGTAGCGTGTATGGGCCATTAAAGTTCAAAATTTAATTAATTAACAAGGTGAAGTGAAATATTTGGTTTTGTTGGACGTTGAAATTGAACCCACCGCCACTGGGGGTGTGATGGTGTCGCCCACAAATGTTTCTTGTACAAATCCGAATTAACTTTATCAAAAGCTATTCAAGGGTTTGATGATTGCCAACTCCACTGGCCTCTTATTAGTTTTGTACATTGGATTCCTCGAAGCATTAAGGTAGCGAGGCCTGCACTAACTTTCTATTTTTCATTGCTGCCCTAGTACTTGCCCTTGTCCCTTTTTGTCATCGATGGTGTTTTAGAATCCTTGGTGCAATATCAAAACTGCCATGAACCACCTTCAAGTCTCTCACACTCAAGAGAACCCCCTTGAAATTTTATCCTTTCGATCCATAAATATTTTTTTGCAGAGTATTTTCACTTTTCCATATTTTATCTAATATCAATTGAAAAGAAGTCTTTCTATCTTATCGGTTGTTGTTACTTGTTAGTGGGTGTTTTTCTTACAATTTGATGATTTAATTTAAGTTATTAGGTAGATTAAACAATAAAATAACTTAATATTATAATTTAAAATAAAAAATAATTTTAAATATTAAATTAAAATAGTTAATATATTCTTAGTCCTAATTTCTTTTACATTATTTAATATTTACGCATATTTAATAAAAATATATTTAACAAATATGGTTATACATTCAAAACTTTTTTTAAGGGAAAATATTCTTGTAGTTATTTTATATTTTTATAATACTTTAAATATAAATGTTTAATAAATATATTTATTATTTAATATTAATGAAAATATAAATATTAATTAAAATTAATGAAAATAAATATATTTGATAATTTAGAATAAAATTTAAATTAACTTTATAACAATCTTATATTTAAAGTGGAGGTGTCAGATTGACACGGCCCACCCAATTTGGCCCATGTCCGAACACATCAAAAAACCAGGCCAACCCTACCTGACCCATTTACTGTGGCAGATTGAGTCAGCACAACCTGCTACTTTGGGTCCTGTTGGGTCTAAGGGCGCCATCATCTCGGCCCATTGTGCCAATCTACTTGGTTCAATTATTAATTTTTGCTTTTTTTTTTTTGCATGTCAAATATCATTTTGAGGGTTGAATAAGTAAATTAATAACTATAGTGATACAATTCTTTTTCTTTTTTTCTTTTTTCTATATAATTTGTTAAAATATTCAATAAAAGAATTATATTTTTTATATTTTAATTTCTTTTATATCCCAACGTTTTAAATTTATTGTTATCATGATCAATAACAAATTCAAATATGATTTTTTTTCTATTTTTAAAAATAAAAATTTAAATTTTTTACAATTTTTAAATAACAAACTTGATATATGAGATGTAACAAAAATAATCTAAATCTATAGAATGACTTGAAAAAATAAATTAAATATTAATAAGGTAGGGCGTCTCCCTAAACAACCCATCAGTATGGTTCACCAGACGGCCCATTGGCACGGCCCGTCGGCACAACCCAAGGGCATAATACGACACAATTATATTAATACCATATTGTTTTTTCTTTTAAAAATACTCTCTTCTAAAGATAATTTACACCATAAATATTCTAAGTATTGAATTAATTATAATATTCTGCATTCTAATTGTCTTTACAGAAAGTTGAGTTGGATTTGGACCTCACCGAATGAGACAGGACTGAGCAGGGAGTCCGACTCCAATAGTGGGTGGCCCAGGTTTTATATGATTAATTGGACATCTAGCTTTATCTGGGCCGGCTTTACATGGCCCGGAAAACTGTGATGGGCCAATAAAATTGTTATCGGGCCTTCTTCTCACATAGTTCAGTTCTGGGCGGAGCCCAAAAGCATTAAATGAGATTCCTCAACCCTTTTCCCTCACAATAATATGTGAAGGTAACCTAACATAATATAGAAATAGAGCCATATATATAAGACAAGTCCTTATAGAATAGTATACAAAAGGGACCCTTGAGGCGATCGGGTAGACGAGTGTATCTATTGACGCCCACAAGGGTCACCCCTTCAATTAGTTGGATGGTCGGATGATTGGGTAGTTGCAATTTGATGCAAGTGGGCTGCTCCTTTTTAAATTCCATCCACCATAAATAAGGTATCCCCACCCACAACATGGACTTCCCTTTCATTTTTATCTAATAAAATTAATTTATTGAATTTTTAAAAAAAAAATGAATAAAAATAACTTCTCTCATGGATTCCCACCCTATAATTGAGTAGAAGGGAAACACTGGGAGTTTCATGTAGCCATGCGTGCAAAGAGAGCTCTTCATCACATATTTGGTGGTTGATGTTAGAAGTTAGAATAACCCCACAAAATTTGAGACGACAACCAAGAAGGAATGGTCTCATCTGAAAGAGATTTATCAGAAATTCTAACGCATCATCAACGCAACACAAGTCATCTTACTTATTGCATCTATTCAAAAGGTTGGGCAGGTTTGGGGCGGGACCCTCTTGTCTTCTACCTCTGAATCATCACCTCATGTATCCCACATTTTGTGTGTCTAATTGTCCACTCACCTTGAGAAAGAGGGCAAGTTTTCATCACAAAAAGGGTGGTGTTTGGAAAATAATTTCAAGTTTATTGGCTCGAGATGTTGGGATATGATTTTTGAGGGTGTGAAAACCAAATTTCATCGGTCAATTATGGAAACCAGAGAGCTGCTTAACTCCCTTTGTAAATTATATTCCCAACAAACAAACGAACGAACAAATATTGAGAAGAATGATTTAAACCACAGACAAAGTCACTTCAATGTCAACGACTCAACACTCAAGCTGCCTTGAAAACAAAGGGAAATAGTAAAGAGGGTTTTCAACCATTTCACGAACACTATAATTGAGGTAAATAGTAAAAGAGGCTGTGAGTCTTTCAAACCCTGAGGTCTGAAGCAATCCTTGTGGGAAAATAGATGAGAAGGAACAAACCACACGAGTCCCCTATGGAATGGTGCTCAATCTAGATCATGTTTAAGCTTTACTTTTGAGACATCATAATTGACTAGGAGTCCAATGATCTTCCTCAGGTGGGTTGTAAAATCATAGGTGTGGAAAGGTTTATGATAATAAATGAAGAATGGGGAAATCTGAAGCATACAATAATAAAAAAGAGGGAAATTGTTGGGCAGATGTCCCCCTGCTTTGGAACCTCATGTTGGGTTTGAAATGGACTTTTCTTAAGACATTGGCCGCAACTCTTATTTTGTTTTTATTGCGACAGCGGAGTGAAGAAGGGTACACAACACCTTTAGCTGTGAGTGGCTGAGTTTTGGTGGATCAGGATGAGACCCGTGAGAGTGAGATGTTCTGAGACTGTCCCAATTCAATCAAGAGCTTTTCCTATCGCTCCACCCATGGAGTTTTATTTTATGTCTCACTTATTGTACAAATTTGTATCTTCAATATTGGGTGGCCCACCTCAAAAATTCATATACTTGTGAGTTGGAGATGAGAATGAAAAACAATTTCATATTTTTTTCTTTCCGTAGAGATGGTGATGAACATATTGAACATGCTCTGTCCCCTACACCAGTTTTCTTTTTTAACTGTACTAAAAAGGGAATAAAATGAAGGGTGGTCTCAATTCTCGGGCGGCCACCATAAACGTGAAAATAGAGATTAAAACCGAATTATTTGATTGGCACTATGCCTAGGAAAATGAAAACCAAGAACAGAGTGATCGGCACGATGTGCTTCTAGAGAACAATGCTGTTGACAAATATTGCTTGTGGGGTTGGTCTCGCTTTGTTGTTCACGTTTATTTCATATTGACCAACGGGTCGTGCTTACTGCTTGGTTCAATGATATAGTGTCGTCAGTCCACGGATGGAATCATTATTTTTGGAAGGCAATTTTACTTTCTTTCTACGTTTATTTTTGACAGATTATTTACATCAGCACTACATAACAATTAGTGACATGCGGATTGTGCATAACATTAGGCTTCTTTATAAAAATATCTAAATTGTAACGGTTAAAAATATCCCATGTTGAACCAGGCAACTGAGGCAAGCAAACCCCACATTTGCGTCCAAACAAACCTATCCCACTTCATTATACAAACGGAATAATATAATGCACCGGTGTTTGAGGATTCTTAAGACACCATAATTAGGGTTAGGAATGGCCTTATCGGGTATAATCTAGATTAGAATTTAAGTAGGTGAACAATAATTGCAACCGTAAAAGAATATAATTATTGGGGAGGAGCTGTCCCCTTCCCAACAGACTCATGCTGGGTATCATGCGGGCTCTGCCCGACACATGGCCGCACCCATTTAACTATTGATTGGGCCCCCAATGCTCAGCTCTGATCGGTGGCGGGGTGTTTGGTAACGTGTTTGAAGCTGCGCACAGTGTGAACATTCCTTGTGTAATTCACATGTTTGGTAACTCCATTGTCCCCTTATCCGACCGTCACCATCCCCAGTCGGTTCTATTCATTCCGCTTTCCGAAATGACTTGGAAACTAAGAAAACAGTCAACAGAACCCATTTGTAATTGTAATCATTAATAACCTAAACGGGCCTTGTTGAGCCCAATGGACAGTTGGAAGGTCCAAACGTGGAGCGGTGATCAGGTTCAGTGTTTGGCATGATAAAAGTGAAATGAAGGAGAAGATGAAGTGTAGGTGGTTGACCAAGCATGAAGGAAGGTATTTTGGAGGGAGGAGAGAGATGCATGCACGTTGAGGAATAAGCGTGCGTGTCTGAATAGTTGTACATGCACGAGGGTTGGAGAAGGTGGCACGTAGTCATGTAACAACCCTGGGTCGCACGCAAATCACCGTTGCCTCTCTCGCACACTTGGCTTGCAGCAGCGATAGGAGCAAGTGGACAGGGCACAGCTAAGAATCGCAAGAATTGCAGAAATTTCCAAAGCTTGTGTCCCCTAATTTAACCACCAAGGTGACCTTAGATGGAGCCTGTCTGCGTTTGACTGTCTTTGTCAAACCACATGTATATCTTCGCCTATATTTATTACGTTAAGGGTGACCAATAATTTTGCACTTTGTGTTGCTTAATGACTTCTAGAACCACTTTCCAAAAGTGCACCTACCCTCTGGCCGTAAATTCAGCACCGCTGATGGATCTCTGCTCACACTAGTTTTAGTCTTTTATGTACCAGGCACTTTGGTGGTGTGGGATTTTTTAATTATGGTATTCATATGTACTACCCACCAATGCTGATAACACGAGGGATTGAATATTTGTTGGCGTTTATCTACAAGCTAGACTCTAGGGTGAAATAGGATACGTACGCATTGGCGATTTTGAAATTGAATTTCAGAGAGAGATGGATTTTCACCAGGAACATGATCATTTCCCATTTTGTTTGGATCGACAGAGGACAAGCAAAGTGAAGGCGATGGTGCTTGATGTCGGGGGTTTTGAGTGGATCAGACGTATGTGGAGAGAAACCTCGTTTTGGGTGCGTCCAATTTATCGTATTCTCCTAAATCCAATCCATCCTTTCACTTTAAATTAAGAATATAATCCATGGGATTTGAGTAAAATAATTATCACAATATCAGCTAGATATGGAATTAGCTTCATTGAAACCTTGTTGTCCTGCCGGTGGGACTGAGTAACGATTTGAAAATGGTTTGAAGTAGAAGTGAAAGTGGGCTTGGAAGATGGAGGATTTACGGAAGTGCCAGAAATAAATAGGTGTCAGACAATAGACGGCGAGTGTGTCTCGTTTAACGTAGACAGAGAGTACAAATTTGTGAAGGCTTTGGTAACTTTACTTTTAATGGTCCTGAGTCCTAGCATAAGCCCATGAACACGGACTGGACCCCGTAGACTCAAAATCAGATGATATCTCTCCGTACCATTCGGTAAATAAGGTTTTTTATGCTTTTTATGCATGCAACTGCCACCTATCAATATCCCCATTTGCCACTCTCTATTGCTATTGCTCAGTCCTCCCCACAGGCCGCAACTCCACTACTCCCACCCTCAGCCTCCTAGTCCTAGCCTTGCTTCTCCTTTTTGAGATTCGTGCAATCCCTTCCCTTTCTTTAATTTGTTTGGTTACCCAGAAGATAGGAAGTTCAAACGAAAAGAGGAGGAAATAGTTTCAAGCTTGGATGCTTGGTTCTTTTAAAGGGAAGGAAAACCCAACTCAGTTCAGCTGAACTGTGCTGGTTGCTTTGATTTCCAAAAGTACTGAAACAGTAGAAAACATGGGTTTCAACTTCCAAGGGATATTCGCTATCTTATTGGGTTTGTGGCCTCTGGGTTAAGGATTAAATTATTACAAATTTTACTTGAAGTATATGTTTTTTTTTTTATCAAAGGGAAATATGTACATTTAAATTCTTTTATTTTATTTTTAAAATAAATATGAATAAAAGTTGCACCAAACATCACATGATTAAATGGGTTGGAATGATGAGTGCGATGTCCCTCCAGCAAAAGTAAGTTTGTTTTACCAACGAGTAGTCATGTTTAATCACAAGCATTTGTTTTACTGTGAATCAGAGTGATTCCACCTCAATCCTCTTCTTAAAAAAGATCACTTGTACGACACTTGAGATTATTACAAAAATATCTTTTTTTTTGGGTGACGGGTGACCCATATCGCAGGAAAATCAAAGATTTATTTTCTGAAAGATACGTATCCAAATCACAAATTACTAAACACATGGAACCAAAAAGGAAAAAGAAAAAGAGAAAGAGAGAGCATGAATGCAGTTACATTATGGAAGGAGCAAGTTTAGATGATTGTTTTGTGGCTGATGGGGAATTGGGGTCGGGGAAGTTATAATGATTACGCCCGCATGGACAGAGCAAAGCATATTTAGAAAGGATTTCATTGATTGCCCAGCACTTACAAGGGCTATGTCCTCAAGGCAGAGAAAGGGAGATCTCATGTACTGTTTGGAAGCTCTTTACTTGTTTCTTAAAACAAAAAATCCCCCCATAAAGTTATAATGTACCCTCAAACTATTAACCAAAAATACCAATTCCGCTGTGGCACTGTCCAAAATCATTATGGTTGCCAATTTTAGGGAGCACCACCTTCCTTAGGAGCTTGCTTTGTAAGAAGTAAGAAGTAAGAACCAACCTCCTTTCTATATCAGTACCACTATGCCCAGAGCATTTGGTCAATCTATTGGGAAGCATTTTTTATTTTGTGATGGTTGGAAAACCATTGTTGGGTTAAATAAAAAAAGGAAGAGAGTTAAACAAAGGGCATAGGGATAAATAAGTGTATTGGGTTGAGAGGGTCACCATACTTCTCTCAAATCCCGGAGGGACTGACTGATTCTTGGAACTCCAAAATCTTATCCCTAGATAATATAAATATGCTACAGGTAAAATAATAAAAAACCTAATCACATTCAGCCTATAATATTGCATCGTTTTGACTCCATCACAAACGTATTGCTCAGACATGGATCCCACTATCGTGGAGGGGTTTTTTTGACCAGTAGGCCGTCTTCTCCTATTTTCAAATTACAAGGTCAAACTATTTCATCATTTAATTACTTAGTTGTTTTAAGAAAATTTATTTGAACAGAACTTTCTGCCAAGTGCAGTCTAGAAAACTCAAGAAATTTGGTGATTAAAACATTAGAAAAAAAAAAAAAAAAACCAAATTGAAATTCTTAAATTTTCATTAACTACTGGGAAATAAAATTGAAGAGAACTCGTCTCTGAAAGCATGAAAAAATCCAACCGTTGAGAACAAGACTTGAGAGGAATCCTGCAATGAATGGAAAGAAGGCAAGTGCGTGTGCCACGTGCAAGCACGGAGCAACCAAACTCACTCGGACCCTTGCTTTTGAGTGAGACCAGATAGACGCAAGAAGGCCCCAAAAGGGTGCAAGGTCAAAAAGAGAAACTGGAGAGGAGAGGGGTTTGGACCCCGCTGGGGAACTACTGTCACAGACTTTGACCTCTGCAGTGCTACCCTCGCACGAGTCCCAATGAGAGGAAATGCCGAGTACCCACAATGACAAAACCATCCCCTTATTAATTTGGAATGCCAGTTGTAGCCTCGTCTGCCACGTGGACAATATATCCCCTACAGCGTTGGCATGATGGAGGGACACGATTTCGGTCAATGGTCTTTGTCACCATGAGGGATGTCCCCAAAAGGAAAATTGAAAATTGAAAAAGGTAAAGGAAAGAATTTTTGAAATATATATATGTATAAAAGAAACAAAGATACAGGAGGGAGAGGGAGGGGGAGAGTTAAAAAAGAAGTAAAAGAAAGGGAGGGCGAGCAGAAACAAGCAACACCAGCCAGCGCATCTTTCTCGTTGCTTTCTCTGCTTTTGATGTGTTAACTCTACCTGCCCAATGCCTCCTCTTTCACTGCAAAAGAAAAGCACTGACCCCATTTTCCCCCCTATGCTCCCATGGCCAGTCAGTAGAGAGAGACCCCCATTCATATAACACTTACAACGTGAAAGCGAGAG
Organism: Vitis riparia; assembly: GCF_004353265.1. Lineage (NCBI taxonomy): Eukaryota > Viridiplantae > Streptophyta > Magnoliopsida > Vitales > Vitaceae > Vitis > Vitis riparia. The sequence goes on along the minus strand of NC_048448.1, from coordinate 3,570,003 downwards.
AGAGAGAGAGAGAAGGGGGGGGAGAGATCCCAATGGGGTCCTCTCTCCCTTAACAATAAAACATTTTCCATTCCTTGAAATCCCCACAACATTAACAAAATATCATGAAATTCCATAAAATTTGTCCATATCCCTTTCTATAAGCTGTACACTTATTATTCCAGTGCCTTCCTCCCCATTCCCTTTTTTTTTTTTTTTTTTGAATCTTCTCTCGGGGGAACATTTTCTCCGTTCCCTATACCTATCTTTCAATCTTCACATTCTTGGTTACCACAAAAATTTCAGAGAAAAAAAAACAACAAAAAAGAAAAAGGAAAACAGAATCCAATTTTCCCTTCCCCCTTGAATGTACAAGTACTTCTCCCACTCCACAACACCATGGCTGATCCTCAAAATTCAGCCATCTCTTCTGCAATTGCTCTAAATCCAATCATTAAATTAATCCATGCTTTAGTCAACCTTGTTTTCAGATGCCTCGATCGATAGGTCATGCTGAGCCCACAAACCGTTTGTTTCTGCTTGCTGGGAGCTGCACAAGTCCCCCAACAGTTTGCCCCCGAGGAGTGGGACCCCAGATTCAATTGGCAAATATCTCTCAATTCCAAGCTCTGAATTTCAATTTTTGACGCCTCCTTGTTTCACATTTACCTATCTTCTATAAAGATCCTCCTTGTGAAATCTCGGAACCTTTTTGAGTAGAGTTTTGGATCAACAGCTGAGATTGAGGAAGGGTCAGCTTGCAAGGATTTGTAGGCATGCTCTAGCTTCTTGCTTATATCATAGTCTTGTAAAATATCAATGATCCCAAAATAAAGCACTACTTCATAGACTTCTCCACTGCGAGAAGGGGTCAAGCTGCTACCTCCGCCTGGGGTGTATTGATCAAAATCACTCCTTCTGGCCATTCGTTCTGCTCGTGCAGGCATGTTAGCTCCTAGCCTGATCAATGGTTTCCTGATAGAGAAGAAAATGTTAAAACCTCATCCAAATAGACAATAACCAAAGGTTCCAGCCTATCAAAACAATAAATTATAATAATAAGAACAACAAATGAGCAAAGATTGTTTTAAACACCAGCCCTTCACAGCAGGTGGACAGGCTAACAACCTAATCATCAAACTGCTGCCCCTGCATTATCATTATCATACCTCCTTTCAGTTCATATCCCTATATAATTTGTTTCCTAAACCATCATTTAACCTAAGGTGAAAAATCACTTGAAAAAAAGTACATCAGAGCAAACACAGTTACTTGTAGCGATCTCTTCTCTACTGTGCAAGATAAAAAATGAACTTGCAGTCAGCTTTCAAGTAAAAAAATTTCACCATGATTAGTAAAAAGTGGTACTTGACAGTCCAGGCCATCCATGGAATTCATCCTCAAACCCAGTAAGTGATGAATACAGGGGCAATAATTACCCAGGGAAGCCATGTTCTTATCTAGGACGTTAGTAAGACCATACCAAGCATATGCCCCACAAACAACAGTTGTCCAAAGAATGCCCCCACGATATTGTGAAGACTACACAAGCCACTATCAATCATTCCACCGATAAAGATCACATTCAATGGAAAAAACCAATCACATCCTTCTTGACTTCTTAGTTCGAAAATTAAAGCTCCACTACTAGATGTTCTTACAGTTGTATGTGCAAGAGACATTCATAGGTGCTAGTAATGAATGAAACTAGAGACTATTAACATTTTAGGAAAGCTGGGAGAAGAATTTCTCCACACTGACGTGATTGGCCTAGTTATCCAAAACCAACCCAACATTTGGGGTTTAGCTCAAACTAGAAAGAACAAGAAAACATTCAGAGAACATACCGGCCAGCAAGAATCCGATCCATGTCCTGTAGCTCTGCCTGCAGGAAGCGACAGCCCCGCATGAACTTTTCATTTTGATACGAGTCTCTTTTACCTGAAAAGGACAAATTCAATCCATCATTTTCTGTGCCACATGGTTCATATAACATGAGACAGTTGCAATGGAAGGAGAATATGATCAAATTACCAGAGCGCAAGAAAAATGGCGATAACCCCATTTTGTCACATGTGTTGTCATCACGGAAATGAAGACCAACTAAAAGACTGTAATCCATTATTCTTTCAGCTTCCAAGAATTCACAATCTCGATCAATTTGTCTGAGCACATATTCAAGCATACCATAAGTAATGGCAGGCGCTAGTGTAGGGAACAAGTTAAAAATATACAAAAAAAAAAAAAAGACTGCATTTTAAACTCACGTCATAAGTTCCTGGAACCAATTCCGTTGGAGACGAAACACGAAATTGAGGTCAAGATCCTTAAGGGTGGTAGTTTCATCAATCTCACCTTCAGACTTGTCTGTTGTGCGGCCATGGGACGAACCTTTGAGATCAAATCGTCTATGGATTCGGTACTCCGAGCAAAACAAATTGCCCATCACAATGAAACGAGTCTGGTTGTCAATCATATAGCATATAATTAGATGCTAATATCATTCCTCTATTTAAAAATACATCACTTGAATGGAAACAATTTAAATTCCAATCATCCAAACAGATACCTTTTGCCCGCCCACCGGTTTAACACAATGCACTCCAAAGAATTTTGTCACAAGGGAATTTTCATAGCGACAGACATGTTGGTAGTAACTTGGAAGCATCCTAATAAGCACCTGAACACAAAACAACTGAACTTCAAAATGGAACGCTTTGTGCAATTAAGAAAATCGAGCATGAAGGTATGAAACAAACAATCATCCATTGCAACACCATGCAATGTTTGGTTATTTATATTTTCAAATATGACATTACAAAAGTCAGCAAGGTGAGCAACTAACCTTGACTTCTGATTTCTTTACAGTCTTTATCATAAATCTATCGTCCTGGGTGAGGTAAAAGAAGCTTCCACTCTTCCCCGGGGAAGAAAGCTCCCTAAGAGCATCATTTCCACATATAGCTAGCATATAATCAGCAGTATCCACTTGGAACAGCTCCCTCAAATGCCTAATGCCAAACAACCCAATTATCACCACAGAATAAGAAAATCATAAAAGAGGATCTACCAAAAAGTAAACAATGCAAGCAACATCAAGAAAAACATGCCCATCCGATCGTTTCAGGAGAAAAAAAAATTGCCCATGGAAATGCACAACCTAGCATTCATAAAGTTCTAAGAAAAAATTTCAATACCTGAACACCATCGGACAATAATCTTTCCACCTGAACTCTACCGACTGATGGGGTGGAGTAAGCTTAGAACCTTCAGTTGGAAACCTAGTCCAAAACTTCTCTCTGGGATCAAAATCAGTTGGCTTAAGATCACGCAAGATCGAAATATGCTTTCCAACAGAATACCTACATATATCCAAACACCAAATCACAAAACCATCACACCGAGTTGATCCTAAAGAAAGATTAGATTAAAGATGAAAATTCCTCCATCTTATCATTCTTTTAGGGCAAGCAAACAGAGGGTATTCAAAACCAATCACACAGAAGCAATGCTCTAAATATTATTCAAATAAACCAAACCACTACCCATTTGACAATTTACCTGATACCCAGTTGCAGATTAAGCATCAAATCGTAATTCTTATGGCCTTTGGATATTGTCTGCCCCGGTTTCTTAATCTCTCCGCTAAAACAACAAGGACTCCGCCTAAACTGCCTAATCCCATCACAATCCAAGCCCGTTCCGTCCCGGTAAAACATGGATGCCTCCACATTATCGATTATATCACAAGTAATATCCCCAGCCTCCCCATCAGATTCCCATATACAAATCCTTGGAAAACTCTTCTCCGCCAAGCTCCCCCTAGCCCCGTCCACCGACGACCTTTTTCGAGTGGCCACCATCAAATTTTGGTCCATTAAGCTTATTTTTTGACTCACATTTTGCTCTTTCCCTATTCCAGGATAGAAGGTGCCATTGAGGCGCTGCTGTTTCATGTCCTTGCTCCAACTACCTACATAGCAGCTCCCATCAGGCCACGTAAACACCCCGTTTCCTTTTGGAACCCCGTTTTCCCATTGCCCGTCGTAGCGGTTTCCGTTGGCCCAAATCAGGACCCCTCTTCCTGAGATCACTCCGTTCTTCCATTCCCCGATGTACTCATTCCCGTTCCTCCACACGTAGCGGCCATGCCCTTCTTGGAAGTTCCTTCTCCACGACCCTTCGTAGAAATCCCCGTTGGCGTAGCTTTTCTGCCCGTACCCGTGCTTGCGATCCGCACTCCAGGATCCACGGTACGTATCGCCGTCGGATCCGATAAAGGTGCCGATCCCTTCCATACGACCAGACTTGAATTCGCCTTCGAAGGTGGCTCCCGATGGCCACGAGAACTTGCCTTTTCCAGAGGCCTTTCCCCTCTTCCACTCGCCCTCGTACATGCACCCGTCGGTCCACAAGTACTTCCCCGATCCGTGAGGGACGTTTCCAGCGAAGCTCCCAGTGTAGAGATCGCCGTTCTGGAGAACTTTCTCCACCACTTCAGTGGCGCTTGTGGTGGCCTCTCCTGTAGTGGTGGTCGGCGTCACTCTCCTCGTTCCGGCCTGGGATCGGCTCCTGCCGACAACGATGGCCGGCGGCGGAACCAACACCACTTCCGTCTCTCTATCTACCTTCTCCTCCTCCGATTTCTTCTTCTTGGTGCTGCAAACAGCGTCGTTTTCGTCACAGAATAGTGTTTCTCGCATTTTCCTGTGGCCTCTCAACCTCCCTCTCCTTCCCTTCACTCTAGATATGAACTCGCCGGATTCTGCAGCCCCTGCAGCATTTCCGGCGTTTTCTCTCTCCAGATTCCTCTCTGAGACTCTCGTTCTCTATCTCTATCTGCGCCTATTTTCCCAATCTTTCTCACTCCTCCTCTCTTTAGTGCTTGTCTTGGGAAAATAGGTGGGAATCCTACAAAACAAACAGTAACACAGAAGAGGATAGAGAGAGAAAGTAAATGTAGAGAGAGAGAGAAAAATTAAAAAGAAAAAAATAAAACTGAAAAAGTTAAATAAAGAGAGAAGAGTGTGTGTTTTATGAGCCGGCTTTGCCTAGGGAACGTTGCTACAATACAAGTAATATACCAACGCTTGAGCTTTTTTTATTCCCTTTTGACGAATATACCCTCCTCTTTCACTAAAAATTCCTCCCCTCTGTCCCAACTGTACCCTCCCTCTCAGGTTTCATCGTGACGTGACGGAATGGCCTAGGCACTCAGGGGTATGGCTACGTCATTTTGACACCGCATTTTGCCATTATCAGATTCCTTATCTACAAAACTGCCATTTGCTTCTATGCGTAGCCGCAGGTGGTCCCCGTCCGGTGACCTGTCCAATGTTTTGAACATTATATAACGTTGTAACTCCAAGGCCCATGCTGGGCTTCCTTTATCAATCTCTTGGCAAAAAAGAGCACTAGATCTAATATGTCACAGTTTTTAATAAAAATTTATAATAAAAAAAAAAAAGGAAAAAAATCTTCAACTAACTTCCTTTCTTTTTCTTTTATTAATTTGTTTCCTGATTTTCTATATGATCCATAATAAAATTATTTTCTTGTTACAAGCAAATATTAAAAAAAAAAAGGTAAATCAAAAAATACAAGTCAAAGCACGTATAGTTTTTAAACACGTTGCTTATTATTTGCAGAGTACAGTAGGTATGGAAAGTGTGTTTATTGAATTGGATTAGAATTAGAATAATGCAAAGTTAATGGATTATATTTTTGGTACGTCTTCCTTGTGGTGAAGCCTAGTATGATTGCTTCAAACATCTGTTTGATTGAGACCTCAAAGGCATCTTTAACATTGTGCTGCAACTAAATTATTTTTGGTAGGTAAATTTCTCATTTAATAAGACCCCAATCCATGCTTATTGCTGAAAGAAGTCCCAATTTGGTAAAACGGGCTGTGCCCCGGGAATCCGAATATTGTCATTGCCTCTCAAATCCACCAAAATAATATTACTATAAGTTGATGATAACAACAAAGCCAAGGATTTGGCAAAAATTTTGCACTAGTCACCTACCCAATGTCAAATTTATCTTTATTCCTGCTTTGGAAATGGTGGTGCATGATGAATCGGAAAGCTGTGGTGTGGCCCACTTCCAAGTGGGCCCCACCCCCCTCCCCCGCCCTACTGGCCTTCCAAAATTTGTGCTAAAATTTCTAGGTATAAGAATGAGGCGAGCTCAAATCTTAGTAAACATCATTTTCATTTCTAATTTATAATGACAGGTGTTTACCGTTTCATATACTTCCAATTCTCTTTGGGTCATAAAGAAATGGAGGTCGGGATCAAGTCAGGAATCTGGAGACCACGTTCTGAAACCCATTGAAATGGTTTTGCTTCGTGTTATTCTTTTGATTACCTGCAACAAATCCCATTGAATATCTCCAAAACGTTTCTCGAGGGCCAAGCTGTTCACATGGGATTTCGGTTTCATGGACTCGTCTTTGAATTTTTGGATCATAAATTCTGAACGAACCAACCATGACCCATCGTATTAATACGGTCAGCTCGTTAATGCTCACCCGACACAGTGCGAGACCGGATGAATACTCTCAACTACCTCTTAATCAACGCCCACCACCCCCATCATTTTGCTTTCTCAACAAACTTTAAATCTTATGTCAAAAATATAAAAATAAAATTGATGAGTTAGATTTTCTTTCTTTTGGCTTAACGAAATGATATAATTGATTGGTTGGATGTAATGATGGGTAAGGTTGGGAGTTCGTGGGTTTCAATACGAGCATAGAATATGGGCTGTGTTTATCATAATCTTCATTCCGATTTTATTGACCTTGGACTTAAGGTGATGGCATTGATATTATCACGATAGCTAGGAAACCATATTTAGAATACTTAGAATACAAGAAGCAGATATGACGGGGCATTAGAATATTTGGTTCAAAACTAGGGGAATTAGTTATTTGCTTAGTAGTTGATTAAGATAATTAAATTAAATCAGGACCAATTATATTGTTCCACGGGTTTGTTAATAATGGGAGGAGAATATTTGGTGGAATTTTTAAAAAAGGGTTTGAAAAACCTCTTGTTATTCCTTTGATTTGTTTAGTGTGTGATTGGTTTGGAATATGGGCAATGGGGAAAAAGGGACGAGCCAAACAGTCGCTTTAAACAGTTGGACCGGGGCAGCCTGACCTGGCACGCGAGTGGGGACCACCTAGAATCAAGTTTTAGCTGTCTGTGGGGCCCATTGGAGACGTCGCTTTTCAACGGTCAGACGTGCGGTGCGGTGCGACGCGACGCCACCTCTCTCCTCCTCGCCGGTTTAACGGACATTGTAACCATTGGCGTCCACGTGGCATCCGTACAACCCATTTGGGCACTGCCTTCCGCCGGGGACAGAAGTCAGAGGTGGGCGTTTCATCATCAGTTTGGGTGGGAACGAGATGGATGAGTGGAAGGAAATGGTAGGGGAACAGGGAGAATGAGGATTATGGAATACTAATACTATGGTATATGTATGTAGCCACTTGTGTTTTGGTTGGAAATGGAAAGGATGATATTGAGAGAAATGGAAGAACAGATAGAGGAGTGGGAATTGGGAGGCGAGAATGATTTGAGTTTGAAAATGGTGGATAGTGATGGTGGGGATGGTGGTTAATGGTGATGGGGAATGGAGCATAGAACACACGTAGAGGAGAATAGTGGTGGTGAGAGGAGAGCAAGTGTGGGGATGGAGGTTGGTGGTGAAATGGTTGAGTGGAGAGTGGTGGGGCTGTTGCAATCTCCTACACGGATCTGCAGTGGTGGTGTGGGGGAGGGTGGTCACCGCTTAGTCGCTTACTCCTTACTGCCATTCCCCACAGCGTCCTCCTCCGTTTCATCCCTTTCACCAGGGCTTCTTTCTCTTTTCTATTTTTTATTTTTAGAAAAAAAAAAAAAAAAAAAGGAAGGAAAAAACCATTTCTGCCGCAGCGAAATTAGTCATATAGAGGGAGATACAAGTACGATTTGGAGAGACCCTCATTGGTCAAAAGACTCAAAACTGATTAAAACCCCAGAAACCTTCCGCTGCTCTGGTTAAATTAATTCTAAGGAAAAGGGGGGAGAGAGAGACAAGGAATTAGAAACCATGAGGAGACTCCAAAGCATGAAGGGTGGCGATGGATATCAATGGGGTAAATTACCACCTGAAAAGGGGGTGGGATGGGGTGCAAATTAGAGAAGCCAAAAAGTAGAAAAAAACAAAAAGAAAAGAGAAGGGCGCTGGAGAGGGATGTGAAGACTGAAAGCGAGTGAGGCGGAAGTCCTCGGTGCGTTTCATGCGCTCTCATCAAGCCCCACCACGCATGTGCTCTCTCTCTGCTTCTTTGTTTTTATTTTTTATTTTCTTTTTAAGTAAGAACACGGAATACTTGTGAAAATGACAAATCATACCGTCACCCATTCGATTCTTCTACTTTCTGTGAGACCACCGAGGTTGTGTAGGTCTGGTGCCTCTTCCGCCTATGCATCTTCTAAGCAAATTATGATTCAAAATTAGTATATTTTTCCAAAAGAATTTGCTCTAACGCCATGTAAATTTCATACCCTTCAAAATTTGTGGAACAGTTAATAGTACATGTAACTTTGAAAACCAGATGAACTTTATTGTTACTACTTTACATGAATGAATGTTATTAACGCCTTGGATGTTTTGGAAGCGAGGAAATAAATAATGGGAAGATGACTTTGGATTCAAAGTACTAAAGAGGGAGAAGACATCTAAATCAGGGGCTTTAAAGAGAGTTACAGTTAGGCAAGGTTAAGAAGGTAAGGCTACGGCGATTGCAGAAACAGGTGGGAGTTCAGCTTTAGTTTCAGAAACCTTTGAGTTGTACATCAAGTCACAGGGTGATACATGGGGATTATAAAAAGCTAAATAAAGAGAGAGAGAAAAAACGGAGTCATCAGACATGGGCTGGGTCTTGGTAAGTAAGTAGTTTATTGCCCAAACTATACTTGGGCCCAAGGTTAAGGGTTCAAAGTTCATACGCTATTACGGGCCTCTTTATCAATCACATTCGGATTACACCTGCTTCAAAAGACAACCGTGGGCATTCAAACCTTTAGTCGAAGTGGAAGCACTTTTGAATTCAAGGGTATATCCAAGAGAACAGAGGAGATGACTTTTCACCGTGCGAATCATGCACAACTTTCGTTTTTTTCTTTTGGGTTTTTGTTTTCTCAAAACATTCTCAAAGCGCCACAGGATTTTACTATTGGTATGCAGGGTCAAAAGAGTGACCTAGTGGTCAGGCCAAGAGAGGGAAGAGAAAAGAAAATAAACAGCTCAAACAGGAACAAAAGGGGGAGATGATCCCGCTGAGATGACGGATCAAGAATTGCCTCGTTTACAGCTCAAACTTGTTCGAATATACTGATGCCAGCATCACCCCAATTTCTCTTGTTATTTTTAATAAATAAATAATCTGGCGTATCTCCATGGTCATTTACTAATTTGTCGTGCGGTGCCTAGTTGTTGCATTGTTGGTTTGTTGGTTAGGGGAGGTGGGTCCTTTTCCAAGAAGGCGTGATTGAACGGTCAAGATTGATTGGACGGTTAAAGATCTTACACAGTTTTAATCGGCGTGAGAGATTGAGGGGATTCGAGGGCATGTCACACATCCGTCCATCACAATGGTAAGCAACAGGGATGATAACTTTTATATATATCTTCGGCTGTCAGAATAGAATCACCAATGCGTCAGCTTATAACCAAGAGATATTGGGTAAGCTTTGGCAACCACAAAAGGGAACCTATCCATGATTTGCGCAGGACTATCTAGTAGCGAAATGGCTCTAAAACAGGTGGGTCTTTGACTCTTTTGGGCCTGTATCATTATTAGTATTAATATATTTATAGGATAATAGGAAAAGGCAAGGGAAAGATAACGTTGCATATCAACCATCAATTCCAGCCTCCAGGTCCAGGTGAGGTGAGGTGAGGGATGGTGTGATGATAGTGCATCCAATTCGTTTGGTCACTCAGCACCCTAATCCGTCACATCATAACTACCGAACTCAACCTCCATCCCGACTGCCTCGCATTTTGTAGTTTTTTTTGTTATCTCCACTCCCATACTCCTATCCTGTGATCTAACTGAACCAGCCCCATTCTTCCAATTCCATTTTTTTCCTTCCCTAGTTCATTTTGGATCAGATGATGAATTATGTGTGTTACTTTTTGGTCCTTGCAGTCCTTATACTAAAATTGAAATTTATATAGTAAATATACCATCTATTTCGGATATATGTCTCTCTCTCTCTCTCTCTAATAGGGATTTTTTTACAAGATTATGGTAATTTCAAATAATAATTTTGGATCTTTCTTTTAAAAAAATTATATAAAAAAAATCATTTGGTTAAAATCATCTCTTAAAGAAGCAAAAATGTAAGAAATCCTCACTTCAACGGAGGATTTTCACAAATATAAAAAACCAAAACAAAAAGTGAGAATGTCAAAAAAGTGAGAAATTTTCTACTTATTTTTCACATAAAATTGATAATATTTTTTTTTAATTCCAAAATGAAAGAAACAAAAAAAATAATAGATAAATATTATTTATCTTATAAATAAAAAACAATATCAAATTAAATTAATTTTATTAAATATAATTAATTGAATTAATTTAAATAAAAAATTTAAAGTTAAGAAAAAAATATTTTTTAATTCAATATCTAATTTAATATAAAAATTTTAAATATGGAATGTTAAACATAATTTATACTTTATAAATATTATTATTGATAAATATCTTAATATTATAATTATTTTTATATATTAAATTTAGTAAATAAAATTAATTAAATTTATAATATATATATATATATATATATATATATATATATAAGTATATTATTTAAACAGAATAAAAAATGGATATTTGAAAGGTTTTTTTTTTTTTCTTTTAAGAAAATCACCACTTTAAGAGATTATTTATTTTCCTTTTTTTTTGGAGAAAATTTCTCACTTTTTTGTAGAAACTCGGCTGTTCAATAAACTATTTCTCATTTTTTGGTTTTGTATTTTTGTTTTTCTGGTGAAAATCATCTCTCGTGAAGAGACTATTATGATTTCTCAGTTTTTAAATTTAAAAAAAAAAAATTGTACCTTCAAGGGACGAATTTCCACTTTTTATAATTTCTTGTTTTTTTTTTCACAAAATCATCATTTCTCACTTTTTTTAAAAGATAATTTCTTTTGTATAATAAAAAAACATTTTTTTTCTCTCATACCTAGTACAATAGTTGGAAATTATTTTTTAGGATAATTTAGGGATTATTTTTTTTAGAAGGTCTTACTCTTGCCAAAAATCCATCCAACAGCCGAACAGTTACCATGGGCAAGAAGAATGGCATCTCAAACAACCAACGGACCAATTGAAATTGAATGTGTCTCGTGACTAATTAATATCTTTGGTCGCTACTCCGATATTTAGCAAGTCCCGTGACAACTGACAAACATTATAAGTGAAAACATTTAAACACTATTAAATATTGTTCATCTGTAAATTTTAAAAGGATAAAGTACTCTTGTTAACCTCATAACATCCAGAACGAATCACAACGGCATCTAAAGGTATTTTAAAAATTGAATTGAACACTATTAGTCACATTTGAAGAGTAATTGGAGATATGATCAATCATCCAGAGTTTGGTGCTAATCAACCACATCCCCCATAAATCTAGCAATTTGTTGGCCATCAAAGCATACCAAAGTTTTCCGTAGATTTGCCTCTAGGCCATGACAAAGGTGGGCAGGCTCAAACTGGGACCCTTCTTAAAGACTAGGATGAATCATCTCATCTCAGCATTAGATAAGATAGAAATTGAAGGGGAAAAAGGAATTTCTTTTATTGCCTACTAACACTGCGTCTAATTTACTTACATGCATGTATTGGGGATCCTCAACTGCTAGCACCAGCAATCACCAGCCGCCTATCCAACATTTAGGATAATAGAAAAAAATTTGCAACAGAAAGAATTGAGAACCGGAACAGATGACCCGAACCTTAATCCGATATTTGGTCAGTGGAGATTTGGCCAAAGATATCAGGACATGAATCCCAGTTCTCCTTTTCTCTTGCCTCCCAATACCCACCAACATAGCGATAGGTATCGCTGCCTTTATCCTTTACAAACCACCTTGGCTTCCAACCCCTTTCTTGCATCTTCCGGGACTGCATTTCCATTAAAAGAGTTTCTTTTACACCACTAACAAAATCAACTTTTAAGGCAGATTACAAACAGAAAATCAACAAAATGTTATGCCATTATTAATTTCGTAAGCAATGATTTATCAAAGGTATGTTGTGCATTGAATTGTTTTTGTCACCTGTGGAGCCAACATGTGCCCAGGGAGGGGGGAAGTTGACCCCACCCCATGAAAGAATAAGACTAAAACGGGTTAAAAAGCAAAAGAAGAAACCAAACTCTATTTTAAAACAAAAACATCTTTTGGCAATAGTAGCCTAATTTTGCTGTGCATTGGAGATGCTGGGGAAAGAACTATGTGGGCGGGCAAGGCTAGGGGAAAGGGAGTAAGCTTTGTTTTCATTCTTATTTCTGATGCCACTCTAACTTGAAGCATTTACTAGTACAAACCATCCACTGACTTATTGTCCCAATAGAATCCTTATACGTGTAAGATTTATGTTATTCAATCCTATCTCTAGGTTAAGTGGGACTAAAAATGAGAATACATATGATCTTGAAACATTAAGGAAGCCCCAAGCTCAAATACAGCTCAGCTCTATATGGCTAAACTCCAAAAAATAGCTTCACTCACTTGGGGGTACATGACAACATTTGCATTTAACAACATGGAGGCAAGATAACCTATGATTTACCTGGCGCTGTCGCTGCTCAAGCCGCAACTTCTCTGAATTTGCCTTTTCATATTCCCCGTTTTCAAGGCACCTTTGATCAGGTCTGAGCCTTGAATCTGTAGGAGGCAACTTTTCCTGCAAAATGACAAACCTAAAATCACGACACTAAAGACTTTCAACATCTTGAAGGTACCTTAAAATTGTTAAAAGATTTAGGATTACTTGTTAAGCAAGCACAAATGTGATTGTGTAAGTACTCCATTTTAAAGAATAGATTTGTATTCCAAATTTTAATGAAGTGTACTGTAAAAGACCATGTTCTCAATTTGCAAACACATATTCACAATCACCTTCAATCCAGGAGTGAGCTCATTCAGTGTGATAGCAAAGCGTGTTAAGTTATATCTAGTGGGGAACTTGGGAGGCCTGCACTGCTTCCATAGCAAATGAGATTCTGATAAAGTATCATTTCCTTTCCCCTTGCCAGAACAGTCTCCAATCACATAATGCATGCTCTCATCCCACTTTCCAAATAGTGTTGCCACTGTTTTCCCATGCCTATCCTGAACTATACCTTGCACCTGCAAAATAATAAAGCTATTATTAATAGAAAATGCTGGTGTGTATTTGAATCACGTAGTCTTTGTGCATCTAGCATTTAAGTAGAAGGGGAGATCTTTACACTTCTGACCTACGAAAGGGGAAAAAATCCCTATCACTTATGGGCATATTCCTGGTGTATTGAAAATGAAAGCAAAAAAATGAACTAGAGTGTCAGCAGGTTCACCCATAAGCATGACAGTTCATCACACACGCTCTAAAAAGCAAACTCCTTACCCATCTCATAAAAATAAATAAATAAAATGAAATAAATTGATTAGCTTTTACTAAAGAGTATTTAGTTGAGGAACAAATTTCCAAAATCAATTCAAACAGGTTCAATAAACTCAATCTCTACCCCTGATACTTCCAGCAATACTAAAACCTTCACCATTTAAAAGTTCAAAGAGGAGAAATTGAGGCTTCCCTATTTGCAATGATTGTAAACAATAAGTCTCTATTAGAATCACACACAAACTATTATACAAGCATGTAAATACTATGGTCAAAAGTCTCATAAAAATGAATGGTCCCATCATCTATCACATGGCACTTAAAAGTAAACCCACCATCTAGGATCAGTTTTAACATTTCATGATATGCCATTATTTTATTTTAATAGTCGGATATTGACTGTTCCCATCGTGATGAATTACCAATGCTATACAAGAAATTGTAAACAATGCATGATACAATAATAAAATTCTGACTAGCCAAGCAGGTTGCACAATAAACATATGAACTTGCCCTATTACTGTAGCAGTATACCCACCACTAAGAGAAACACACAATTCTTAAGATATAGAAGTAGTAAAAAAGAGTTAATAGAAAATTATACATTGATATTCAAATGGAGTTGTTTCAAATTGTGACTGTTACCATGACTCTTGAGGAGCCAAATGGCTAAATAACCAGTGTTGAGAAAAACTAGACACTTCACATAGTAAACTAATACCTACAGAAACTAAATCCTGTTGTCCAAAAACTCCAGAGAGCATGTAGACATTATCTTTGTCCAGAATCTTCACATAGTTTTTTTTTTAACCCAAAATTACAAGGAACTATCTTCCTTTTTCTTTCACTCACAGAAATGCCTCATCTTGAAGTGATAAATGTGCAAGGGTGATAACTCAACCCAACCATCCATTTGTTAATTATTGCCATTCTTAAATTGCAAACCAATAAAAACAACAGTGTAATATTCAGTTACACAACCATTTAACAACAATGCTAAGTGCAATTTTCATTTGGTGCATGACACAAACTAAATTTCAAACCTCGACATAGAAGATTTAAATGTACTCATCTATGCAGCAAAATTCAAATCTCTATTATTATTTTTTACTTAATATTTGCATATGTTTTCCTCAGAAGATAAGAATAGTGCCATGTCACGTTCCAAATATCCATGTGTTTTCTTTTGTTAATTGCAGAATTTTAAATCAGATAGCAATGCAGATGTAGTGAATGTTTGTATAGATATAACATATGCAGTCTACAACATATGTACAATATCGACACTCAAAATGAGATTCACAAAGGCAAATATGCAGCTTTTAGACATGCAGAAAATATCCAAAGTAGAATATCATTCACATGATGCTGAAATATCTAATAACTCTCCTAAATCATGATTGATAAAGATATCAACATGCTATCAAAAAAATTTTAAACCATGATCTGGCAAGCCATAATTTAGACTCACACACTTCAGTAAGAAAAGAAGGAATTGAAGGATCATCCTAACAGTATCATAAAGAGGCTCAGGAAATAACATGTAGCAAGTATATATATATTTATATTTATTTGGTGTCTTAGCATGAAAAATCTGTGTGCATTTGTGTGCTTTGTGCCTAATTTTATTTGTATAGTAACAGAATAGTAAAGAGACTCAGGTAACAGCGTGTAGCAAGTAATTTTTTTGTGTTTTAGCAGTAAATCTGTGAATGTGTGCATGAGAGAAAGCAAGGGAGAGCGGGTGTATGCATGCACATGAGACAGAGAGAGAGAGCGCACCTGGTGAGGATTCCGGTCTATGATTGACTGCTCCTTGAATTTCAGCTTACATGAATACTCACGATTTCCCTGTATGCGCATCGTACCATAGTGATCACAGTACAACTTTCCCAATATAAGATTGTATATTGATGTTGTTACCTGATAGAAGAAAGTCCAATTTTAAATTGGAATCTAAAAGAGAATAAACACTTTCCAATCATTTGCTCCATACCTTACTCCATTGAAAAGTTTCTCCATCATCAAATTCCAAAGTCAAAGCGCCAATGGGATCAAGCTGAATAGACCGACCCCAAAATTTGCTCTTTAAATTGCTATCTGCCCAAAATTTCCATCCCGTACCCTCACAGTGACATGCAACAATCATAGGGTGATGACTAACCTGACTCAACAAAAACAATTGACAACCTTGGTTATTTGATAATTACTACTGAAGAAGTTAATCTGGAATGCCAAAGAATTTAATAAAATGCTGATGTTATAGATGCACTTGTTTGAAATGACCAACAAGGCAATATCTTAATGGAAATGAAACTAGAGAAGCCACTCAAAATTTAATCACGAAGAATGTAACATGAAGATTTTCATGCTTTCAGCACATAACCATGCTTCACAACTTATTTATATATACTTCTTTTTCAAATATTTTTTTTTTTTTATACACAAAGGCAAATTGAATTAAGAAGACCCCAAAACAAGGGGGGGCTACATATACAGGCAGTATACAAAAAGAGTCAAACCTAGGCTACAAAAAGAAAGAAAGAAAGAAATAAAGCTAGCCACCATGCCAATCACCCAAAAAATTCAAGAAAGAGGGAAAATCTAAATCCAAAAACTGATGAGACCACTCTAGAAGTGAATGGAAAAGGAGGTTCCCCAAGCTTTGGCCTAACAACTCTTCCTCTTGAAACGTTCTTTGGTTTCGCTCTCCCCAAATACACCAAAAAAGACAAATAGGCGTCAATCTTCAAACTGCTTTCCTCTTCTTCCCTAGTCCCTTAAACTTTCCATTTCAGAAAAAGATTTCTCACTGAAGTCGGGAACACCCACACCAGTCCAAAAGATGATAGCAATAAAGTCCATAGCTCCCTTGTCTTACCACAATGATTTCCAAATATTATTGCCTCCCATGGACTCGAAAAACTTTTGCAACAATTAGTTCCAATTTTTAACTATAAATTTGTTTTCAATAAATTCATATCCACCTAATTTCCACTCTATTTTTTGAATTGAGCAATATAAATTCGAATAAAGATACTCAATTTTCTTCTTAAAAAAATGAGAGAAAAAACATATGTTTTTAATATTATGCATTCAACCAAAATTTAAATAACAATAATTTTTTTAAAAGGGAGAAATTTATGAAATTTGATACAAAAAAATGAACTGCATAAATATAGAATTTGAAAATTGGAAAAGATGCAATCTTGCTCACAACTTGTGATTTAAATCTAGTACCCTTATGTGGGATGAAAACTTAATGGGATGTCGTCAGGACAACAACATTATCTCAGTTCTGGCATCTTTGTCAAATTGAATGTGATTCTACCACTGTTATTTCATAATTCATAAGTGGGTAATGAGTTATGGCTACATCATCAAAGAAAGATGAACTTCTAAGAGCTCATCTTTTTTACTTCTCATTCCAATTATTTTGTGGTCATAAAAAATAAGGTTGTTTGAGGTTTAGACATCCCATCAATGGTCTATTTTGAAGAAAGTAACACCTAAAAACATGAAGGTCTTGTTTGACTAAATTTTTGTTTTCTATTTTTAAATGCAAGAAATAGAAGTAAATCCTATTTAAAATGTCGAAACTCTTAGAGACTTATCTTTAAAAGATAATGCTTTTAAAAAACTGTTTACAAAAATTTTACTACCTCAAATTTTAAAAGTAATTTTTTAAAACATAAGGTAAATCCATACTTTTTTAGAGCTTCTAAATTTTATATGGGAAGTACTAATATTTTCCATTTTCAAAAATAAAAAAATAGGAAATGTATCCAAACTCCAAAGGACAACGAAGTTTTCCTCTTATTAGCCTTTTCAAATCTCATTTAATCTAAAATTTTTTACCATACTTTTTTTAGAGTTTCTAAATTTTATATAGGAAGTACTAATATTTTCCATTTTCAAAAATAAAAAAATCGGAAATGTATCCAAACTCCAAAGGACAACGAAGTTTTCCTCTTATTAGCCTTTTCAAATCTCATTTAATCTAAAAAAATTTACCATACTTTTTTTGAAGTTTCTAAATTTTATATAGGAAGTACTAATATTTTCTATTTTCAAAAATAAAAAAATAGGGAATGTATCCAAAGGACACCAAAGTTTTCCTCTTATTAGCCTTTTCAAATCTCATTTAATCTAAAAAATTTACATGCATATTTAGTTTTTCCCTTTCTCAATTTCTTATAGAGTAATATCAGACTAAGAAATACAATATAAGTATAATTAATTTGGTGAAAATCCGAGGGCTTTGTTTTAGAAGTTGTTACCATGCAGTTATGTTGCTCAAACTTTGCAATGTAGTCTGCATGATTATTATTATTTTTTTAGAAAAATACATAAATCATATTTACGAAAAAAGCATTTAAATCCCAACTATTTAAAGTCAAGCACATGAATGTTGGCAGAAAGAACCAGCTATCAATTAAGTTAAACTAACTGGTAAAATTAAATTACCATGTTAACCTACTAGGGACAAACAGAAAGGCACAATGTCAAGAGAAGTATTCAACAGATGACAAAGAAAGAAATGTTTAACATACCTTCTCTGAGAAAAAACGGAGGCCTTTATCTGGATAATCAGCCTCATAGGTCTCCCCTAGTAATGGATTAAATGGTTTGCATGTTCTTCCTTCGGTAGAAGCGTATCCAGAAACAGCAAATGCAGCTACATTCAAAATCCTCATTAGACTATTTCCCTGAGGTTCAATTCAGAAGAATTAGGGGTTAAGCAAGTCAAACTGAAAAAGGACTAACTCAACCAAATAAACTTATGATTAGACTGGCTCTAAAACTGCAATATAAATTAAAATGCTTTGTAGTATGTCATCATCCACATACAGTATGATATAAATAAAACACACAAGTTCTACAAAGGCATGCTTACCAACCAATGACACCACAGAAAAAGACTACCAAGTTCTTATCCAAACTCACCATTTTTCCCCATTCATGAGCCCGATCAAGAAGATATGAATATTCCAGATCTTCAAAACATTTTTGCAGAGAAGAGAGAGGCTCATTAAAGTAAACAGGAAGACAAACTTTTGTTAGGTCCTTCCCAATATTATCCTTAATCATTGACCAGAGACTAACCCCCTTCTCTTTTTCAACTGGATCAGGCAATTTATTGCGCCGCTTAACATGAGGATAGTTTTTGCCAACAGATATGATGGAAGGATCAGTACCGTCCTCAGATTCAACAGCATAAAAATCATCATCATCAGAAGAGAAGGATGATATCCGAAAATCAGACCCAGTACTTTTAAAAGAACTTGATGAAAGAAAATCCCGAGTATCAAAGAAAGTATTATCATCATCATCTGTTTCTTCCTCTGCAGCATCAACTCTTTCATTGTCATCTTCAGATTCACTACCACTTCCTTCTGGAAAAAGAACAAAAACATTTCTGAATAGAGAACTAATTGATGACGAAAAAGAACTCACAAAAGAACAGCATCAACTCTTTATGGCCTGCCAAGTGTTTCAAACAATAAAGTAAACACCAATTTATATATTTCTGAATTCCCTCTGTGTTTAGATATTATCTACACTACATTCTTCGTAGTCTTGTTCTATTTATGTAGCACACACATTGTCAAAGAGTACCCTTAGGTCCCATGCCATAAAGAATCATATACAGTTCTGATTACATCTTAGATTCTTTTTTCTTCTTATCAATAAGCACAACATGTATAGCAAATAAGCGCTAAAGAAGCGACTCACAGAGTTACAGTATAGATCAACTCACCCGCTTACAAAAGGAGCCAAAACTCAAGGAAAGCACAAAAAACCCTCTCCCTTAACGCATACACACTCATTCTATAAATTCTATTAAGGTCGAAGGACCATCTTTTATCCACAATTTGGTTTCCGACCAAAGTAAGTACACAAAAGAAATTTTCAGCTTTTGAATGGACAACACACCGTCCTCAAAAGCAATTGAATTCCTAGCCTTTCAAATAACCCAAAACAAGCATAAAGGTCCCAGTTGCCACGCCACCTTCCTCTTCTTGCCCACAAAAGAGCATCTCCAACCTAACAGGGTTTCCTTTACCGAAAGCGGAAAGACCCAAGAAACTCCAAAAAAAGAGAGGAGCAACGTTCACACCTCCCTTGTTCTTTCACAATGAAGGAGGAGGTGGTCAATCGACTCCCCACTCTTTTGGCACAGAAAGCACCTATTTGCCAAAGCCCAACCCCTCTTTTGCAAGCGGTCCAAGGTTAAAACTCTTCCCCACGAAGCCTCCCATGCAAAGAAACTTATCTTGGGCTATGCACGAGAAATCCAAATAATCTTCGCAGGGAATGAAGCAAGAGACACCGGCTGCAAGGCCCTATATAAGGATTTTACCGAAAAACCCCCATCCTTTGATTCCACCCATCGCACCCTATCCTCCTCATCCATCCTAACCATCTTCCCATCCAAGCAACAAAGTAATCTTCCCACTTCTTCCATCTCCCAATCATTAAAGGCCTATTGAAACTAGGAGTCCAACTTCTTAGGATGTATACCTCTTATGATGTATTCAATTGAGCAAATCCAAAGTGCTAAGTCAAACTATAAAAATAAAACCAA
Organism: Vitis riparia; assembly: GCF_004353265.1. Classification (NCBI taxonomy): domain Eukaryota; kingdom Viridiplantae; phylum Streptophyta; class Magnoliopsida; order Vitales; family Vitaceae; genus Vitis; species Vitis riparia. Next base: position 3,549,760 of record NC_048448.1, on the reverse strand, counting down.
AATTGATTAAGGTAATTTGACTGGGATACTAAAAAAGAATGGCCATTCCAAAAAATGAGACAGGAAAGTATGCAATTTATGACTCCGAGCACTAAAAGACAGAAATAGGATTGCATAATAAAGTGGGGATGGAAAGTTATTGTAGCCAAATAAATTTTATTAAAAACATCATGCAAATACATGTATGCAATAGATAAAATTAAAAGCTAGAAATAGAATAAATAAATAAAGCATTATAAGCATGATTATCCTCTCAAAGAGCCCAAAAATCTCTAGATCACTTTCTATCAAGATAGAAAAAGTAATGCCAACAAATGAACAAACTTCAAATTTCAATTTAAATAATATGAAAAGGGTTTGTACTCAACATATAAACTAAAGACTAAACCAAAGTTTAACTCTGTCAGATCTTGTTACAGTTTGTACCGTTATAAATCATATTGGCCCATCAAACTAACAGCTGCTAGTTAATTTAAAACAATAATTTCTCATAACATACCACTATATTTGTCTTGCCTCAATCTAGATGAATCACCTTGCTCTTTCAGCTGTCTTTGACTCTCATCAACTAGTGTATTCTCCAGATCAACTTTTTCTGTCTACACATACAACATAAAGCAGCAGTTTATTAGCAAAACAAAGGACAGATAATCAGATATAAGAATATATTAAACAGAGATTCAACTTTTCAATGTAATGACATGACCATTTATATTTGGAAAATACCTTCAGATGGACAGGATGTATACTAATAAAGGTTACACGTCAGGAACTCAAGGATGTAAATAAAAATTCCTTAATACTCAAAACCTCAAACAGAATGAAGCCATAAAATAACTCAAATAACTTTTTTCAATCTCAATAGTAAGTATTAACAGCAAATTATGGAAACTTCATTTGTCCACAGTGGAGGAAATGATTATATTATCAATCCTGCCCAGGTACATCATGCCAAAAATAGATTTAACCCAAAACTTGAATCTTTGCATAAAAGAATATCCAAGTAACTTTTCTTTGACCTCAAATGCAAGAATAAATGGATAGTTATGGAAAGTTCCTTCATCCACAATGGAGAAAGTTATCCACAATGGAGAAAGTTATCCACAATCTTGCTTAGGTATGTCATGGGAAAGCACACATGAATGCAGAAGTAAACCAAACCCTGACAACCTACACCATACCAACCCAACAATCCAACTAATAGAACTGATAAGTGGAAACGTAGCATACAGACAATGCATGGAAACTAGCATAGTAGATCAGGCATAGTGTTTAACAATGTAAAAGCTTTAACTAGCTACTCTTAGTTCCCATGATTTGAAAGCAGGTAAAGTTAGGTCCTATAATGCCTCATATCAGTATTTTTAATCCAACATTGGGCTGTTTCATTAGCAGAGAACTGAGCATGGCCCAAATTAAGTTAGTTGTTGTCCCTCCACCAGGTTTGTTGGGAAAATATTTCTTGGTATTTTAGTCATGCTTTTGAAGACAAGTGCTAGTGATACATGCACAGTTTAGTTGAGATGTTTGTTGCTCGTAATAAAATGCATTATGGCATGCACAACACATTTTTTGTTGAAAAAAGACAATGTTTTTGTTAAAAATGAGTTCCTACAGCCTCTCAGGTATCCATAACTAGCCAACCTAGGAATTTTCTCACCGTTGGGTGTATCATGCCTTGTGAGAAATGACCTCTGAAACTTAATAGTAGAAAAAATTATAACAAAAATAAAACAAAACTCACACTAGGATCAAGCGTCTGACTCTTGATGAAGGCAGCAAAATTGCCACCAATAATTCCATCATTGCCATTGCTGATACCATCATCGCCAGGATGCTGCCACATCACCAACGCCATAGTCTCTATCATTGTTGCCACTGACACTACCACCATTGCCATGGTCACGACACCCACCTCTAGCATTGCAACCAACCCAATCACAACATCATTGCCGTCAGAATGACTAATGCTCACACTGCTACCAGCATTAGAGACACTGTCCACAGACCACTACTATCACCATCAATACCACTAGTTACTTCACCATCCCCTAGACTAACATAAGTGCTGTGGTTGCCACCACTGCACCAACCACCCACCATGAATGCTATAACTGGAAGCCTCCACGATCAATTGCTACATGCTGCTCCTATCATCACCAACCCATCATGATCACCATCACCACCACATCCAACAAGGATTTTAAGAAATTGAGACACCACTAAATTATTGCATTTGACTTAAATATCTGAAACTATGTTCACTAGATAGTCTATGATTCAATTAAAGAATAGTCTGTGTCAAAGGTATAACAAATGACATTTACTATCCATTCTCTAACAAATTAATTCATTGACGTGAAAATTCCCAAAAGTCAGTTAAGGTGTCAGAATCTTAACCAAACACCAACTGCTATTTGTGATTTCAGTAGTAAGAAATTGACTAAATTCTATGATCCCATAACTATACTAAGAAAAGCTCATTTCCTCCACTAGATGCCTTCATGGTTAGGATGTTAATCTATGGTTTGAACTTCGGAAGGAACGTTTGATCGAAGTAGCTCATAACCTAACACTATCAGCTTTTCCATCTAGACTTATCCCAACATAACAAAATGGAGAGAGAGAGAGAGAGATGGGCATAAGGCACCGTCATAAACCCGCATAGAAATGTATGTAAACAAAAAAAGGGCCAAAAAAAAGGAAACATGCTGCAGAGGAAAAAAAGTGTGTATTACATTAACAACAAGCCCTTTCCGTCCCTCCCCAAAAATGGAAACATGCATACACACACAGAGAGAGAAAGAAAGAGAGAAACAAAAACAAAAAAATAAAGTACAGAGTGCAATAAGAAAAACAACATAAAAATGGATTATAAAAATAAAATAAAAAAATGCTTGGCTGATAACCATCCATTATCCATTATTTTTGCCCCAATTTAGAGCAGAATACGCAAAAGACATGCAACAATAAGGCCTATGGTGAATAACCAATTTTCCTAAAAACTTGAGCTTGTAGAATTTGGTTCCACAGTGTATATCATGCACTCTAACACCCTCTCTCACATGTAGTCTTCCCTTTGGGCTTACACGTGGGCAAATAAAGTAGCCTTTTTTTAAGCTTAATAAATTGAGGAAATCAACATAACAAGTCTATGATACCATGTTGAACATTTTCCTAAAAGCTTAAGCTTGTAAGATTTGGGCGGCTCACTATATATATCATACACTCTAACAAACCTATAACATCAAGTTTCATTTACTGAAAAGATACATGTGGGGTTTCAATTTCTGACAAATTGCACAAAGTGAATGAACATTCGAGAACTATTTCCATTTTTATAAGGTTATGATGAATGATGAAAACGGTCACTAAGATTGACAAAATTTTCAATCCTTTATTTTGTCCCACAGATACAAATAAAAGATGCTTGGACCATCTAAATTCTCGATGATGTAGGACAAAGGAAATTTGTGTGGTAAAAGTGGTACATGGTCAACCTACATGATACAGAATCATTTAATCGTGCTTAATCTCACTCCAGCCAGATGAAGCCCATCCCATAGTAAATCCTATGCTAGTAGGAATAGAAATGTTTAAAAGTTTCCTTAGCGACCAATATTATGCTACTCATTAGTTCTTGGTTGATAAACACTGATGAAGGGTATAAGTGAAGACTAACTCTAGGCAGTCATGGTCCTAAACATCTTAAGGGTACCAACAGGAATTTAGAATGATAAATGAACAGCAATGTGGATACAAAGTAAAAAAGAGTATCTGGAACACATCAGTTAGTAGTGTGCCTTCATCAATTTTAATGTTGGGATCCAGATCCATTTTTGAAATAGAGATGGTATAAACTCAGAGTCTGTGATATCCTCTGTGACCAAGTCAAATTCTGGCCCATGTAATGCTCAGGATGACAACTTCAAGCCATTAATAAAATCTCTGTTTTTGAAGTCATGTAAAGTAGAACATGTTCTGGTTGTTTTTCGCATTTAACAATGGTATTACATTTGAATATTAACAAATATGTAAACATTACATAATATACATTTGGTTTATAACTGTTAAGGGGGAGGGAGGAATGGGAATTTACAACTGTTTCATTAACAACAATTCACAACTGACTAATGAAAAACCCTAAATCACCAAAGGGGTGATGCTAGAGTATACGCATCAAACAGCATGATTAAATTAAAATTTTGGGTACCATTGAAGACTACAAGAAAACACAAAAAGCTAAACTCAGTACAAAGATGTGAACATACACACATGCAGACCTTGCCTTTTAGGTAAATGTTTTTTCTTTTTGGTACATTGAATCAAACCTGGAATGTGCCAAATCTTCACCCACCCCAATCGGGGCCTTCAGGGCATATATGACACCCTTTATGAATTTCATGAGAGAAAGTATGAAAGGACTCTTCAGAAATGGAATTCTTTTTCCTAAATTTCATCAGTACACCAGAAAGATATGGGATTTGCATTGACCTTCCTGAAAAACTACACTGATGAGGCTTATAGAAAGTTCCTAGATTATCATCCCCAGTAAAAACTGGAATTGAAATAATCGAATTTATTCTCCGGAACTATGAAATGCAGGCAAAAAAGAAGTTTAGCAGGTTTCAAGTGGATTCCCAGCACGTAAAGCCTGGTTAGGATGCTTCAAACATGCAGACCTTACTGCAACTAATTGAACATCTTATTTTGACATATGATCTACTGCTTCACATGGTCATGATTCCCTAAATAAAAACAAAAGAATAAAGAAGCAAAAGAACTTACATCAATCCAAAAGGACTTCATACAGACTCAGAAATCCATGTATCAAATAATACTTACTACTATTCATTCAATTTTTCATAATAATCATTATTGGCTTACACTAAAAATACTCATAATAACTATATTGTACTTTAAAAGAGGATATACAAATGCTTGACAAGCCACTCCCATCAATGGTTGTACAAGAAGAATGGCAGAGAAGTAATGACATTACAACTTTATTCATTTAAATAAATAAATTTAGATTGTTAAAAACTAAAAATAAATATAAATATAAATAAATAAATAAAGGAGCAGCAGAGCAAGCACATACCCCAGCTTAATGTACTAGGGTGGTTTGGGGAGAAACGGATTTTGCAGTGCAGAAGAAATTGAAGAATTCTGTAATCCATTGGCAATATTTTTTCTAACAATCGTAAGATGTACCTCTAAATGTCGAAGTGTGTCAATGAGGAGCAACTGCTTTTGCTTGAGCAGCACGATCTGGTTCTGCAAAGCCGCAAACTCGCTCCTCATGATCTGCTCACTGTCCTGGATCGCTGCCTCGCTTACTCCCTCTTCCAAGAGCCTCTGCCTCAACTTTTCTGTTGATACAGTAACATTATCTAGAGGAGCCATTAGCTCACTGTTGGACATCCTTGGGAACATGTCCTTCACAGCTTGCAATGCATCCATCCACGCTGCTCTATCTTCGCGTGTTTCAGCTCTCAGATGCATCCGCTTTGTGCCCGTAAAAATTGAAAACCTCTTGTCATCGGATTTACTTTCACGGACAGAAGAAACCTGCATAAAAAACAATCCAAATGAAAATGCAAACAGAAAGTAAATCAGAAATCAAATTTTCTGTTTCATTGATTTAATCCATTCTTGCGCGGGATCAAAGTAGAAAATGCGCCAAGAAAAAATTGGATGAGATCATGATTCAAGCACGAAAAATAATCATGTGAAGCGACATGCAAACATAAAAGGACTATATCGATGATGAAGACCATGTAATGAATCAAAAAAGGGAAATGCAAAAGAAATTAGAACAAAAACTTGAAATAGACCTTCAGATGGACTTCACCGACAGGATTGCGCCGGAGTTGAGAATTGCCGTTCCTGTGCCGGTTGATTCGCCGGACCGATTCTTCGCCTATGACTTTCGATCCTTTCTCTGTTTCTTGATTGACAATGATTTTATCGGGACCGTGGATTTTATAATAAGATAGAACTCCATCTTGAAGAACAAACCACCGAGGACGCCATCCCTTGCCATAATTCACCCACTTGTAAAGAATCCCCGATATTCCATTTCCAACGATATCGTTGATCTTCACCTCCCGCTGATCGCCACAAATCGACGGCGGTCGCGACATTGACTCCGTCAGACGACCATGATCGGTGATGTTATTGCCGTGATTGTGGTTTAGATTGTTGCTGCGATTTCCAGAATCAGATCTAACGCCTCCACCACCGACGGCCGGAGGTAGAGGTGACATATGAAATTCCGGCAATGAATGCGAGGGTTTCCCCGAATTTGGGTCGGACACGGTGGTGATGCAGCAAAAGGGATGCATATGATATCAACTCTTAAGCTGCGATCACATCATTTGAATACAACAGTCGGTGGTGACCGTAGCCAGTGGCTGTTCGCCGTGAGAACTGGCAGAGATTTCTATTTTGAATTTTCAAAAATAACAAAAATAAAAAATAAAAATAAAAACGAATAGGATTCAAATAGATTATATTTTATTCATATTTATCCGATTGGACAAATAGAAAGAGAAGGAAATTTGGAAAGGGCGAGGAAGTTTCCGAGAAGGCCGGCGAAACACGGGTTTGGCTTGGCAAACCGGCCAAGAAAACCAAAAGAAATGAAGAGGAATCCGGTGATGAAGTGGCAGTGCAGTATGGTCAAGCGACGCAACCACTCCTCTATTGCATGTTTAAATATGAGGCGGTTGGGGGTTCCTCGCTTTTCTCTACTTCCTCGGTTTGGTTGTGTGTGGGAGAGACGCAGGAGATTTGACACAATGGACCCTGCCCGCTCACTCGGAATCCGACACCTGGATGTCCCTGATCTTGACACGTGGTGAACCGTAGTGCTGATTTAGTGTCATTCCTCCCCGATCTGGTCATGCTCATGGCCTTCACGTTCCCAGTTTCAACAAAAGGCTTCTGTCAGTGGAGGCGGCCTCCCCTTTCATCTCTCTCAGACCGGAAACAAAATATTACTTTATTAAAGTTTAACATCCCTTACCTTTGATATATGCGTTGGTCGGCAGATTCACTTTAATTGTATTTATATGACAACTTAATGTGATCCATATGTTAAATTCCATGCCCCATTACCCCATAATACGATAATGCGATGCGTCCACCCAAAGACTATCCGATGGTGCAAATATAGAATATTCTCGATATTTTCTTCTACCATCATGCCATCATCCTCTATACAATCATTGGCAGATTAACCGTATTTAAGATCAAATCAACAAATTCATCATTATTATTAGACATGTTAATAAAATAATGTTGTCAAATTTATATGGACCATATTTTGACACATTTGGGCAGCCAAGTATGGATTTGGATTGAAGTAAAATAGAAAAATCAAAAAATAAAAACTATGGCTTTGGATAAATAATATGCTGAAATATGGAACGTGAGGCTATTAAATGTGGCATCCATTAAATTAGTATTTTATTTTTTAAACGGATTGATTTTATTGGTCTAATTGTATTTGTTAATGCTATTTACTACTGCTTAATAAATTAACAGGTAACAGAAAAGATAGATGGAAAGGAAAATGGGACTTTAACCTTCTATGGCATGGTGATGGATGCATCAAACCAACCCTGATTTTGAAGTCAAATCTAATCACAGTATACCAAATTTTGAAGGTTTTTTTTTTTTTTTTTCCTTAAAAGCTTGTTAGGCACTGCTTTTTTAAAACGTTGCTACTCCTAAAAATGCTTAAAATTATTTTTAAGGTATATATATAAATGTTTGACAATATTTTCAAAAATACTTTAAAAAATTAGAAAAATGCTTAAAATATTTTTAAGGAAAAAATGCTTAAATATTTTTTAGGAAAGCACTTGGGAGGAATTTTTTTAACACTTCAAACAAAATTAAATTTTCATAAAATACTCATTGTGTTCCCTACTACCCTTATTTCATTTTCACTATCTTGAAATTTTTATGACAATTTCTCACAAAAAAAAAAACCGATAACTAATTACCATAAAATAATTTTGAGATTTTATAAATCATTATAAGTTTATTATGCGGTAAGTTCAATAACATGAATTTCAATTTTTCGTGTATTCTACATTATTTTTATTTTCATAATTATAAAAATAATTTTTTAAGTTTTTTAATAATATTTTTATTTTGTGATAAAAATATTTGGTTTATTAAAATTTTTTAATAATTTATCAATATTAAAAACATTTTCATACTTATAGAATATATTATCAAAAATACTATTAAAATCATTCTAATAAAAGCACTTCTACTATAAGCATTACTAAACGGGTTCTAGGTATACCTAATTTTATGCTAATGTCATGTTTGATTTTTTTGAGAAGTAGCGAGGGAGTGAAAAATAATCATTCAAAAAAATAACAATACAAAAACATTTCAAGTTTTTTTCTGAGAAAAATCATATAGTTAGTGATGACATTTGGCATAGAAGTACGAGCACGAGATGCCGCAGTACGCGCGGGAGAGAACTGCAACGGATTATTTGTATGGTTGGTTATTGCCGTAGGCGTACTGAGTAGAAACTAGAAAGTACGCACGCACTGGATGCCGTGTACTTTCTCGGTAGTGTCTGGGACTCCATTTGCATTACGGGGTGGGTTGCCTCTTGGGGACCAAAACGGAACGGTTGGTAGTTAAACGGTGTTTAGGAAATGATGAACCGGCGAGCTGGCAGGATCAGGGAGGACCACGTGTTTGCTATTTGTTAGGGCAAATGAATCTTGTGTCTCCCACTAAGCTACCACACGGTCGTTTAAGGATGGTCTTCCTCCACACCGTCTCTGTCCTTGAGCTGTATTCTAGAGTTTTGTTATTTTCAGGTGAGATTCGACATCTCAGCAGATTTGCCTTTTATTTTTTTCAGGGCATGTGGAGAAAAGTGAGGGATTCTGTACAGACACATTTCCATTGTAAAGGCCCCTTGTGTCATTTAACTTTAGTTGCAAAAAAAAAAAAAAAAATCAAAATATTAAAAATAAATAATAATAATCTATGTATATTTCCTTCAAACCCTTAAAAAAATTTCAATGAAAATTTATTCTTTTTAGGAATTATTTGAAAATACTTTGAACTTTTTGCTTATTGCATTTTCTAAATTATTAAAGTTAATAAAAGTTATAAATATGTTTTTTACTATTGAAATTAATCATTTTTACAGTAATAAAAGAGATCGTTGAGGTAATTAAGACAAATCACGATATAAAAAGTAAAATAAATATTCATTTGTATATTTAATAAGTTTAACATTTCATTGCAAATTTTAAATGGTTCATTGATTAAAAGTGAAATTATAATTTGAAAATTTAAAATCAAAATTCTTATATAATTTGTAGTTTATTTTTTTATTTTTTGTCTTATTAACTTGCCAATGCCAATTTACTTAAATTGAGTTTTAAGTTAATAACTTAAAAGGTATTTGGTAATCTTACTTTAAGTTAAATTATGCTTACGTTATTGATTTAATATTTATTATTTAGTTTTTTACTTAAAGTATTAAGATTGTTTAGTAAAATTTAATACTTATTACTTAATAATTTAAGTGGACTTTAAGTTAAACCATACTTAAATTAATGGCTTAAAATTTATTACTTTATTTTTACTTTAAGTATTAAGATTGTTTGATAAAATTAACTTAAATTTATTTTAAACCATCAAATTAACATAATTACTCTTGCAAATTATAATTAAGACAAAGAAGGTTGAGTAGCAGAGAAAGTCGTGGAATAGCAAAAGAAATTATAGAGGTAACTAAAACAAATAAGGATAAAAAAGTAAAATGAATGCGTTAATTTAAAAATAAGTTAATTGTTTTTACTTATCATTTAAAGTTATTTTTTACTTTAAGTCATACCATTAGGTTATTTTACCATACTTAATTTACTTGATGACTTAAATTAAGTTATTAAGTCTGTTTATGTTTGGTAAAAACATTATGGTGATAACTTCAAGTTAAAATTATAATTAAACTGTTGACTTAAAACTTTTTACTTATTTTTTACTTTAAATATTAAAATTGTTTGATAGAATTAATTTAAAACTCATTCTAAGTTATCAAGTTGACATATTTATCTTCATAAATTATAATTAGGACAAAAGATATTGAGTAATAGTGGATATCATGAAGTAACAAATGAGATTGCGGAAGTAAGTAGGACAAATGGGGGTAAAAATGTGAAATGAAGATACAGACTTAAGAATAAGTTAATTGTTTTTACTTATTAAAGTCGTTTTTTACTTTTAGTCATTATCATTGAGTTATTTTATCAAACATATTTAATTTACTCAATGACTTAAATTAAATTATTAAGTTAATTTAAATTATTAAATCAATTTACCAAACACTCATTTAAAAACAATTTAACGTAAAGTTTATTTAAATCATTATATAACGAATATTAAGTTTTATTAAATATTACAACTTGAAGTTAAAAATAACTTTAAGTATTAGTCAAAATTTGAATATTTAATAAATAAATAAATTACCTAAGATTAATGAAAATATGAATATTAGTTAAAATTAACAAGAAAAAATGTCAATTTTACTAAATAACTTGAATATTTAAAATAAAAAATAAATATTAGTTTTAAGTCAGTAACTTAAAAAAAAAAACTTAAAAGACAACTTAATTCATTAAATAATAAACATTTTTAATACAATAAACTTAAGTTTTGAAACCAAAAGTCGATAAATGAGAATAAGCGAGGTGGATGCATGGAGACGAGGATCACACAAGTTTTAAATAAAAAATCAAAGAACAAACTAGTTTGTAAAATGTTATTTTCAATAAGGTATGGTATTCTTAAATATCATATCTAATGTAATGATATATTAAGGTATTATATTCGATGTGTAATGTCATATCATGTTTATATTTAGTTTGTAAGAAGCAAAAAAAAAAAAAAGATGAAAACACATTTATGGTTAACATGTTTAAAAATTATGAATAAAAAAAGTGTAAATTTATGACTCATGTAATACGAATTTCGACTTAGATTATTATATATAATAAGAAATATAATTTATCACATCTTATCATCAATATATTAATAACTTAACCATTTAACTTGATTTGAAATTAAATTATACTTAAGTTGTTGACTTAAATTTATTATTTAATTTTTATGATAGGTAAAAAGGTAAAATAAATATGCGAATTTAAAAATAAGTTAATTATTTTTACTTATTACTTAAAGTTGTTTTTTATTTTAAATTATACTGTTAAATTATTTTACCGAACATACTTGATTTATTTAATGACCTGAATTAAGTTATTAAATCACTTTAAATTTTAATTTGGTTTATCAAACACCTATTATATTTTAACTTAAATGAAGTACAAAATAAAAAATATATTTTTCAAACAATAATATTGGTATTATATAGAGTTTTTATGTAAAACAAAATAACATTTTATAAAAAAAAACCTTTTTAGCTTTTATATTGAGCTTATTATTTTAATTTTTTTATTAAATAAATTAAAGGGTTAATTTCATTTTTATACCTCTGAGGTCTTTGTTAAATACATTTAGTCCCCATAAATTTTAAATTTCATCAGAAACCTAATCTATCATCGTCTTTTACTTAAAACAATAGAAGTATTTTTTATTTTTTATTTTATGAAATTTCAAAACTAACGATGGTAAGATGCATTTAGTCAAAACTTCAAAGAAGATGATTGAAATTAACCCTAAGTTCAAGACTCCACTTTTTTTTTTTAAAAAAAAAAAATCAAATCCAAGCCAAGTTAATAATTTGCAAAAAGCATTATTAATATATTATAAAAAACAATCAATTATTTATACGGATTAAAGTAATCCAGACACATGTAATATAATCGTTTGAGTAAAATACAATTATGCCCCAACTAAAAGGCATTTAAATATGGGATTATATTATTCAAAAATATCAAAATCACAATTGTTTGGGTATGCAAATGCAGAACATCTTTCAGATCCTCATAAAGTTCGATTTCAAATAGGATATGTCTTTACTTATGGTGGAACGACAATATATTGGAGATTTAGTCAAACAGATAATGGTAGTCACATCTTCAAATCATTTATAAATTCTTATAATTTATAAAGCAAGTCGTGAATGTGTATAGTCAAGATCAATAATTTAACATATTCAAGAAACATGTGGACTATCTTCCATTAAAGGCAATGCAAATAAGTTACATGAATATAATATTGCTTGTATTGTACAAATTAAACGAGAATTCATAAAAGGTGATAAAACAAAGCATATCTCCCTTAAATTTTTCTATATTCACGAGCTCTAAAAGAAATGCGAGACTGATGTTCAATAGATTCGGTCATGCAATAATCTAGTAGATCTATTCACAAAGGTGTTACATTCGGCTACATTGAAAAGATTAAAGTGTGACATTGGAATGCGAAGATCGAGAGATCTAGCAATTGAAATGTTGAAAAAATAATAATCATGTCTACATAAGGGGGATAATACTAATATGGATGCTACACTTTTTTTTTTTTTTTCCTTAGTACAGGTTATGTCGTACTGGGTTTTAATAGCAAGGTTTTCAATGACACAGTGACCATATTTTTATGATTATTAAAGGGGGGAGTGTTATAAAATGTGAGAATTTTAGCATTTTGGGAACTTACATTGATCATCCATAATAATGTTTATCTCTTTATAGCTCCCTATAAAAGGGGGACCCTTAATGAAAATCAATTCAATTTTCTCTCCATGCATTCTATTTTTTTTTTGGCTTTTATATTATTCTTTCACTTTGTTTTACAACATTTTTTTTTTAATTTAAATAGTGATCAAGTAAATAAGTTGGCAAGCCCTTATTAATTCTTATTATAGTTTTAAAAGAAAACTTTGGGCTATGTTTGGGAAAGTTTTAAAAAATATTTGTCAAAAAGGGTTTTTAAAAACATTGCTCAATTATTTTTAGAACTTACATATAAAAACACTTATTTTTTTATGAAAAACATTACATACTTATATTTAATATAAAATTTTAAAATAATATTTATATCTTCAATTACTATTTAAAACACTTTAAATTAAGAGTCCGACCCTTAAAAACAAGGTTAAGAAAATATGACTAAAAAAATTAATGTTTTTTTTTTTGTTTTTAAAAACCGGGGAAAATAATTTTTATTTATTTTTCAAACTTATTTTTTTATTTTCTTTTATTTTTCAAAATTATTTATAAAAAACAACGATCAAACAGTATAAAAAATTCTTAAAACCAATTTTCTATTTTTGAAAATAAAAAACCATTTTTAAATCAGACAATCAAACATATGGTAAAATACCTAAATTTCACTCTAAAAATAACATATATTACAAATTATGGGGGGAAAAAAAAACTTTTTATCAAGATTTTTTAAAACATGTTTTAGTTAAATTTTTTTTATTAAAAAAAAACTATTTTAAATAACCATTACAAAGAAAGTTTTAAAAAATATTTGTCAAAAAAGAGTTTTTAAAAACATTACTCAATTATTTTTAGAACTTACATATAAAAACACTTATTTTTTATGAAAAATATTACATACTTATATTTAATATAAAATTTTAAAATAATCCTTATATCTTCAATTACTATTTAAAACACTTTAAGAAAATTAAGAATCTGTTCAACCTTAAAAACAAGGTTGAGAAAATATAACTAAAACAATTCCTGTTTTTATTTTGTTTTAAAATTTTGGTGAAAATAATTTTTATTTATTTATTTAAAATGATTTTTTTATTTTAAAATTTTACTCATAAAGAACAATAATGAAATAGTATTAAAAATTCTTAAAAACAATTTTATGTTTTAAAAAATAAAAAAACCTTTTTTAAATCACACAATCAAACATACTATAATACCTAAAATTCACTCTAAAAATAACGCATATTACAAAATATGGGGAAAAAAAACTACTTTTTATCAAGATTTTTTTGAAACATGTTTTAGTTAAAAATTTGTTTTTTATTAAAAAAAAACTATTTTAAATAACCATTACAAAGAAAGTCCATCGCCTCTCAGTAAAGCACCAAATACGCTGCACCAAATTAATATCATCCTTGCGGTACGAGCGGTCACTTTCATTGGCGCTCGGAGACAATACTGCTCGTTAACGTGTACCAGGATGCAGAGGATCACGGAAGCGCCCCTCTCTTTTACAGTGTTGACCGAGGCCCAGTCAAAGTGTACCAATCCTGACGTGGATAGAACGCCGTGGTCACTCACACTGCTCGTGAACGGCTCAACACAGCTAGGCATACAAGTTGTAGCAACGTGTTGTGACTTGTGAGCGCGTGCAAATAGTGTCTGGGTGATCAGCATCAACTCTCAGATCCCTACCGTCCAATTCTTCTATTACACGTGGCAGCGATCCCACTTGGATCGGATGTTGACCTTCCCTGCGAGTGGCAATGTCAATCTCTACAGCAGTGACGAAGATATTTTTCATAGGGCTAGACTGGCTAGTGGGATTCAACTATTCAAGTAACAAATCATTCAGTAAGAATAAAATTAGATGGTAGTTTGGTAAATTTGATGAGAAGGGGAATAACACCTTTCTTCAAAATGATTCAAAGAATAATGCGAGGTCGTACCCAAAAATAAGCCTTTTAAAATCTAGACGAACAAGTCTCAACCCATCCATCCACTCATGACTAGGTAGTATTACCCGCGATTGTTGACCATTTCTAGAAAGCCAATCATACTACAAGAAAGAAAGTCATTCCAAGCCCAATTCATTGGGAAAAATTATCATATCACCGACATTCAAATCAATACCAAAATGATGAAAAGTCATCATTTTAAATGTATACACGAAAAAGAATTTTGATTTTTTCAGAGGGTGGTACAAATGAAAACGAAGGGAGTCCATGGGAGGCCTATTAGACTTCACTTTACTCTTGTGAGTCATTCAACATCTGCACATTTAAAAAAATATATATATATAATTTAAATTTAATTGAAATCATAAAAATCATAATGATTATAATAATTTCATAATTTCAAAAGAGAATTGTGAAATTAAATTTCTTAAAAATATCATAAATTTAAAAATAGTTACAAACAGTATTATATTTTAATAAATATTTTTTTAAAGCCACTTTATTTTTATTTTTTTAAGTCCCGAACATCTAAATCCCAATGATGAAAACCCCTCGCCGTACTCTTTTGGTCTTAGCCAATCTTTGACTAATGTTACCTTATCTAAATACGTGATTTACTCTCTTTGGTCCACCATGCGTGCGTACCATGTGATTATGCTAAAGGATGCTTGACCAGTCTTCTTCCTCTTATTCCCGTTAAATTCTTCGAAGGTCCATGATTGATGCATGTGTTAATTATTTGAATTTGAATTTCCTCTTCCCCACCGTCACCGTCCCCTTTTTTATTTTATTTTATATCTTATCACTCTAAAAGAAAAATAAAAAAACCTAAAATACTTTTAATATTAAAAACTGGTCCAACTCGTCGTCTAATTTCATTAATTTAATTTTGGATAATATTTATTTTTTAATTTAATAAAAAAATCAAATATTATCTTGTGACCTTTAATTGAATAAAAAAAAATAAAATATATATATATATTTTTTTAACTTTTACCTCTATCATGTCTTCTTACCAAAAAATAAATGAAATAAAAGAAAAAGTAAGGGTATAATATATGATAAATATTATGCGATTATTAAAATTTTTATATATTTTGGAAATTTTTATTTATTTAAGAAAGAAATGAGAAAAAAAAAAAGAGGAGTCTGTGAAATATTTTATTAATTATAATTTTTTTTAATTTTTAACTTCCCCACAAGTCTCAAACTTTAGAAGATTGGTAAGAAAGGAGGGAAAAACAATTAAGGATTTTAAAATAAAATAAAGTTTGGGTAAAAGGCCAGATGTCAGAACTCAGTAGGCGGCAATGGACCGCACAATCCAGAAAATCCACTTTCTCGAAGGACTTGAAGAGGATGTAGCGACTTGGCTCCCTCAATCCACCTCCAATTTTCTGATTGAAAAATAAAATCCCACACTAAAAGTCTAAAACCATCAGAATGAATTCAAAAACCAATCACGTGACTGTTCTTCTCCACTACTACTTGCTCCTTACTAAAATCCAGGGTTGATAAAGTCATCTATAACAGAAGCACCACAAAGGCATTAGCTTTTACTATGCTTTGAAAGTGGGTAATATTTCCCCTTTTTTGTATTTCTTTTTTGGGTAGTAATTATAAGAAAACGACAGGAATTAGCATGGTGTTATTATCTCCATGATTCATCACATCTGGCTGTGATGATGACCAAATGGCTTATACCCTAACCACAGAAGCTAAACGTTGATCATATTTGTGTATCATCAATATATAAAGTATCTATTGGCCAAATGTGTGGACTAAGCCTCATCCAACCAAAGCAGGACAAAGCCTACGTTAGACAAAACTTGCAACTTTTACATAATGGATACATGGAAGAGAGAGAGAGAGAGGGTATGTCTTGGGTTCACATGGATGACAAAGAAACGGAACTTAAAAAGCTAAGTCACTTACCTTTTGCAGCCTTTCGAGGATGGCTCAACCTCAACATAATTCCACATTGTGATAGAGACAATGTCTGGCTCACGGACAAAATGGGTTGGGGCCACACCAATAATATATCAGTTGGTCCTTGTATTCACAAAGGAAGCCTCAAGAGAGAGATAGAGAGGGGGAGAGAGAGAGAGAAACGGCAGTTACCCTTACCCCACAATCATAAGGTATACCCAGTGTATCAGGGGTGAGTCGCGCTAGTGCCCCGACACCCTTAATGATCGTAGGCTCCTTGGAAAAGGAATCTTTATCCTGCATGTTTTAACCAATCAACAGTGATAAAAGCAACAATGTCCTACTTGCATCACATTGACAGCCCCTCAGACTAGGATATACAACACTTGGGGTCATAATGGGGTCCATTTGATCACAGCTAACACAACCACACTCACCATAAAACAACTGCTTTCACTACCCTACTTGAAGCCCAACCCTGTGTTGCTACATGCCATTGCACCAAATCCATCATACAACCACTTATTCAAATCATTTTATAGCTGGCAAACAAGAGACCAAAACTCCCCGCAACTGATTATTTATTACCAATATCATCACCCATGCTGTATTAGATTATCAAATATGGATATATATATCACTGGGAATATTCCATTTTTTGGCTCACATATGTACGAGATAGTTGTACAGCAGTCTTGATTAATGAAATCCAACCTACTTAACTAAAGGACGAATTGATGCAAGTTTGACCGATATCTCATTTCTCAGGGAAAAAAAAAAAATCCAAAACAAAGCAATATGTTGGAATACATTGACCACATATAAGAACACACAGAAAAAAATAAAGATAACAAAACACCCTCAGTTGTGCACATGGTGCAGCATGATTGTTATCTCCAATAGAAAGTGACAAGGAATCTTCCTCACTCTAGTTTCCTCCTGATCAGTCCTTTGAAGAAGTCGAAGCTGTAGCCACATGAAAAATACTATTACAATTACTGTATATTGAGATCATGGTTAGGTTACTACAATAATGTATTTTTGCAACCACAGCATCCAAATGCAAACCACTGGAAACAATTTCAGCAACTTATCTTAAGAAGATATCGCATTGCAAAACATAAAATTCAGAAAATTTTCATGAAAACCAACAAAAGCATGCTTAATAGGCTGTTTAATGACCATCCTTGGCTTTAAATGCAGAAGGAGATATGTTTCTCACAATCTTTATCATTTATAGGAAAAAGAAAATGTTTCTGCAGGTCTGGTGTATATACACAATTGAAGCTCTTTTGCAAGAAAAAACGTTAAAAAAAAGACCAAAACCCAAATAGTATTCATATCACCCAACATTATGTTTAATAAACATGATAATCACATTGCAATGTGGCATCCAAAACTAGCAAAAAGGACAGTCTAGCTCACTAGTCATAACTGGAATGCCACAAAGTCCAACAACCCAAAATGAGATCCCAGAACGATGAGTAAGATGATAGTACAAGCAGAAGAATTCAAACCCAGTATGATGACCTTAGGAAAATGAGGATATTAACTGGATAATTTTGATGCAGTGTGCAAGATGGAACACGACAGAAGCTCTGAAACAGAACAAGTTTTTGTAATTCTTTGTGATTAAAACAAGGTTTCAAGAGAATATAGTCCCCGGGTGGTGTCTTTTCAACCATGCCAACTCATATCACGGCTGTCCATAATGAGAGAAGAGGTAAAAATTCAAATAAAGGGGCGATATAGGAGGAAAATCAGAAATCCTGTATTGAAGTTGTTGAATGCATAAAGCACCAAATTTCAGTGTCTCTATGAATGGAACTATCAAACAACTTTTTCAAATTATTTGCGAGTCCTATGACAGTCATATGCACAAAAAGACCAAACTGAATATTATCTTGAGATACTTCCAGCAGCTCAGGCATCTGTCAGGGAAATGAGAATCCCAGAGAGCACCGCATCTCTGTTTATCTTATTATTCTCAAAATGATGTAATGCAACCCAGGCCACCAACATAACTGCTCTTTTTTCTTTTTCTTTTCTAAACTAAATTTTTTTATTAAATAAATGGATGTGTATGAAGCCGTGAATCACAGATTAGTTAAAAAGGCCAATCTAACAGTAGAATGGATTAATGTTATTGTTCCAGATATAACTGCATTAAGACAGGCACAGCAAGTCAGCTTGGTTGATGATCATATCAATTAGTACAAGATCATATCTCTAAGGTTTTGAGAAAGAGAGAGATTAACATATCATCAGTTTAATGCATAAACCAGCTCAGCGTCATGTCAAGATTATCATAATAATCTTTTACATAAGTTTTTGAGATAAAAAGAATAAAATGTTCATCATTGACTCAGTAAAAACAAGATGCAGTTTCCAGAGGCAAGAAACTTTATAATTCAAAAGAAACAAAAAAAAAGTAGCAGCATAAGATAAAGTTTGCAAAAACATAAATAGTTCAGAGATACACATCATTCAAGGAGAGGGAACTAGCAGCCTAGCGGGCTAGCACTAGACATGAGGTTTCTTTATGTCCATTATTTGATTATACACTATTGATTGATGTGATTAAAGGTGAAAATGAAAAATTTGGATTCTGGAGATAAGGAGAGATCTAAAAAACAACATAACTCAAACAGGTAACTGTTGGAATCCAATAATTATTCTTGATTTCATGGAGTTTATTTGATTTCTTCCTAATTTTTGTGCATATTTTCTGCATATTTAGATTAGTTGACTACGTAAATTAGGAAGGTTGTAATTTAGAGGATTTGTAGGAAGAATTTTAGGAATAGGTCAATTGTCTTATTCTATTTCCATTTATTGTACAAGTTTGAAAGTTCTATATATATATATATATATATATGTACTAAATTTTCAAAAAAATAAGAAGAAGATTTTATCAGAGCTGGAAAAAGGTTTATGGTAGTTTTTTTCCTTCTTCTTGGCTTTCATTGCCAAGACTTGCCTATCAAATTCACAACCTTCTATTGCCATCAACCCTTATTTATTGGCATCATTGTAATAAGCCAAGACACACTAGAGAGACGTGTTGGAAATTGCATGGAAAGCCATGATCAAGGGCTAAGGACAGCCACAAGGGTAATACACAATTTAGAAACAACAAAGATGCTAGGTTTGACATCAACCTCAAACAGTCTCCCTTTCACAAAAGAACAACTAAATCTCTCATATAAGATTATGGGAAAATCCGAGGTTTCCTCTTCCTCCACTTATTGTGTTTTTGCACAATTAGGTACTTTTAAAATAGCCCTTAGAACTTCTAGTATTCTTCATTCTAACATTTAGATTATTGATTTAGGGGCAACTAATCACATGACCAAAGAGTTTTTTTTCTATCCTACATTTCATGTTTTAGTAACCAAAAAATATAGGTTGCTAATGGATCTTTGACTCCTATTAGTGGTAAAGGCAATGTTTCAATCACTCTCAATATCACTCTTTCATCTGGTTTGCATGTCCCAAATATGTCTTGTAACTTATTGTCCATCAGTAAATTAACAAAATCTTAAAATTGCTTTATAACTTTCTTTTTCACTCATTGTGTGTTTCAGGACCTAACTATGAGAAAGGTAATTGGTAGTGCTAAAGAGAGAAAGGGTCTCAATTACTTGGTTACTAAGGAGCCAGGAAAGATTCAAGCTCATCAAATAAAAGGAAATGTAGAAAAAGAAGAAGAACTCTGGTCAATGCATGAAAGATTAGGGCATCCAAGTTTTTTCTCTTTGAAAACTTTGTACCCTAAATTGTGTGTCAACCTGGATCCTTCTAAATTCCAATGCGAAGTTTGTGAGTTATCAAAAAACCACCATATTTCTTATACTTTTGAGTAGTAAAAGGAGTGAATTTCATTTTTCTCTCATCCACACTGATGTTTGGGGTCCTTTACAAGTTCCTTATTGTTCAAGAGCAAAATGGTTCATAAGTTTTAGTGATGATTGTACTCAAACCACATGGATCTCTCCTAAAAGAAAAATCCGATATTATCCTCACTCTTAAACAGTTCCATCAAATGATTTGAACCCAATTTAATGCAAAATTGCAAGTTGTGAGGTCGGATAAAGGAGGGGAGTATTTAAACCAAACTCTTGGAAATTATTTCTTGGAGAATGGGATTATTCATCAAACCTCTTGAGTAGGCATTCCTCAACAAAATAGGGTAGCTGAAAGAAAGAATAAACATTTGTTGGAGATAGATAGAGCCCTAATGTTTGCTACAAACGTTCCTAAGTTTTTTTGGGGAGATGTGGTGCTTACAACAGCCCACAAAAAGCCTAAACTCCAAGACTTCAATAGACAGCCTAAAACAACACCTACATCTTGGCTTTCTTCCACCCAAAGTCTTTCGTTGTACTATATTTGTCCATATCCCAAACAAAAATAGATTCATGCTTGATCCCAAAGCCATTAAGTGTATTTTTTTAGGTTATTCCCCCACACAAAAAAGGTACAAATGCTAGCATCCACCTACACAAAGGAAATTTGTCTCCATAGATGCAAGTTTTTTTGAAAACCAACCCTATTACCAGATATGTAATCTTCAGGGGGAGAAAATATTGCAAGAAGATCAATCTTGGATGCTTCCTTTACCCATTTGGAGTTATGCTACTGAACATGGTAATGTAAAGGAGGAAAACAACATACAACCAACAACATGAAAAGAAACCGACATCATAAAACCAGCAATAGCAGAAAATGCTACTGAATATGGTGATGTAGAGGAGGAAGACATCATGCAACCAACAATAGGAAAAAAAACCGACATCTTAAAACCAGCAGTAGCAGAAAATGTTGATTCAGAGTTGATGGTTTACTTTAGGAGGCCAAGGTTACCAATGCAAGAGTAAGAATCAATCTCTCTTACACATGACCAGTCATCAACTCCAAAATTAGGTACATCTAATCCTTCTAATCCCTCTCTTCTCAATCATGGTTTTGACACTGATCTTGATATTCCTATAGTTATTTGCAAAGGTGATAGAAGTTCCACTAAACATCCTTTGTCAAACTTTCTATCATATCAACAGAATTTGCCACCAATATAAGGCCTCTACCACTCATTTCTCCTCAGATTCAGTTCCTAAAAATGTAAAAGAGGCTCTAAGTGATCCTAGGTGGAAGGAGGCTATAAATGAGGAGATGAAAGCCTTGTCTAAAAATAAAACATGGGATATTATTGATTTGCCCAAAGAAAAAAATCAGTGGGATACAAGTGGCGTTTACTATAAATACAAAGCTAATGGTTTGATTGAGTGGTATAAAGCTAAATTAGTAGCAAAGGGATACACACAAGCCTATGGAATTGACTACCAAGAAACTTTTGCACTTGTGGCAAAGATGAATTTCGTTAGAGTTCTTTTATCCTTAACAGCAAATCTTGATTGGCCTTTACAAAAATTTGATGTAAAAAATGTTTTTTTGCATGGGAATTTGGAAGAAGTATTTATAGATTTGCCTCTTGGTTTTGAAGGAAAATTCGGTAGTGAAAAGGATTGTAGATTGAAGAAATCATTGTATGGTTTGAAGCAATCTTCTCGGGCATGATTTGAGAGATATGCTAAGTTTCTGCTCAAATTTGGTTATCACCAAAACTAAGGAAATCATACCCTTTTCATCAAGCAATCACCTGAAAAAAAGATTACTGCACTTATTGTTTGCGTAGATGACATAATTGTCACTAGAGATGATGTCGAAGAGATGCAAAATCTTAAGTTGGCAAAAGAATTCGAAATCAAAGATCTTGGAAATCTAAGATATTTTCTTGGCACTGAAGTGGCAAGATCAAAAAGAGGAATTTATGTTACTCAAAGGAAGTATATCCTTGATTTGCTAAATGAAACCGGGATGCTATGATGCAAACCTGCAGGTACACCTATTGATCAAAATCATCAATTAGACTTCATGACTGAAGGAATACCAGTTGACAAAGGGAGATATCAAAGACTTGTTGGGAGATTAATTTATTTATCCCATACAAGGCCAGATATAGCATATGCTATTAGCATGGTAAGTCAGTTTATGCACTCTCCCTTATAATGTCATATGGATACAGTCTTGAGAATTTTGAGGTACCTAAAGTCAACTATAGGAAAAGGTTTATTGTTCTCAAATAACAATTACCTTAGAGTTGAGGC
Organism: Vitis riparia; assembly: GCF_004353265.1. Classification (NCBI taxonomy): domain Eukaryota; kingdom Viridiplantae; phylum Streptophyta; class Magnoliopsida; order Vitales; family Vitaceae; genus Vitis; species Vitis riparia. The sequence continues at coordinate 3,527,032 of NC_048448.1, read as the reverse complement.
TTACACAGATGCAAATTGAGCAGGTTCTACTATTGATGAGAGATCTACTTTAGGGTACTATACTTTAGTAGATGACAATTTCGTTACTTGGAGAAGCAAAAAGAAACATGTAGTTGTTTGATCTAGTGTTGAAGCGGAGTTTCAAACCATGGCACTTGGCATTTGTGAACTCATGTGGCTAAAGGGTTTATTGAGGGAACTACAAGTTAATCTTGAGAATCCCATGAGACTGTATTGTGATAACAAGACTGCAGTTAGCATTGCTCACAACCTAGTACAACATAACAAAACTAAACATGTTAAGATTGATAGATATTTCATTAAAGAAAAGATTGATAGTGGACTGATTTGCACTCTGTTTATTGCATCCAAACTACAACTAGCTGATGTTTTCACAAAGGGAGTTCAAAATCCTACATTAAACTCCATGGTTAGCAAGATGGGAATGGACGATATCTTTGAATCAACTTGAGAGGGAGTGTTGGAATCCAATAATTATTCCTGATTTTATGGAGTTTATTTGATTTATTCCTGATTTTGTGTATATTTTCTGCATATTTAGATTAGTTGACTATGTAAATTAGGGAAGTTGTAATTTACAGGATTTGTTGGAAGAACTTTAGGAACAGGTCAGTTGTCTTATTCTATTTTCATTTATTGTACAAGTTTGAAAGTTATATATATATATATATATTTGTACTAATTTTTCAAAGAAATAAGGAGAAGATTTTATCTTCCAACAGTAACAAAGAGTGCAATTTCAATAAGCACTTGGACTTGTGTCATAAGTCATTTTGAGTAGCCTCTTATGGTTTACCATTGGAACTCACAATTGACTGCATAACATGTTTAGACACCAGATAATTACCAAGTACAGTTTCCACATTTTCTCTATCTTAGTTGAAAAGAAAAAAAAAATCATTATTATCTGTATAGAAAACATATATTCATGGATAAAATAACATTCAATTACCATACCTATTTCCATCAGGATGAAGCTCACACATTTGACCATCATCACCAATAGCCAACAAATATCCCGAGGATGCCAGACCCTACAATTAAAAGAACGAATTACTGGAACCCAATTAAATCAAGTTCTTGCACCAGCAATACACAGATATTTCTGGTTACTTAGGTATGATGGGGAAATGACATTGTGCATAAGTTGGTACCAGATACCACTTGGAAGTTGTATAACATGATTTTCTGTCAGGTCAGTGGTCAACTGGTCATTTCTTTTCATATAGGAAATCTTTCTACCATTCTTTCTATAGATATACCCGAGGAATGCAGTAACAAGTCCTCTAATGATAAATTGTAAATCCTGAAATAATGCAGGCAAGTTTTAAAGAATAGAAGAATGAAAATTTACCCCCTGCCCTAAGCCACCTGAACAAAAGAGACACTAATATATATATAAAAAATCCAATTATATAGAACCGAAAAATATACCCAACTTTGTTTTTATTTGTATGTATATTTATGTAAGTGATTAGGACGTATTTCTACCTGAATTGTTACTACATTTTCCACCATTTGGCCCTCATTATTTTCTTGTACGATAACTCTCTGCCCACTGCATGCATATAGCAGAACAAAGTCAGGACTCTGTAACCAATGTAGCATTATGAAGAATATGTCTATACCAAGATGATGAGTGCACTGCATATGGTACACAATGAATCATGGCTACAAGAGAGCTAGTCTTGACAGACTGTCTACAACATATGGCATCACTATTTGCACATGAACATAAACATGGGTGTATCATTCAATAACAGAAAGAAATTTGCCAGGAGACTTTTTTTTTTATGGCATGCTAGTCTTTTAAAAGTAGAAAGACACTTACAACCATATTAATTCTGCAGCAATCATGGTACCAATGATGAGTAGCAAAGAAGTAACACATCCATAAAATGAGAGCATCTAAAATGAAGACAATAAGATGGCTACGGTTTTTATTTATTTATTTATTTTCTAGGAAATTTAAAAGTTGATTAAAAAGCATCCAATCAAAGAGCTTAAGGCCTGGCTCAAGTGGTAAAAGGGATGGGGAGGGGGGAGGGTTTGTGGGAGGTTCTAGGTTCAAGTCCCAATGGAGCCAAAAATTTACCTATCAAAAAGGAAAAAAGAAAAAGAAAAAAAAAGCATCCTACCAAAAAGAGGCACTGCCCATATATATAGGAAGCATAAAAAGAGCTCCAGAGGCAACAAAACTAAAACAAAAGCTTAACTCTTTCCTGAACAGTTAAAGACATCTGTGAAAAGACAGAGGAAGCACCAATAAAAGAAGGGATGAGAGAGAATGCCAGGAGATTCAGTTCTTGTACTCAACAATGATGTGGATTCACCACAAAAAATTAAATAAGTTGAACAGTAAGCAATCCATCCCCTTACTCTTAAAAGAGGCAACTATGCCTGCAAACTCATAAGCTTGGGATGCAGTTCTGACTACGTTAGAAGTCCTTGCTGAACTTCCTATGATCCTATCTCTAGCATTTTTGCTATGATGAACAAATTTTTTTAACTTTCAAAAAGAAAAAAAAAATCTGGACTATTCCTTAGATGCCACAAAAGTTTACATGTGTACTATGACGATTGCTAGTAACCCAACTATCTTATGCTGCACAAGAAACTAATGTAATCATCTATTTTCAAACCTTAATGGTATGCTTACAGTTTTAGAAACTTCATGGATTGAAAGACAAAAAGCCTGTGATCTATACCTAATGTTTGTAACAAAATAATACAGGAAACAAGAATATGAATGATCAATAGGTTGTAGCACAACTTAGAATTATCAGGTATCCCAAGTAAACCAAGAGAATGATATCAAAAGTTTAAGCCAGCTGCACACAACATGTTGGGATGGGATGGGAGGACCAAGGAGGGAGGGAGTGATTACGGAAGTTTTAAGGTCAAAATGATCATATGTTTTCATTTGTACAGAAAAATATGCTGTGAGTGTGAAACCACAGAAAACTATCATCAGGCACTGTGTAACATAACTATGTTTTACCTATGTAGCCATGTCTTACAATATAGTTCTTCAAGAGTTTGAAATCCTGCATGATGGCAGCACAAAAAAATATTTTTTTAAAAATGACATTATTCTTTATATTACATGTAGTTTATGGAACACAAAATAATGTCCACAATGAATAAAGCATGTGATTGTTGCTCCAAAAATTGGTATGTTTCTTTATAATGTAGGTAGTTTATTGGGTATTATTCACCTTGATTTATGAAAAGACTAAAAAGAGTCTCAAATTTATTGAAGAAAGCTGCAACGATATCTTCTCTTCTAAATTGGTAAGCAACAGAAGATAATTCTCGTAGTACTGCATTCAAGCATGTTGTCGGTTTCTCATTATCAACATTCAAGCCTATACCTGCATAACATGGCATGAATTTGTATCTGAATGGTTCAATCCTCAAATGAATTTAAGTGCAGTCTTTCAATATTAATGATATAAAACCAGTTCATGAGCTAGCAAGCAAGCAATGGCGGTTGAAAATAATATATTTGGTAGAAAAGGACAGGGCCACAGAATGAAAACAATCTATCAATCAGGTGTATGGTAGCATATCTGATTAAAAAAAAAGGTATATGGTAGCATAGTCAAATGAAAAATATCCACACGGCATCAGATGAGGAATGAGTCAATTTACCAGCGCTGACATTGAACTTCCGTGATTTATATGTTGAGGTGCATAAAATGCCTCCAACTTTAAGACCATTTAAGTACAGATCATTTGGCCACTTTATTTTAACATCAAGATGTGGTAATCCCTGAAATTGATTAAGTTCCCAAAATGAGCACTTCAATGATTAGACCTCAACATCAAGCATTGGCTCACAATTACAATAAGACCATCATGAATAATGTGTACTAAGTAGCTAAAGATGACAGATAAAAAGCCTAAACTTTTCCACAATGCAAAAATATGATAACCTCAATCAAGGGTTTAGGTTCTAGCTTTAGATGGTCCTCACTGAAATAAAAACAAAATCCTGATCCTCTACAAATTATTTTAATAGAAAACATTCAGAGATAAACTTTGAATTTTCAAGAACTCAAATGACTTCAATTGAGAAACTTAAAACCTTGAATCCTTGATATTGATGGATAGTATGCTACAACGGAATGTCAAACTGTCAACTAGTTAACCAACACCAGCACTATGCATATACTTTTAAGTAGTAAATGCAGTCACTCAGAGTACCCAAAGCAGAAATCTTGGAAGTCAAGAAAATTTACTAGCATCTAATTATCAGACATATTCTTTGAATTGTAAACTTAAAATTTTTTCTGATGTTTCCAAACCCAAGCTTTGTCATTGAAGGTCATGTTTAGTAGTTTTGAGCCCATTTGGCCATAGTTCTAGACTCTCGAAAGAAAATACTCATAAAAATCTTTACAAAGAAAATACTCAAAATCTTTTTATAATGTTTTAAATAATTTACAGATTTCTCTAGCTTCTTTAATAAAACTCTTGGTTTAGTCAGGTTTAACTCCATGCCAACCATACCAAACCACATCTCCTTAAGGCATGAGGGCAATGAATAAATAAATGATTTAGATACTATAGTCAGTTTTATAATTTTTACACAGTTAGAAAGAGTTACTGCTGAGGAGTTCATAAACTGAGAAATCTTCTCCAACGATGCCAACCAAACAAAATGAAAAGCCACTTTAGTGGGGACATGGTAACAATAAAAACAAAACTTAAAATTTCCTAATGATCTAATGTGTCATAAAAGATGTTCTACTAAATACAGCTCCCACTCCCAGTCTCATAAATTTCCCCCAAACCAACAGGTTATTCCCTACTCTGATGTTGTTTACTGTCTCAACACATGACATGGAATTAAATCTAAAGAAAATAATTAAGAAGCAAATCATCATAGCAATAGCACAGAATTCCTGGATGACAGATTCCAGTACTGAAATTGGGATTATCTTGTGAAAGTGCTCTTCGATGCCAATGAGTAGAAAGTTCACTCATTGATCATTCCGTCCAGAAACAGCATCTTTTTTCATTATTGCAGTCTATCACTATCTCTTGGGTTTCTCCCCAAATTTCCAAAACAATTTTTCTAAGAGAGCCCTATTCATTAATGACATCAGCTGAACAAAAAGTCCACTCTCTACAGTCCATAACAAACATTAGCCTGATCTCCATTTTAATTTTTTCCCATGTCCCTCTCATAGAATATCCTTTGGATTTGTTCCAACTTCCTAACAACCAACATGGTAAGAAAAAACTCTAGTAAGATTTTCTAGGTTAGATTATGAGAAGTGTGCGTTTTCCCCTTCAAAAAATATGACTCATTCGAGTTCCTTAGAAACCCAAATAAGCTATAAGAAGAGAGGTCAATTCACATTCTAATTTAGCCACCATCTCCTGAATATAGGAATTCTCCAACTTTAAGAGGCTCACTTTTAGCCACATTATTTCCTAAGCCTGAAATTGCTTTGATCTCAATACATATGACATACCTCGTATCCTTCATTGCTTCTTATAAAGTCAACATAAGGCCCCTTCAACTAGGGTTCTGAAGTTTGACCAATTGCTCCCATTTCTCTGTATTCTGTTGTGCTCGTCAATTTCTCTCCAGATGATTTGATTGCTTAGTTGCTTGGATCAATGGCTACCAAACTCCTGCTTGGTTGAATTTCACATGATTCTGTCTCGGAAGAACATGCAATACCCAATACCATGGGGCATAACCACTGATGAGTTTTTTCTCATATACCTATTTTTTCCATGTGTCGAATTGATCTCAATCATGATGCTGAGAATAGAACCTACGTACTTCTCTTAAGTCTTAACTGGCTTTAAAGAAGAAATTTCAACTCAAAGCCATATAAAAAAAACCAGACAGTTTAAACTCTTTTCCCCATACTTGAAAACAAAACAACATATTCAAACAAACCTACTTACCTTTGAGTCGCATATGCTCTTTATTGCTTCTGTAATAGCGAGAGAAACAACATATTGTAAAAGGGGCACTGTCCGACCATCCTCCATTTGTAATGTAAAAGAAAACAGAAGGCAGCCCCTTGGAGATTCCCACTTATTCTTAGACCGACCTGCAATATGCCAATATCACACCAATTATATTCCAAATGAAAACAACATTCTAACAACTATGACAACGTTTTGGACCTCGTCCTTTGAGTTGAACATCAGCAACACATACGGTACCAATGGGCAGCTCACAAAAATTGCTGCCAAAAACAAAAACAGAAATTAATATAAACAAATAAATAAAACTCGATGGAGAGATAAACAGAATTTAGACATTCCAATGCTTACTGAGAAACAACGTCGTGGGTCGAAAGCAACTGCGGAGACCAAATAAGGAACCTACCAAAAGTATTCGTTGACAGAGAACTCATAAACAAATCCATCTGAAAAGGCTCTTCTTCAGTTTTTTCGATCTCCGGGTGCAAAAGGATCGACACTTCACCGTTGTCGGGGAGTTTGAGAGTGTTATTGGCCTTCAGAGATTTAGCAAATTCAATCTCAGCAGACGATTTTCCACATAACACCAGAAGGCTGGTTGATTGCGAATCCATTGCTAAGGAGCACAAAAGATCAAACTCAAACTTCCTTCCCAATTTTCTCTTACACTCCGCTTGGTCGGTGAGCAAACATTGAAAAACTGAACCAAATAGCTGTATTAGAGCCAGTTTAGTTGAGATGGTAATTGAAACGCTGAAAACTGCTAATTCCCTTTCATTTCGGCATTCTCTAAGCAGCCAAACAAACAGAAGTTTTTAAAAAATACAAGGGAAATAAACTCAAACCTGATGCGGCTAGCGGTAGAGATAGACTGCAAGGCTTCTTCGGTGGATGAAGGAGTTTGCGAAGGGAGGGAAAGGAGAGAGGATTCTGTGGAGAAAGACAGCGAAGGAAACTCGTGAAGGGCATAAGCCCGAAGGAGTACTTCTACACTTCTGAACTGGATGCACCGGCGCGTCTTCGGGGATAAAACAATGTAAGTGGTTATCGTGACAGCAGTAGCGTACGATTTTCGGTCACCGACGCCTTTAAAGCTGTCGGATGTAATTAAAAAGTGGTGGGACCTCCTTTTTTGCAGCATCAACGGCCTTTGAGGCGCCTGTGACGACGACAACAGCAAAGTGAGAGCTGATCTATCATGCGTGTCTAAAGAAATCCGTGGCGATTGATTTGAATGAGAACCCGTCCGAGTAATCATGATTAAAGTGATTTTAGCCCTTATTATAGGCGTTTTTCCTAAGCAGGAATGGGGATTGAGAGTGTGCAATAGGGTCTCCAACGGGCGGGCCGGGCCGGGCCTGAAATAAGAGGCCCGTGGCCCAGCTCGGGCCGGGCCGGGTCGGGCCATGCAAGAATGGTAGGCCGCCCGGCCTGTGAGCCCGCGGGCTGGTGGGCGGGCCGGCCGGGGCCGGGCGGGCTTTTTTATTAAAGCCAAAATGAAACAAGGGAAGGGAGAGAGGGGGATTCGAAAGTGAGAGTTGATCTATCATGCGTGTCTAAAGAAATCCGTGGCGATTGATTTGAATGAGAACCCGTCCGAGTAATCATGATTAAAGTGATTTTAGCCCTTATTATAGGCGTTTTTCCTAAGCAGGAATGGGGATTGAGAGTGTGCAATAGGGTCTCCAACGGGCGGGCCGGGCCGGGCCTGAAATAAGAGGCCCGCGGCCCAGCTCGGGCCGGGCCTATGGGCCCGTTGACCAGTCAACGGGCCGGGCCGGGTCGGGCCATGCAAGAATGGTAGGCCCGCGGCCCGGCCTGTGAGCCCGCGGGCTGGTGGGCGGGCCGGCCGGGGCCGGGCGGGCTTTTTTATTAAAGCCAAAATGAAACAAGGGAAGGGAGAGAGGGGGATTCGAAAGTGAGAGCTGATCTATCATGCGTGTCTAAAGAAATCCGTGGCGATTGATTTGAATGAGAACCCGTCCGAGTAATCATGATTAAAGTGATTTTAGCCCTTATTATAGGCGTTTTTCCTAAGCAGGAATGGGGATTGAGAGTGTGCAATAGGGTCTCCAACGGGCGGGCCGGGCCGGGCCTGAAATAAGAGGCCCGCGGCCCAGCTCGGGCCGGGCCTATGGGCCCGTTGACCAGTCAACGGGCCGGGCCGGGCCGGGTCGGGCCATGCAAGAATGGTAGGCCCGCGGCCCGGCCTGTGAGCCCGCGGGCTGGTGGGCGGGCCGGGCGGGCTTTTTTATTAAAGCCAAAATGAAACAAGGGAAGGGAGAGGGGGGGATTCGAACCCCTCCCCTCATGGTTAAAATTTGAGGCTTTAACCAACTAAGCTACAAACTTTTTATGTTTATTAATGGACTTAGTTATATGTATATAAAAATACAGTATATTATTTAAAAAAAAAAATTAAAGGCTCCAACGGTCACATGTCAATTTTTATTTTTATTTTTTAAATCTTCCTATAAATACATCTTCTTCCTTTTCATTTTTTTCATCAAATTCTCTCTATTTCTCTCTCTATTTCTCTCACATTCTACAATATTTCAAATTCTTTTATTTTTCCATCAAATTATACAATATTGTTGGTGGTGCAAAACAAGCATTGGTGGCTCCAAGAGTTCAAATTTGCTAGGAATTTCTGCATCGGTTCTCTAATTGAGTAACATACTTCACCCCTACTACTTTATTTTTTTGTTACATTTTTTTTTTATATTTATTACTTTATTATTTTTGGCATAATATTTTATCAATAATTATAATATGACAAGTGCTTCTTCATCTAGTCCATGTGATGAAATATCATCAAACAAAAAATTTACTTCAAATATATGGAATTTTTTTGATAGAATAGAAATAATTTTAGAAAATAATAAAAAAGAAATAAAAGCAAAATGTAAAATTTGTAATAAATTTCTTACTGGTGGCTCAAATGCAGGCACAAGTCATTTAAAAAAGACATCATGAAAATTGTAAAACTAAAAATAATGTAGATATTAGAAATTATATGCAATTAGGTAAAAATGAAAGTGGAAATTTAAAAACATTTTCTTATGCTGAATCTAACTGTCGTGAAGAAATGATTGATTATATAATAAGAGCAGAACAACCTTTTAACATGATGGAAACTCATGATTTTGTAGGAACAATTCAACGAGATATTAACCCTCAATTTAAAGGTTGGTCTGGAAATACAGTTAAAAGAGATATTATGAAAAAATTTTATACACAAAAAGAAATTTTAAAAATTTTTTTTGCAAATTTTGAAGGAAATATTTGTTTAACATCTGATATTTGGACATCTTTAACTCACACTGGTTTTTTATGTATAACTGCTCACTACATTGATAATGAATGGAAATTAAATAAAAAAATAATTTCATTTAAATTAATAAATGCTCCACATAGTGGTAAAAATATAGCATATTTAATAAATGATGAAATTATAGATTTAGGCATTCGTGATAAAATATTGACAATAACATTAGATAATGCTACTAATAATGATGCAGCAATACATAGACTAAAACTATATTGGCAAGTAAAAGAAGATCATGCTAAAATATTTCATGTGCGTTGTTGTGCACATATTTTAAATTTAATTGTAAATGATGGATTAAAAAATGTTGATAGTACATTGGAAAAAATTAGAGGCATTGCATATAGTATTAATAGTTCTCGAGCAAAACATGAATTATTCTTTCATTATTGCAAAATGTTAAATATGAAAAGAAAAAATATAAATTTGGATATGGTCATTAGATGGAATTCCACATATAAACTTTTACAAAATATAGAAAAGTAGTCGAATTATATGAAATACAATTAATTAATAATGATTGTGAAGCAGATATTTATGCATTAAATGATTATGATTGGCATATTGCGGATCTTTTAAGAGATCTTTTTGAAGTTTTTGATATTTCAACAAACATTTTTTGTGGTGTATATTATCCAACTTCAAATCGAGTTATTACGCAAATAACTAATATTTTTCTTGTATTTAAAAAATATTTAAGTTTTGAAATATTTAATGATACAATATTTGCAATGATAGAAAAATTTAGAAAATATTGGGGAGAAATACCTTTAATTTTTTATATTGCTTTAATTGTGGACCCTAGATTGAAATTTGAAGCTTTGGATGAATGGTTAAAAGTTATTTATTTTAATGACCAAATAAAAATTGAAGAAATTAAAAATGAAATAAATTCATTATTATATAATTTATATAACTATTATAAAGAAAAATATGGTAATGATATTAATACTATTAAATTACCACCTACATCTACAAACTCCTCATCTTTTTATAAAGGAGCTATAGAAATGTTGAAAAGTCGAAAAAATACAACAAATAGTTCTCCAAATAATACATCTGATTTAGATAAATATCTTAATACTGATACAATTTTATTTGAAGATCAATAAGATTTTGATATTTTAATATGGTGGAAATCACATCAACACAAATATCCTGTACTTTCTATAATTGCTCGTGATGTACTAACAATTCTTGTGAGTACAGTTGCATCAGAAGCTGCTTTTAGTGCAGGTGGAAGAGTAGTTAGTAAAAAACGATGCAACTTAGCGCCAGATGTTATTGAAGCAGGGATATGTGTGAAAGATTGAGAAATAGCAGATAAAAGGATGTATGATTCCATTCGAGAAACAGAGATGCTTGCCGATATGGAATCTTTAAAATTATCAAGATCTTCATGGATGCATGATAGTTCGCCATCACCGCTAGAAAATAATGACTAAATGTATATTATATTTTTATTTTTATTTTTTGTGGTTGAAAAATACAGATGATTGACAAATAAATAGGTGCCAACCTAGTTGGGATGTATTTATTTTGTAGTGATGTAAACTTTTCCCACATTTTCAAATGTAATTATATATTCAATGAATAAAATTTTGAAATGAATATTTTTTTTAATAATTTTTATTTTTGTAATTTTTTTTAAAGGGGCAGGCTGGGCCGGGCCGAGCCTAAAGCCGGCCACGGGCCGCGGGCTTTTTGGAGACCCTTACTGCGCATCTCATTCCCCATCTTATAAAAACATAATTAATTTATTTTGTTAAAAATAAAAAATAATTATTTAAAATTAATAATTGTTAATACTATTTTATTTTAAATGTATATAAAAACAAATAAAATTTGATTTTTTAAAGATATAAATGAGTCAAATTTGTCCTTACCATATACATATTTAATACTTAATTATAAATATAACATTTAAATTATTTTATTTAATCTATAATTGATTAATATGTTTTTAAAATTTTAAATTATTCTTAAAAAATTTTAGATTTATTAAATAATTTAAAGTTTTAATTATGTCTATTATTGAAATTTGATTTTTTTAAAGGTATAAATGAATCAAATTTGTCTTTATGTATATACATTTAACACTCAATTATAAGTATAACATTTAAATTATTTTATTTAATCTATAAGTTTTTTTTTTATTTTAAATAATTTATTAGTTATCTAATAACAAGTAACAGTAGATAATATTCGATGAAAGAAAAATAACAATTAATAAAATAATGGGAACAATCAATATTCGCGAAACACACATTGTTGTATTAGATTCAAGGGTTATTTTTTGACCCAACTACAAGTTATAATATGGAAAATCAGATAATTAATATGTTTTTAAAATTTTAAATTATTTTTAAAAATTATTAAATTTATTAAACAATTTAAATATTTAATTATGTTTATTGTTTTTTATAGTCGTTATATATATATATATATATAGTTAGTTTTAAAAATTTATTAAACTTAATAATAAATTCAATATAAAATACTACCTTATTTGAAATTTATTATCTCTCAATAAAAAAATCATTAAAACATCTTTTCATTTTACTTTGTTTTTAAAAAAATATTTTAAATAATAACAACCAATATAAATTTTTAAAAATAATTTTTTTAAAATAGGTGTGGACCCCGCATTTCGGCTCAATGCGTTTCCCACTCGATGGCGAGCTCGATTTTTATTTGAAAATTTTGATTTTATTTATTAGAAAATAACTTGGAGTCGCCACTTATTTTTGTTTTATTTTTTAAAGGGTAAACAAAATAAGAAAGAAAAACCCTAAGTGTGACTCCTTATTTTGGAAAAGGTGGTCTGTAAAAAACCGGATCGGGTTCGGGGGTCAGGTTACTTATTGGGAAGGTACGGTAAAAACCGTAGCATCCCTCTAAGTCCCTAGAAACGGGTATCTACTAATAAAATGAAGCTGATATGGCAATCAATGAGAAAATCAATGAATACTCAAAGTGATCATGCACACATAAGGGTCGAGACATACATAGACAACGATTAGAGGGAAAATGGGTACATACCTGAGCAACGAGCCGCCAAGCGCTACCAAGAAGTGAGATCAGTGCACAATTAAGCAATAATTTCGAGCATTTCATAGAATCAATCATGCATGGCAAATAAATTAACTAATCAATCAATCAATCATCAAAATCACGTATGTGGGGCCCTCACCAAAGTCCGTTTATTTTAGCATGAATTAATTCCATAAATTCCATTATTTGGAATTACGGAATTAAATCCTTGCTTATTTCAAAACGTTTTTAAAACAAAAGAGATGTTGAAATTGTTTGCCAGAAGGAAAGACGACAACAAAGTTTTATTAAAAATGGGATTCTTGGGTGATCCTAAAAATCCTAAGAATGAAAAATTGGAATTATTTAAAAATCAAGATTTTGAGAAAGATATTTGCAAAATAGGATTTGAGGAAACATTTTCAAAATCGAGTAAAAAGAGATCCGGGAATGTCATATGGCCCAGAGATGGCCATGCAAACCATGCAGTAGGGGTATGGAATAGGTGGCAAATGGGCTCTTGAGTCAACGGTGTTGATTTATTGTTAATGGCAAGATCGGTAATTTGGCTCACAAGGCTGCCTGAATTATAAGCTGCTGTCACTTTATTCATCAGCATGTCACGGGCCCCCTTTCCCTCATCTTTTCTACCTCCACCTCAGTTTCTTTCCTTCAAGTTTTGTTTCAGGTTTGTGCTCCGACCGGAATGACAGTGACATCAACCGAAGATTTTGCAATTCTTTCATTAAGCTTATCTTTTCCATAATTCTGATCTGCTGCCACAACACAATACGACACGAGAAAACTTCAGCCATGAACGCACTCGTAAGCGCGGGCGGCTGGGTCTGTGGGGTCTCGATGTGGACACGTGTCTGTGCCCGTGCCTGAACCCGAGCTTACACCCAAGCCTGTTGTTGCGGCTGTTACTCACTAAACCTGTAGAAAATTCATGACGCGGACCAACACAAACTTCGGCGCTGTAGTGGTTATGTAAGGTTGCATCATGAATTTGCTAGCTTCTCATAAAATCGAAGAGTCTTGGTCCATGAAAGTGAGTAGCTTCCCTATATAGATCCATGTGACAGAGAGTGGAAGACAAGTGGCAGTGTGACTTCGAGTTCCCAGCTTGCCACAGAATTCGCTTGGTGTATTCTCCAAGTTCTGAGCGTCCTCGGTGCAAAACCGAAGAAGGTGGTTTCCATGGTTGCCGCTGCCGAACCTGCCGGGGCCACCACCAGCGTTGCCGCCATTCGGAATCTTAGCTCCCATGAAGAAAACTGGGGTGACTAGACACGGCTTCATGAATCACATGGAGTATCAAAGAGATCTTCACCAACGATGACAACACCACCCCGCTGCTGAGAATAAACCTGCCAAGGTCCCTTGCCGTCCGTGTGATCCGCCGCTGCATGCGGCTGCAACTATGGCTTTCAGTTCGCATGGAAGATGATGGCAATGAGTTGGAAAACGCGATGGGCCGATTCCGGGAATATGGAAAATAAGGACCAGTTGGCTTGAAAGGGATAGGAGGGTGCATGCATAGGATTGGTGGTAGTGAAGTGAGCTATTGGTGATGGGTATTAAAAAGGTGGAAAGGTGACAAGGGTGGCCATGTACAATAGACTCCGTGCACGAGAATGTAAGGTGAATGATGGGTTTGATGGGTACAGGTGACAGTATAGAGATAGGAGCGAGCATGAAGATGGATATGTAGGTGATGGATGTATGTTAGTATAAATACTAGAGAGAATGGGTATGGGTCGTGGGAAGGGTACGCGTGCATGGCTCCATGCATGAAGGAGAGGGAATGGGTGTGGTGGTGAGAGAGACAAAAGGTGATGAGATTGTGTTGAGTGTGATGGGAATGGGTTTAGTGGATTTAAGGTGAAATGGGTATCAATGGAATTGACAACACGTATGGGTATAGAGAGTGAGCATTCACGAGGGCATTATGGGAGATGGCCATGCATGGGGGGTGAGGCATGGGTGTAAGAAGGTGGGCGTGATGGAGGAGGCATGGGAACCAAGGTGCATGGATGATACGTGAAGGTTAGTGAGAGGAAGGTGGTGAGTATAAAAATGGGTACGATGGGTATGACAGCGTGGCTATGGAAGGGTGGCCGGGTTTGCATGGATTCCATGCACGTGGGAGAGCAGATTTGGAACCTCAGTGAAGCCTATGGATGAGCTTTGGAAGTTATGCAAGGTGAAGGAAATCGCCGGGGAAGGAGAGATGAACGACGCTGGTGCCGTCATAGAGAACGGAACGACCTTGAGCGTCTCCGAAGGCGGAGAATGAAAGCCTTGTAGCCGGGCACGCTGGAAGAATCTTCTTTGCTTAGATGGTGAACTCAGTGGTCTGGTGGGGCTGTGCGGAGACGAAGAAGGGGTGAAATAAGGGACAGAGTATGAGAGATGAGAGCTTGGCAGGTGGGTTTGAAATACATGAGGGACGGATAAGCGGGGACGTCCATGTGTATAAAGTTTTCTTTGTGTGGGAGAGCATGAGTTAAACGGGCAGTAGGAAGTGACAAGGGAGGTGGGACCAGCTGGGGCAGCAGGTGTGATGGATGGAGGATTTTGTGGCCATTTTCTCTGAGGTGATCCATCTGGTACTAGATCAACTGGAGCCCAAACAGGAGCCTCATTATCATGCCCCTTTCCTTGAGAAACACTTGGCGAGACGGATGGTAGAATTATTAGAACCTTGAAGTGTGGAGGAGTTTTACTAAGTGATGGTGACAATCTCGGATTGCTTGGTGGCACGTGACCTTTGGTCGTTTCGGATGCTGGAACAGATTTAATGGGTGGCAATACAAGTGGAGAGTGCAAAGCAGGCTTATTTATATGAAATGATGGGCTTAGTGCCTTGCTTTTCGATGGCCTTGCTCAGTGGACGACACCAGGTCATCCCTTATTTCTATTGCACCAGATGAACAGTTTCTTCAAATGAAGAGCTACCAGAAGACTCAGAACTAGAGGATGCAATCAATGGTTCAGCAATTGCAGCAGCATACCAAACATCCCAAACAGCTCTCATCATACGCTGTCCTCTCAAAAGTTCCACTTCTCTTGGAAATGCCCAGGCCACTATGATCTCCACAGCCCAAGGAAATCAACCGTTTGGCGATGGCGAGAAACCATTGGCATTAACTCGGATATTTCTGCCTGATCAAAATCAGAAGCAATACCAAAGGTGGCCAGAAGCCGCAAGAATGCATGAGCTTCCAAGGAGTTCCTGTGGCTGGCATCAATGTCAAGAGTATCCAACTTGGGCTTCCATTCTTCATCAATCGCTTTTGCCGTTTCTTTAACATCATCTGAGACTTCAGAAACAGGTCCCAGATCTGGGTTTGTTAGCAAAATACTAAGGCATGCCATCAGCATGATACAGGTTCGACAGAGACCTAGCACCCTTCTTCCCGTCCAAATTAGGTGTTTCAAATGTGAATGGGTGAAGCTTTTCTGAGTCTGTATCTTCACACAATCTGATGAGCTGGGGATAAGACTTCAACTCCACACTTCCATTTTCACATGACGGAGTTGAAGCCGTTGTCTAGGAATTTGAAGAGCGCATGCCTCAAGAGGAAACATGTTTTAATTCATTGCTGGCACCGTCTGAGGAACACCTGGCAATTCTCCTAGGACAGCGACACCTAACAGCAATGCAGTGACAGATGGCACCACGTCAAAACCGCTGATTAATAATTCTATCAGCACCAGCACTCCAAGCTCTGCTCAAGACTGCTGCAACGTCAGGCGCGTGGCACTGCTTGCCCTGGTAGATTCTTGAACATGCTCGTTTCATCATCTTACAGTCATACCCACGGGCAACTTATCAGATTTCCTTCGAGAACCTTTCCTTCTCACTGTTTCCTTTACTTTTCTTCCTCTTTCTATACCTTTTCCTTTCCATCATTGTTCAAGTCACCTTCCAAAATAATATGGGTAAGACTTGGAGTGGTTGAAGTAGCATGAATCTCTTCAGAGCAACTTTATTCTCTGATAACATCAAAACCTTGAGGATCCGTATCTTCGCAAGGGGTCACAGCAAGATTCCCCTTCTCATAGTCCATGCATTTAACACGGTCTCGGAGCAACGAGTAGCCATAACAAGCAAGAAATAATGGAAATAAAGCATGAAAGACAACAGATGAGGATAGTCTCACCTAAGGCTTCACTCATGAGCCACCAGTGAACCCTCCGGTTATGTGAGACTAAACACATCAAAATATGACTATGGGCATGATTGTGGAATATTTCACAGCAAAAACATGGCATATTAAGATTAACAAACTCATGCATATCTCAACAAACAACAGGTGGCTTTCATTATCCACCCCAAGCAAAACCAACAAATATTCAAGCATCAACAAGAGATATGGAAGAGAGATAACATCCAAAACATCAACGAGCCTGCAGTAAACATTACCTGAAGAAGTTTTCCTCCAGCAAAACCAACAAGACGTCCAAGCTCTTCCCCAGAAAATCCGTCTGCCCCCTTGCTTGAAGCCAAAAACCCCCTTTTTATCTCCCCCTGTTTCTATCTTCCACAGCAAGCCACTACCGACTCCACTGTTGCTCCACTCAGCAAGTATGGCACCTCTGACCACCAGCATGGCCGGCCATCTTGGCTTGCTGCCTCCACCAGCTTGTCTCATGTGTCGAAAGGGGTCCCTCCACTTGCCTAGGATGCTGCCAGCTTCTCCGGGTGCTCGAAATAGCATTCCTCCAATGCTATAAAAATCCTAAAAAAAGCTAAAATCTACTGGTTTCCTGAGAGGGGGTCTACAATAGGATAAGTTTTTATTATTTAAAAAAAAAAACTCTCAAATATTTTTTTTAATGAAAATAAAAAATTATTTCAAACTTTGTGCAATATGAGATTTTTTAAAAGTAAAAATAAATTAATTTAAATCATATATATGGATATTATTGATGATTCATTTTATTTTTTCTATTTTTATTATAATTTTTACCTCAAATTTATTCTTATTTAAAAGTGAATAATAATAAACTATGTGCAATAAATATTATTGTAATTACATTAAATAAATATTTATTGGCATCTAATTAATATATGTCATGTGTCAATAAAAAATCGGTGATAAGAATAACGATATAATCAATATATTATTATAATTCACTGGATTAGTTTTTTTTTATTTATTTTATAGAAAAAAACAATTTATAAAAAATATAATAAAATAAAAATGATCACAACATATCAACGAGAGCGTTACTTTTAGAGTTTCTATTTTTTAAGAAAAATATTATTGTTATTTTTATTTTTAAATGAGGCGGTGGGCTGGATTTGGAACGTTAGGACTTAAAACCCTGTACACCGAGGCTGCCCAAATTACAATAGAAGTTACTAGCGGAAGGGCGACTCTTCTCTACGATGGAGGGTTTGCAAGCTGATCTCTCACCTAATGGTTTAACCGTTTCCACCACCCCAGAGAAAGGTCGATGTCTCTTATCGATCAAAGATTTCTCTCCAGGTCTCAATTTCAATTCACATTTCTGTTTGTTTATCTTTGAAGATCCTAATGTCAATGCTTGTTGGACAATCGGTTCACGGGAGGAAAGTGAAAGTGAAAGGAAAGGAAAGGAACGGGAAATTAAAATCAAGAAACTGGGGGAAATATTGTTATTATCATTATTTTTCAATTAAGCATATTTTCTTGAAGATCAAACAACGGAAAGTTAAGAAACTGTTGGAAAAGAGAAGATGCAGAAAGGTATCTTGAATAATTGGTTCATTGAAGACCAAACAGCTGAAAATCAAGAAATAGTGGGGAAAGAAACAAACAAGAAAGGGAAGCATTTTTTTTTCTCTTCTCCCTTTTAGTTTTCTCTTTTTCACTTAATCAAGAGCTCTAGGTTTAAGGCTACCTTTCCTTTTGTTTTCTTTTGTTGGTCGGCAAACAGATCATGTGCACTGCAAATATTTATAATACTCATGTTTGAACAGTTTTTTGATTTTGATGTGCTTCCAGGAAAAAGAGAAGGAAACAACAAAAAAAAAGGGAAAACATGCACTTTTGATTTTTTAATCTCTCCTTTTTATTTTTTTATTTTTATTTTTATTTGGTTTTGCCCAAATGAACTCAACTATGCGTTCTAGTTTCTGGAGAACAAAACAACCGAAAATCAAGAAATAGTGGGAAAAGAGAAAAACAAGAAAGGGAAATTTTTTTTTTCCTCCCCTTTATAGTTTTCTTTTTTCTTTTTCACTAAATCAAGAGCTTTAGGTTTAAGGCTACCTTTCCTTTTGTTATCTTTTGTTGGTCAGGAAACAGATCATGTGCACTGCAAATATTTGTGATACTCATGTTGGAACAGTATTTTGATTTTTCTGTACTGCAAATTTTATTAAAAAGCTTTGGCCTCCTGTTTGATATAATATTTGAATGTCGCATTGACGATATTCCCAACATTTTATTTCTTTACTCTTCCTCCTCCTGTCTGAGATCCATGTAGAGAAGTCCAAGCCTAACATGAAATTGATCTCTATGGCGTATGAACTTTGAGTACCGCTCTAAAGTATCAAACTGTATGAAGATAGTTGTAAAAATTGTTAAAGACATAATGTTGAAGGTATTTCTGATTTTCTTAAACTGATGGTCTTTCAGTGGCATTATAGGTTTAGATTGGGTTTGGAAAGATATTCAAGGAAGAGTTGGGATATAGAGTGTCTTATGCCTCTTTGATAGGCCATTTTGAAAGAGAAGGACCTCTTCGTGCTTCCATTCTGCCTTACAAATTGATTGGAGTTGTTGTGATGTGAAAAATAATTTGTGAACCAATGGTTTACACCAGGCAATTGTTGGCTGCAAATACTTGATAAAAGAATTGGATATGAGAATGCTGCTAATAATTTTGGGAATGTTCATAGTAGAAATTGTTACCATGCTAGTCACTTGAAACTTGGCATGATAGATCTATGGAGGAGTGTTAATGTCAATTTGAATCAACTTCTACTAAAAGGATAAAACAGATGTTCAGCTAAACCTAATAAAAAGCATTACAAATTGGCATCAAACAATCAGTGGCTTCAGAATTTTGGTGGTCTGGCAATGCATCAGAATTGAAGATCTTATTACTCCAAGTTGCATTATATAAAACCCATTATTTGTGTGTATGTGGGCATACATGTGGGTGCATAATACTATGTAGATTCTATGTTGCACTTGCAGGAGAGGTGATCATAAGCCAAGAGCCTTATGTCTCTGTGCCAAACAACTCTGCAGTTCACTCAAGATGCGAGGGATGTTTCAGATCAAGTAATCTTAAAAAGTGCTCGGCTTGTCATGTTGTGTGGTACTGTGGGAGCACATGCCAGGTGCATAACAGGATGCATCATTCTTCATCAAGTTCAATAGTCATTGCTTCAATTTCAATATTTTCATGCAACTCAGATGGTTTGACCCCAAGTTCGCTTTGGCTTCATCTGTCTCTAGTTCCCAATGTATTACTACTTAATGCACAGGTTATCTGTTAGTGTTCTTTTATTCATCACAGTCATTGCATGGGATGCCTAAATTGTGTTGGATCTTCTCTTTAAAATTCTGATAGAGAGATCTTATATGCCAAAATTGCCTAGATGGTCATTAAAGCTTGTTGTACTGTTCTGATGGAAACAGTTATACATAAGCAAGTTAATAAATTGACATATTTAACTGTATGGCTATGTAATCTCCTGGTGAAAGAAATTTTGAGGTTAGCATTTGAAAAATATTAACAGAAGGGACTAGGTACTGTTGTCCTCTGTACATATTGATTGCATGTGCTTATTGTTTTCAGAAGTCAGACTGGAAGTTGCATCGTCTTGAATGCAATGCATTGTCAAGGCTTGAGAAGGAAAGGCAAAAATCTCTTACACCTTCTATACGCCTGATGGTAAAGCTCTACATGCGGAGAAAATTGCAAAGTGAGAAGGTGAATAATTTATTATCCCCTGGTCCTAATGATGGAGTTTTCATCCCTTTAGTATGTATTCTAATTTATTGCTTTACCTTTTTCTGATTAAATTTATCGACCAAGTTTTTTTCACCTGCTGCAGTGGATTGGAAATGCTTTGCTGACTGAAGATAAAATTGATCTGGGTGATATTATCACCTCAAAAAACAACTTAGAGATGATTAAAGACTTACAACTTGATTTCATGTTTTTTATTTGAACTTCATTTTTTTTTGTCTACAACACTGGCATGGATGATCTAATTCTCTGTCTATTTAATTCATTCCAGGACTTGGAATAGTGTTCTCTTTTTTGTTTAAGGACGGATCAAAATGATTCCTTCCCCCTTAAGAAATGCTTGCAAAAACTTAAAAGTGGATTGGGTTAACAAGTTATCTTCACTTTGAGTTAAGTATAATCATAATTGTAGCTTGCCTACCATTTTACATATTAACATGACACAAATTATCAGGAGCTAAATTTTAGCACCCCTAACTTTGAGTTACTATGATAAAATTCATGCCTTGGTTAGCAAAAACAAAAGCTTAATCCTAGTCGATGGAAGATGGGGTACTAGGCTGAACTTAATGGCACTCTACAAGGAGGACTCAGTCCATTATTAGAGTTCTTGAGGTTGTTTTGGAAGGTGAAAATTGCATTTGGATTTTCATTCTTTGGGCTTATAAATTCTTTTTATTTATTTATTTATTTATTCTACTTTTGTAATAGCTATGAATATGTCTTTGTAGCTATGCTACATTGTTTGTCTTTCTTGTCAGGGTAGATAGACAGAGAATACTGTTTTATTTCTTGCTAAGTGCAAGTTACTGGTTTCAATTGGCTCTGTAAAAATTTTTTGCTATAAGTTCTTCAACTATAAAGCTAATGTTTATTAAGTTTCTATTTATCATTTTGTTTTACTGCCAGATCATGCCAACTACTGCTAGAGACAACTACAACTTGGTGGAGGCTTTGGTGTCCCGTATCCTTTTTTATTGTGGTCTCTGGATTTGATTTGCTTGATATGTTGCTGTTTCCAATTTCTGTGCTTTCATATGTTAACTGTTTGATTTGACTTGACCTCTTTTCATATAGACATAACTGACATTGATGAGAAGCAATTGGTGCTCTATGCACAAATGGCTAACCTTGTCAACCTGATACTTCAGTGGCCTGATATTAACGTAAAAGAAATTGCAGAAAACTTTTCTAAGGTCTTTCCCACAAGTGATTTTGGGTTAATATTACCTATAATATCATAGCCATTCTTTGTGGTTTTACTGGAGTATTCGGTCTACCTTAAAAGTTTAACTGCTGTTCCTTGTAGTTTGGTGTACATGTTGAGCGTACCTCTCATTTTCCATTATCAATCTGCAATCCTGGCTTGCAATTATTTTATGTAAAGCATCCCCTCCTAAGCTTTGGATTGCAAAACTCTACGGTGTTTAAAGCAACTTGATAGCAAACTAGTGGCTGCACTATCATGTTGGAAACTTGAGGGTTATTCAAGCATTTTTGCAAAATATAAGGGGTTATCTCAGTTCTATGGAAACTTGATGGATTCTCTGAGAACATACTTGGTTGGCTGGAAATGGAGAGTGGATGCGATATGGAAATCCTATTTGCACCTTTGATTTGCTACAAGAGCTGATAAGAGAATTATTTTTTGGTCTTTTTTTTTACTTCCTTTCCCAATATAAATGATTACTCTTTTATTACTTATTCTTTTTTTTTGCTTTGCTAATTTATTTTTTTTGTTATGACTATTACTATTAAATAGTTCATAATATGAAATTGATTAATAAATCAATGCAACTCTTCTTTACAAACAACTTTATTGTCATTTTTAATTTTTTTTTATCATCAACAAGCAAGAATTAACTTTTGTATTTAATAATTTGTTCATTTGGCTTCTTCTCTTTAATATTATGGTAGAAGCTAAAATGTGATAATCAAATACTATAATTTGGTATTAATTTGCTCCTTGTGTTGTGCTGAAGAGGAGACGATAGATCACATCCTTGTTCATTGTTCCAAGGCGAGGGTTCTATGGGATTTCGTGTTTTCTTTGTTTGGTGTTAATTGGGTCCTTCCGTTTACGGTTAGAGACACTTTTTTAGATTGGTTTGTTTCCTTTAAGGACAAGAAACATAGAAAGGTTTGGCGGGCAGCTCCTCTTTGTTTATTTTGGACGGTTTGGAAGGAAAGAAACAAGATAGTTTTTGATAATGAGGTTTTGTTGATACAAAGATTGAAAAATTCCTTTGTTTGTAATCTCTTATTCTAGGCTAAATCTTGTATAGTTGTAGGTCCCTTATCTTTAATTAACTTTGTGGACTGGTTGGGTTCTTGTTGAGGGTCGGTGAGTGCTTGTCTCTTTTGTTTCTTGTTTTTAGGTGACTCTTGTATACTCCTTGTATGCTTCGGGTCGCCTTTCAAGCACCCTTTATCTAATATATGTTATGTGGGTTTATCTATCAAAAAAAAAAAAAAAAAACTATAATTTGGTAGTATTGAACAAAATGTGGGCATGGTCCTCACAGTTTTGAAAGATTGATGCCTGATGATTTATTTATTTTTTCCCCTGAAATCTGATACTTTTGCAAAGGGAGATTGATGTCTGATGAATTTTTGTCTGAAATATGATCCTTCTCAATTGCCTGCAGCTTGCATGCAATGCTCATACCATTTGTGATGGTGAACTAAGACCACTTGGTACTGGACTATATCCTGTCATTTCAATTATTAACCACAGGTAAGTGCTTTAGTGGATTAACTTGTGTCAATTTTTCATCCTTCTGCTGTTGGCTCTGCTAAATGATTCCAGTGTCATAGCTGCTTGCCCAACTCTGTTTTGGTATTTGAGGAAAGGTTAGCAGTGGTCCGTGCTGTGCAACATATTCCCAAAGGTACTGAGGTAATATATGTTTTTCTTTTCTGTTGTTGGTCTTTCTTAATTATATCAACAAATATAACAAGATTCATCCATGACCCTAAGGGTAACAAGTCTAAGCTCATCTATTTAACAATCACATCAAGACCTTTTTCTCCTGACAACATTCATTGATAAGGGAAAACTTGGCCTAACTTGAGCCTGAAATTCTATTTTGGCTTGTATATTTTGGTATTATATTAAACTCTCAATTAATTTTGAGAGTAATCTACAATAGAGTGGGAAGGACAAGGAAGCATGTGAGGAGGGGAAAAACAGCATTGTCATCGAACTATTTAGGTTCCCTTTGGATCATAGAAAGTGTGAGACAAAGATGGAGGGAAAAGAAAAAGGAAAGGAAAGATTCACTTTCCTTTACATTTTTCATGGCCAATTGGACTAAAGAATTGAAGATTTTTTTTTTCCCTTTTTCTTTCTAGTACTTTTAAAGATCCAAATGAAGCCTTAGTAATTAAGGAATCCTGAGTTGTTTTGAAATTATTTGCAATGTTTGTGGCAGTTGCTAATAGTGCTGTAATTCTATGCGGTGGATTTAAAGTTATACATGCTTGATGAGAAAACTAAGGCCAGAGAACTTTACTATAATGGGTGACTTGAAGGTTCTTACGACAAGTCTGTATGCCACCTCTTCTTTTTGTGAGAGCTTGCTCCATTATATTCTCTTTTCTTTTCACTGGGAGAATTTGTGGCCAATCTGGTATTACTTCTAGATTTCCTGTTCGATCTTTTCCACCCTATGAAATGCATTAAACATTGGAGGTCTCCAACCTGGAAGATTCTCCCTCAATTGCCATGGTTTTTTCTCTTTCCAATTTGAAGTATTGGTAACCTCAAGTTGCTTTCTATTACCTGAGTCATACCTGTAATTGAACTGAATAACAAAGTTCTATGTCCTCCAAATTAGCATCCCTTAAGCCATTCACATTTAGAGCTTTAGGACGGTGAAGACTTCTGTTTTTCTTGTTCTTTGTGCGAAGGAGCAAGATTGGTTGCTCTCTAGCAAATTGACCTATATTTCACCTTTGTAATATGCTTCCACTACAGCTTAGTTCTGACCTGGATCATTTTATCATGTTATCTGCATTGTGATTATTTGTGATTCTCATTGCCCATTTACCATCTTTTAACTGCATCTGTTTGAATAATCTCTTCTCTGCACTGCTTGAGGCTATCCATTACACATGGCATAAAGATTCATGGATCAAGTTATTTTTATTCAGAATCTGCACTGCTGTTTTAATTGATTTTGACTTCATCAAGCAATGCTGGTTGAGATTTCATACCCATAATAATATCAAGGAAGGGTATATGCTCCCTCCTTGATCAAGCCTCTCTCAATACAGAAAGTTTCATTGGGTGACCCAACCAGTAAAATTGAAGGTTACTGATGAGCTGCCTCAGAAAAAGTAATTCAAGAATGATAAATGCTTTTTTTAACTAGTGCAAGGAAATATACATCTATCATTAATTGCTTTCTACATGTCTAGCTTTGCAGGTGTCAGAGGATATGTTTTCTTTTTTTAAAATTTTTTCCCCTGTAAATAACTCAAGATCTCATAAATTACCATAGTGTTGTCTGAACATCTCCAGTCTCCTTGAAGTAAAAGCGCTTTAGAAAATTGGAAGGTGTTATACCATTTTACTAGGCTTTTTCATTACAATTCTAAATGGTTTTTTTTTTGTTGTTATATTTTTAAGGTATTAATAAGCTACATAGAAACTGCTGGAAGCACTATAACCCGACAAAAGGCTCTTAAAGAACAATACCTTTTCACTTGCACGTGTCCTCGCTGTATAAGAATGGTACTCACTATGTTAAATTTCTTGACAATGTTACATTATTGATCCTGTAGTGTTTTTCCTCTTTTAAAAATTGAAAGTTCACTCAGAATTTCTGCTGCTGTTTAAGTTTTTTGATTGTATTTTAAAGGGCCAGTATGATGATATCCAAGAAAGTGCAATTCTGGAAGGGTACAGATGCAAGGATGATAGATGTGATGGTTTTTTGCTTCGTGATTCTGGTATGTGATATTACCTGCATCAATTCTGATGTCTCTACTGCCTATTTTAATCTTCTTCTTTTTCTTTGGTTTCACTATGCAGATGACAAAGGCTTTATATGTCAACAATGTGGTCTTGTTAGGAACAAAGAGGAGATAAAAAGGCTTGCAAGCGAACTAAAACCACTGTCAGATAAGGCTACTATGTCTTCATCTTCCCGTATCCTTCTTTAATGCTGAGAACTATCAATGATTAGTCGCAATACCATATTATGATTACTGATTACTGACAATATGATTACATTAATTTCTTTCTTGGAAGCTTTTTTCCTTCCATTGCAATGATTAAAGTAAATAATTTCTCATTGATCAACTCCATTCATTCGACAAAAAATGTATATTTTCCTGCTAGAAAATGATATTGATCTTTGACAGAATTTAGATTATGTAGAAGCTACTTCAATCTATAAGACGATTGAGAAGCTTCAAACAAAATTGTTTCATCCTTTTTCGATCAATTTGATGCGAACCCGTGAAGCTATTTTGAAGGTAACTCATCATCTTTGAGTAATATATTTTTGAATGCTTTTTAGGGGAAAAATAGATCTCGCGTGGGTTTGTTTCATGGTAATGAATTGTTTGTTTCTGATTGAAAAAAAAAAAAAAAACAGGTTATATATATATAATCAATGTTTTAAAAGATTGAAAGTAGTCTTGTGGATTTTTTCCTAAATGAAGCAAGGTGTAAGCCTCGAAGTGGAAAGAGGCATAAGCCTGAAGTAAATAATAATAACAAAAAAGAAAATGAAATTCAAAAAAAAAAAAACCCAGAAAATGCTAATAAAATCATGTGAAAATTGATTAATAAAATTAATAACAAAATAAATTGTTTGTCATTATTAATATTTTAAGTTTAGTTCCTTATTTCTTTTAAAATTTAACTCTTTCTCATGATTTTATCAAATAATCTTCAACACTACCATTATTATTACTATAGGGATCCTCCAAGGTATTATAATCACATTCAATTGTTCTATTATTGTCCCAAAGTTGTTATTGCCCACCGATTCTTCTCCTTCATCCATCGGTTGTAATGATTGTTTTTTCATTTATCTATCAATAATAAGATAATGATTATATATGAGCTTAGCCACTGCAGTAGCCAACAACTCCTTCAATTCTTTGTCTCGATATTCCTTTTTCCTCTCTGTCCAAATGGTTATTGGAAGTCAACTAAACCCTTACTTTGTAATAGGTTTAACCTAAGGCCTGGATACAAAGACAAAGCTTGTAAAATCTATACCAAAAGTCTAAAAGCATAAAACCCATTAATACCCAATGAATACTTTTTTTTATATAGGAAACGACAAAGGAATATATTGATAAAAAGGAAGTACAAGAGAAGGATGAAGAATCCTCCCACCAAAGAAAAACAAGACTACAAGTAATCAAATATAAGAAAATACAAAGAAAAAACAAGCAAACACTCTAGTTAGACTAACTCATTGGGATTACACACTGCTAACCAATCAAGTTGTAATACGTTAAGAGGTATCCCTTTAAAAACCTTAGAATAAAAAGCTCAAAGAGAAGCTAGAAAACGAATAGAATCCCAAAGATACTCTGAATTCCTTATTTTATCCTCAAAAATCCTTGCATTTCTTTTCTGCCACACCACCCACATTAAAGCGATGCACGCGTCTTGCCATAAAACAATCACTCTCTTAAAAGATCCAAAACCATTAAAATTAGTAGAAAACATGACAGAGATGCTCCTTGGGGGGACCCAATCCGTCTTTGCTAATTGAAATAATCTGTGCCACAACCCTATCGTCAAAGAGCACTGGAGAAAAAGGTGATCTACTGTTTCTCCATGCTTCATGCACAACTTACAAATGTCGGGACTAAGTGCTTTGTGGGGTCTTCTCAATTGTAACAAGTCATTAGTATTAACCTTTTTGTGAGCCACCAATCAGACAAAGGACTTGACTTTGAAGGAGACTTGAGAATTCCAGACGAACTTAGTAGGGAAAACTGGAGGCGAATCAAAATATTGAGATAAGGCAAGAAAGAAATATTTGACTATGAAAAATCCTGAAGGAGATAAAGACCAGGATCTCATATCTGGAACCGAAAGTGATATGTGTAGACGATCAAGAGACCGCATAAGGTCTTCTAAATCTTCTATCTCAGAATCGGAAAGATTTCGACGAAAGTTGAAATTCTAAGAGAATGGACGGGTAGATCCAAGGATTGAAGAAATAGGAGTATTTTTATCTGTGACTACACTAAGTAGTCTTGGATATTGGATCCCCAAAGGTTGGTCCCCTCACCACAAGTCTTCCCATAACTGAATTCTATCCCCGTCACCTACCACAAACCGAGTAAACTTGGAAAACTCTTGGAAGACTTGTGCAATGGCCTTCCAAGGACAACGATGTGACCATCTGACTATATTGTTGACATCCCAGCCATTGGAGTATGATCCATAAATGCTTCAAATAACCTGATGTCACAGAGCTGAACCCTCCCTAGGATATCTCCACAACCACTTCCCTAAGAGAGCGACATTCCTTACAGAAATCTTTCCAAATCCCAATCCCCTTTTCGACTTCAGCTTACACACTACATCCCAACTAACCAAATGATCTCTTTTGCCTTTCCCTACGCCTGACCATAAAAAATCTCTTTGCAATCTCTCAATTTTTGTTGCCACTGAGGTGAAAATCTTAAACAAGGAGAGAAAGTAACATGGCATATGGGTGAGACAAGATTGAATGAGGGTTATCCTGCCTCCAAAAGATAGCCTTTTGCTACCCATCTAATATCCTTGATATCCTCTCAATCACAGGATCTCAAAAACCACACGCCTTAGGATTCCCTCCCAGAGGAAGACCTAGGTAAAGTATAGGCCACCCAGAAGCCTTGTAGTCAAGCATCTCGACCAACCTAGAAAGATGATTCTGTTCAAGATTAATGTCATAGATATTGCTTTTGTCAAGATTAACTTTCAACCCAGAAATATGCCCAAACACTAGCAAAACATTCTTAAGGGTCATCATATCCTCTTCTCGAGTACTAGAAAAGAAAATGGTATCATCTGCAAATTGTAAATGGGATACCCTTGTTCTGTTCCTACCCACCCTGAAACCCTCTAAGACGTTTCTCTCCTCAGCTTTTAATAACATCCTACTCGCGGCATTCCTAAACACCTCTTTGTTCCAAGCTTTTAGGTCATGTTTCAATATTGCTCTTGTTCTTTCTTTCCAGCTTTCTTTCCTTTTTGATAGGAAGAGTGTGATGTGCACTCATTAGAGAACTTGGAGTTCATGGATGATTCTGGGGATGAAGAGATTTGAGAGAAGAATCCTTAGATGAACAATGACGGTAGCATCCCCTGTTGGTAGGTGTTGGTTTGGTGTTGAGTTGAAGACTTTTGAGATTAGCATAGAAGAACACAAAGGAAAAGTGAGCGGTAAGATCTGTGAAAGAGGCCCTAAGTTTTCTTCATGGGTCAAATTTGGAGGGAAAAGTTTATCTCTGCTGCTAGAAGGGGTTGAGTCATGTTGTGGGCTAAAGGAAAGAATCCCCTTCAGGAAGCTATGGTCGGAAGGAGATAGAGAATACAGTCTGGAGATCCGAAATAATAGAGCAGAGAGATTCTTGTTTTGCATTGTAAGAGATGCGGGGAACAAAAGATTTTCATTGGCTTTTCCTGAAGGGAGAGGGTTTGTTGGAGGATGGAAAATTCTCGCTAGCAAACTGAGAAGTTTGGGAGTCTCTCCCTTTCAATGGAAAGGAGTCCTGTTGAAAAACTACTTACCTTCTCAGGCTTCGCCTAGCAGTAGTGTAGTCAGAGACACATCTCCTCTTAGGGATTGCCCCGCGCCTCGAGATGCCATCTGGCTAGAAATGGAGAAAGAAACTCTGGATAGGAACAAGGAATTGTTGGGCAGATGCCTTGTGGGCTCTTGGGAAGGTGACTCTGATCGTCTTCCGGACCTTGTTGCTTTCGGGTCGTGGGCGAAGAACTCATGGTTCTTGGAAGGGAATCTTTGGGTGTCAAATATGAGAGCAAATCTCTTGCTTCTGGAGTTTGAATTTGAGGACGAAGCAGAGAGGGTGTTTAACTCAGGGTTGAGATGCTTCAGAGGTAGAAGCTTTCGCTTAGAAAAATGGAAGCCATCCGTGGGATGCCTTGAGGGAGTTAGAGGGGAAGTGCGCCTCGTGTGGGTCAGAATCTTAGGTCTTCCTCTGCATCTCTGGGGCAGAAGTCTCTTCAAGAAGTTTGGAGACTCTTGTGGGAGGTTCGTGGCTGTGGACGAAAACACTGCTGATCGTCGGAACCTCAAGTGGGCCAGAGTCCTCGTCGAAACCAGAGGCTGGCAATACCCAAGTTCGCTGCAGGTTGTTGCTGGACCCTCATGTTTTGCTTTGCAACTCTGGTGGGAAGATGAGCCCTGCTTCTCCCCTGTGATCCCCTCCCATGGGTCTGGTGTTTGGAAGATTGGGGAAGACGAGGTGACCCCTTCACGTGCTAAGGAGAGCGTGGACTCCCGACCCTCTTCCTCTGTCCTCCCGCAGACTGAAAAGCTGCCCTCGCCGGTCATGGGGAGTGGTGCCCCTACCTCGGACAAGACAGATGCAGCTGCTCCCCCTCCCCACGCCCACGAGGTTGAGACGGGCCAGCATCCCCTGTCCCCTGCCCTTGATTTGGAGACGGGCCAATGTATGGACGCCCTGGTCCATTCGGGCTTGGCTTGTGGCGCTTCCTTTGGGCCTGGGCTAGGGAAGGCCCAGGTCTCAGCCTCTTTGGGGTCTTCCCCTAAGCCTCTCGGTCCAGCCCATCTTAACGACTTTGGGCGAGGAAGCCCTAAGTGTTCGTCGAGCCGGTGGAGAGAAGCCCTCGCTCCGACTCTTACCTTCGCAGTTTCTCCCCAGATGGAAGCGTGGCCCCGTTTGGACACGCCGACGTCAGCGGCTGAGCCTTCCCTCCCCGTCGAAGCTTGCAAAACTCCCCAGAGGCATGCGTCGCCCCTTTTGGATGCGTCGACGTCAGCGATTGAGCCCTCCCTCCCCGTCGAAGCTCGCAAAGCACCCCAAAGGCAAGCGTCACCCCTTTTGGATGAGTCACCGCCTGTGAAGGAGCCTTCCTCTCCTATCCAACCTTGAGATCCACAAGGTACCCTTTCTTTACCCCCGATCTCCTCGAGAGGGGAGCCAACCTCTTCTTCTACACCATTCTAGGATTCGGGGCTTGAGAGGGGTAAGGGTCGATGCTCTAGTTAGTGGAAATCGACGACAAGGGATGAGGAAGCGACGCCGAGCCTTCTGTCCATGATGCTCAGAGATGGGTCGACAGTGGTTCTAACGGAAGCACCGAGCTCTGATCCGGAAATTGACGTGGCAAAGCAGAGAGACTTGTCGGTTGCTCATCCATGCGAAGAAGGATGGTCAGATGAGGAGCTCTCCAAGCTTTTTCATTTTAGTAGTGTATTGGGAATGCCTGTTGAAGGGCATGAAGTAGAAATTCTGGCCTTGCTTAAGAAACTGAAGATGAGGACTGGAAATAATTCCCTCTGCAAGAGAAGGAAGAAGAAAAAATCTTG
Source organism: Vitis riparia (assembly GCF_004353265.1). NCBI lineage: Eukaryota > Viridiplantae > Streptophyta > Magnoliopsida > Vitales > Vitaceae > Vitis > Vitis riparia. The sequence continues at coordinate 3,496,171 of NC_048448.1, read as the reverse complement.
CACCACCCGCTTTGAAAGAGAGTTAAAAAGATTGGAATGCTCTGTTAGTTATGGGGAGACATCCGGAATAACCAAAAGATCCGGTCATAGCTCCTGGGATTTGATTCCAGTTGATTAATGAGAATTAAAATTCTCTGTTGGAACGTCCGAGGGATTAATGATTGTGCAAAAAGAAATCTGATTAAGGGAGTGGTGAGGAATCAAAAACCAGATTTGGTTTGCCTCTTGGAGACGAAGGTGAAAGAAGTTTCTCCGTAATTGGTTAAAAGTGTGGGAGTAGGAAGATTTCTCAATTGGGCTTCAATGGACGCTAGGGGTGCGGCAGGAGGTCTCCTTCTCTTATGGGATAACAGAGTCTTGGAGAAGTTAGAGATAGAAAGAGGGGGGAACTCCATTGGGGTGGCCTAATTCATAGCAGTTGCCTGTATCTACCTTGTATTTTCTCGCTTTTGTTTCATTGTAGAATTGTTTTTCTTTGGTGGGAGGATTCCTCATCCTTCTCTTGTACTTTCCTTTTTATCAATATATGCCTTTGTCGTTTCCAATCAAAAAAAAAAAGAGGGGGGTACTCCATCTCCGTTCACTTTAGAAACTGCGCTGATGGTTTCTCTTGGATTTTCTCTGGAGTTTATGGGCCAGTGATAGGTAGTGAAAAGGAAGATTTTTGGGAGGAGCTTGGAGCCATCCGTGGCCGCTGGGAAGACCCCTGGTGCATAGGGGGGGACTTTAATGTTGTAAGATTTCCAGAGGAAAGAAGAAATGCCCCTAGACTCACAACGGAAATGAGGAGATTTACTGAGGTGATTGAGGAGCTGGGGCTGAGGGATTTCCCACTGGCTGGAGGTCCTTTCACTTGGATAGGGGGTTTGAACTCTCAAGCTGCCTCTAGATTGGATCGTTTTCTGATCTCAGATCCTTGGGAGGACCACTTCTCTGCCATCACTCAATCTGCTCTCCCTCGCTTGGTTTCTGATCACAGCCCCATAGTTCTAGAAGCTGGTGGATTCTCGTTAGGCAAAAGCCCCTTCCGTTTCGAAAATATGTGGCTGAAATTAGATGGTTTCAAAGACCTAGTAAGAAGCTGGTGGAATGGCTATTCAGTCGAAGGCTATAGTAGCCATTGCATCGCTGAGAAGCTCAAAGCTCTTAAGAAGGACCTTAAAATCTGGAACAAAGAGGTGGTAGGCAACGTTTCTTTTAATAGAGCAGAGGCCTTCTCTCGCCTGCAGCAATGGGAGGCCAAGGAGAATGAGAACCCTCTGTCTCTTAGAGACGTGGAGGCCAAAAACATGGCTCTTGAGGATTATAAGAAATGGGCTCTGCTGGAAGAAACTTCTTGGAGACAAAAGTCAAGAGAAATCTGGTTAAAAGAAGGCGATAAAAACACCAAATATTTCCACAAAATGGCCAATGCTAAGGCAAGAAGGAACTTCATGTCTAAGATAAAAGTGAATGGTGTGAATCTCTCTTCCTTGGAAGATATAAAAGAAGGTGTATGTAGGGCCTACCAGGCCTTACTCTCAGATTCAGGGGATTGGAGGCCTAGTATTAATGACCTTAACTTCAAGGAGCTGGGAGAAGGTTTGGCCAGCAGCCTAGAAGTTATGTTTTCAGAGGAAGAAATTTTTGCAGCCCTAAGCAGCTTCTGTGGTGACAAAGCCCTAGGCCCGGATGGTTTCACAATGGCTTTCTGGTTGTTTTGTTGGGATGTTGTTAAACCAGAGATTTTGGGCCTCTTTAGAGAGTTCTACCTCCATGGGACTTTCCAAAGAAGCTTAAATTCCACGTTCCTCTTGCTCATTCCTAAGAAGGAGGGGGCCGAAGACCTAAGAGATTTCAGACCAATCAGCCTAGTAAGGAGTGTGTACAAATTGCTTGCCAAAGTCCTTGCCAATAGACTAAAATCAGTGATGGGGGAGGTGATTTCTGATTCACATCATGCTTTCGTTCATGGGAGACAGATTTTGGACGCTGTTCTCATCGCTAATGAAGCCCTTGATTCTAGATTGAAAGGCAACAACCCGGGCCTCCTTCTCAAGATGGACATTGAGAAGGATTTTGACCATGTCAAGTGGGACTTTCTCATGGATGTGATGTCTAAGATGGGATTTGGGCATAGATGGATAAAGTGGATGAATTGGTGCTGCTCTACGGCTACCTTCTCAATCCTCATCAATGAAAGCCCCACGGGCTTCTTTCGTAGCTCTAGGGAATTGAGACAAGGCGACCCTCTATCCATCTATCTATTCCTTTTTGCCATGGATGCCCTTAGCCAATTGCTGTCTTGTGCAAGAAATGGGGGCTTTATTTCTGGTTTCAGAGTGGGAGGGAGAGGAAGAGAGGGGCTGCTTGTGTCCCATCTCTTGTTTGCCGATGACACCTTAATCTTCTGTGACGCCGAGGCAGATCGGTTGCAATATCTTAGCTGGACTTTCATGTGGTTTGAGGCGATTTCAAGATTAAAAGTCAATCTGAGCAAAACGGAGGCCATCCCAGTGGGGGAAGGCATTCCTATGGAGACTCTTGCGTCGGTCTTGGGATGTAAGATAGGGAGTTTACCTACCTCCTACTTAGGTCTTCCCCTTGGAGCCCCTTACAAATCTACTAGGGTGTGGGATGCAGTGGAAGAAAGATTCAGGAAAAGGTTCTCTCTGGAAAAGGCAATACCTCTCCAAAGGTGGCCGCCTTACCTTGCTAAAAAACACTCTCTCTAGTCTCCCAACCTATTTCCTTTCCCTCTTTGTGATCCCCAAGAAAGTGTGCGCAAGACTTGAAAAGATCCAAAGGGATTTCTTATGGGGTGGTGGTGCCTTAAAGAATAAACCCCACTTGGTGAGTTGGAAGGTTATTTGTGCTACTAAAAAGAAAGGAGGCCTGGGCATTCGCAGTCTATCCACTTTTAATAAGGCCCTTCTTGGGAAGTGGTTGTGGAGATTAGCAAATGAGAATGAGTCCCTTTGGAAGCAAATTATCTCTAGTAAGTATGACCTCCAAGAGGGGGGTTGGTGCTCCAAAGGAGTAAGAGACCGCTATGGGGTGGGGGTTTGGAAGGCTATCAGAAATGGTTGGGAGAACTTTCGTTCTCATTCCCGCTTCACCATAGGGGATGGCACTAGAGTGAAATTTTGGAAGGACTTGTGGTGCGGAAATCAAGCTTTGGAAGAAGCTTTCCCCATCTTGTTTAATCTTTCCGTCAACAAAGAAGGCTGGGTAGCTGAGGCTTGGGAGGAAGACGAAGTTGGGGGAAGCTGGGGACTTTGTTTTAACAGGCACCTTAATGATTGGGAGGTGGGAGAAGTAGAAAGCTTATTATGTAAGCTTCATCCTTTGACCATTAGAAGAGGTGTGGAGGACTTATTCCGGTGGAAAGAGAACAAGAATGTGACCTTTTCTGTCAAGTCTTTTTATAGTTCACTTTCAAGGGACACCAAGCCCCCCTTCCCGGCTAGAACTATTTGGACGCCTTGGGTTCCAATTAGGGCTAGCTTCTTTGGGTGGGAGGCGGCTTGGAACAGGCTACTCACCACTGACCGCCTGAAGAGATTTGGTTGGAGCATTCCCAACAGATGTTTTTTGTGTAAACAAGAGGAGGAAACCACAGATCACCTTCTTCTGTTCTGCGAAAAAGCTAGAATGTTATGGCTTCTGATCTTCTCCCTTTTTGGGGTGCAATGGGTGATGCACTCCTCTGTGAAAAGAAACCTCCTGGGTTGGCATGGTTCTTTTGTGGGCAAGAAAAGGGAGAAAGCTTGGAGAGCTGCCCCCCTCTGCCTAATGTGGACCATTTGGAAAGAAAGGAATAGAAGGGCTTTCGACGATATTGAGAGGAACGATCAAGATATTAAATCCATTTTTTTGTACACTTTTGTGAATTGGGTTAGGGTATACATAGAGGAACACACTTTGTCTTTGATAGATTTCGTTGACTGGCTAGCCACCAAGTAAGGGTCAGGCTTGTTTGTCCTTTTGTTTTTTGCTGATTTGTACTTGGTATACTACGTGTATACCCTTTCTCTAGCCTTTTGGCTCTTAATGAATTTTCTTTACCTATCAAAAAAAAAAAAAAAAAAAAACATCCTACTCAATACATCTGCCACTATAGTGAACAAAAAAAGGGGATAAAGGGTCGCCTTGTCTTAAATCTCTAGATGCCTTAACCCACTCTTTCGCATTACCGATCACTAGGACTGCAAAAGAAACCGATGACAAACAACCTCTCATCCATTTCCTCCATCTAGGATTAAACCCCTTCATCTCCAACACATGATCCAAAAAATCCCAACTCACGTGGTCATAGGCCTTTTCAAAGTCAATTTTGAAGACAACTCCTTCCTCCCCTGATCTTCTTTTCTCATCCACTATTTCATTGGCTATGAGAATTGCATCCAAAATTTGTCTCCCTTGAACAAAAGCTCCTTGAGTAGAATGGATGGTTTCGTAAAGTACCCCTCTTAAACGTCCTGCTAACACTTTGGCTATTGTCTTGTAAAGACTAGTGATCAAGCTAATAGGTTTATAGTCTGAGATTCTTTTTGACATGCTTTTTTTGGGTAACAGAACTATAAAGGAAGCGTTAGTGCTTTGTTTGATAATTCCACTCCTATGAAACTCTGCAAACACTCTCACTAGATCCTCCTTTATCACTTCCCAACAATCTTGAAACACTGCAATGGTAAAGCCATCCGGCCCTGGTGCCTTATCCCTATTCAACTGAAAAATGGCCTTAGAAATCTCTTCTTCAGTAAAAGGGGATTCCAACCTAGACGCACTTTCACCAGATATAGGGGACCAATCTAAGCCTTCCACTCTCCAAGGTTCTCTAGAAGGACTCGTGTAGAGCTTTTCAAAACTTAATATCTCCTCTTTGATGCTCTCTGAATTATTCAACATTAGGCCACTTTCATTCTCCAACTCCTTGATAAATTTCCTATTTCGCTTGCCATTGGCCACTTTATGAAAAAATTTTGAGTTACAATCCCCTTCTTTTACCCATTTGACCCTAGTTTTTTGTCTCAAATGTATTTCTTCCCTCAAAATCAACTCCTCTAGCTCCCTTTTTCTTAAAGCTCTCTGGACTAAAAGTTCAGGGGATAGGCCCTCTTCTTGCTCCAAGGTATCAAAGTTAGCTAAATCAGACAAGATATTTTTTTTCCTTTTACTTAGCTCTCCAAAAGAAGCCTTATTCCACTTTTTCAATTTGGCTTTAACGAACTGTAATTTCCTCATGAACTTGTGCCTTTCTCACCCATTTCCTTGAAACTCTCTTCACAAACTTCCAAAACTCTCCTTAAAACTAGGATGTTGCAACCACATATTCTCAAACCTGAACGATGTTGGTTCCTACTTGAACGGATTGGTTTCCAAGACTATCGGCCAATGATCCGATGTCCATCCTGGAAGAATTTCTTGAAGACTTTGAGGAAATACTTGTTCCCACTCATTTGAGTACAGGAATCGATCTAATCTCTTGCATACGGGATGCTCTTGCAAGTTTGACCAAGTGAATGGTGCGTTCCTTAAAGGTGAATCTATCAATTCGCAATCTCTTATGAAATCATCAAAATCCTTCATGCTTGGGGTTAATTTAGAACATCCCAATTTTTCTGAACTTTTCCTTATGACATTAAAATCGCTGCCCACACACCAACGAGGAGAAGAAAGCCCAAAAATGTTTGAAAGCTCCACCCAAAAATCCTTCCTAAGAGCTGAGTTGTTTGGGCCATAAACTGTAGATAGCCATAATGATTCGCATCCATCCAGTGCGAACTTGATTGAGACCGAAAAGGAACCTAATACTACCTCCTTCCTACACAAATTTTTGGAGTCCCAGATGATCAAAATCCCACCCGAAGCCTCACTTGCCGGAAGGGCTGCCCAATCCTTATTTCTGGCTGTCCAAACACTACCTACGAACCTTCTATCACATTCCGCCTTTTTTGTTTCCTGAATCATCACTACATCCGACTTTTCCGATCTCAAAAAATCTTTAACCACCCTTCTTTTTTTCTTTGAACCCAAACCCTTAGTATTACAACTGATTATCTTCATGTGTAAAACTCACTGACCCTAATCTCCAAACCAAATCCAACTGGTCTCACAATCCTGTGGAGCATCTGCTCTTTCTCTTGGAATATACCTTAATATCCAGAGACTTTAAAACCTCACGCACTTTTGCCATTTTCTTAGGGGACAGTTCTTCTATTTGGAACTCACCCGAATGAGAGCCCGCAGTAACTCCCCGGTTAACTGCAACCATGCTGGAGTCCTTAATAGGCGATCTTGGATTAGACGAAAGAGGGTTGACACTCTTGAACATCCGGTATGGAAAAGCAGGCTGGATCGCCTCCATTTCTAAAGTAGGGATATTAACAGAAGTTTGACCTTCATAAGCATCGTTGTCTTTTTTGAAAAAAAATTCAGAATTTACTCAATTTTCCATATGAACCTAAGGTTGAAAGGCTGAACTGGGAAGCATGGGGGCAGAAGGACTCAGAATGGGGACGGAAGGACTCAGAAAGGAATAAGTGAAACCACAAGAAGAAGGTATATATGACTGAGGAGACTGAAAATGTGATGACGAGATTACCTCCGGATTTTCCGCAACCATCAATCCACAATTCCCCAAAAAGCTAGGCCCTTTATCTCTGGTTTTTGGCGTAGAAGGCAGAACCATGATTGCTGAGCCACGAGGATCGGACCCCACTCAGCCCGAAAATCCTTCCATGTCTTCGTCGGAGGAACAATTGTTCAGATCTGCTTCATTTCTTGACGACGAAGCCCCTTCCCCTAAACTCTTCTTACGAAACCTTGGAAATCGACGAGAAAAGAGAGGACTTGCACTAAATCCTTTTTTCGCCTGAAATTCGGCCCCTGAAGCCTCTGCCTTTGGGTCCTCTTCACTGTCAGCCTGGTTCTTTCCGCGCAAAATGGGCTCGCTGCAACACCGGATTCCCTGTCGGTGCTCAGAGCTTGGGGGAAAGAAGGTTGACCATAGCTTCCTTGAACCGTACAACACCTTCTTCTTTGCTGAACTACTCGACTGAACCTCAAGGAGTCCAGGAATTGTTTTCCCCTTTCCGTCTGTAGATGGGTCTTCTTCCTTGCGTAACGACGCCACTGTCTCAACTGGGATATTTTCTTCTGGGCTTAGGCCCAACCCCGGCGGGCCTTTATACTTGCAGCCCATTATAGCAACTTTTGGACCAGTCTTAGACAGTGACTGGGCCTTCCTCTCATAGGCCCGACAGCCCACATCGGCGATGGCCTTATCTTCTCCAACCCAATCTCCTCCCGCTTCTTCAATCCCGTCCAGCCCATCTGCCGTCTTATTTGAATTCAAACGAGACAGCGATGGGAGCTGGCAGCTCTTGCCACGTGTTCCCGCTGAGATAAGCACAACCTTACCCCTTTCTCCCCCCTTCCTCAGTCTGCTATCTTCCCCGACACGGTATAAGTTGTTTATAAAATATGCGAAAGCCCACAAAGGCCCCAAACCCATTAAAACTCTTTGAATATTTGAGGCTTAAGCCTCAAGGCTGTAGGCCTCAATAGTCCAAGGCTCAAGCCTCAGTTACATTGTACTGAGGCCATAGCCTCAAGGCTACTATGCATAGCTTGGCCTTGAGGCAAGCCTTGATAACCTTTTAAGACACTGCTTATAATTGCATAATTTTGGCCGTCCAAATTTTTTTACAGTTTTGGGCAAAATAGCATTAAACTAAACCTGTAATCTGCAAATGGAATCATTACACCATTCTTTAAGTTGTGTCGGTTCCTTATGATGGTATCTTCTGTAGGGAAAACAATGTAGCATTTACCCTTTAATCATTACTTTTGATCATTCTAGATTGACTAGCTACTTTGTTGCTCTGGAAGCAAAGGATGAACACCTGATTTTTCAAATGCTATATGAAACAAAATGGAAATATTGCATTTTCATTTGATAACATAATATTTCAGGATAAATTTAGCAGTGGTCTTGTAGCATTATCTAGTGGGTTAAGTGTATGGTTTGATAGGAGGAAATCATTCACCTCTTTCAGATTTTGATGGAGATGAAAGATTGGAGAGCAGCATTAACATATTGCAAATTAACCATTCCAGTGTATCAAAGTATGTCTTCTTGCAACTTTAATCCTCAGTCAGAAATTATTTTGCCATACTGTATCTTGATAACAATATGAAATATGGTATGATATGGTTGTTGGAAAGCTATGGTTGAGAATAGTTAGTTCATTCTTCCACTAATTGCTATTATCAGTTAGCATCCGTTTTGTATTTGTATTTGTCTTTGTTTAGAGATATGGTTTTACAGTGCATTTTTGTTTGCCAAAAAATGGATGTCTTAAAAATGTAATGGTTGTAAAAAAATAAGAAGGGTTAAGGAATTCTTTGGGACATTAAATGGAATACCTTTAGATAAGTAATTATGAATCGAGTAAATTGGAGGTCGATGGGCAGCCACTACCTCGTGATAAGATAACAATGTAAAAATAAAGTGTCGTCTACGCAAATCATAGCTTGTGGGAACATCATAAAGTGTTTGTTAGAAATTTCAAATGTTTATATGAATTTGTATTGCATTAACCCCAATGGTGTTTAAATAAATCACAAATATAAACAGCTCTAGGAAATACTACGTTAAAAAATCCTCACCTATTAGTTACCCACTGATAATATGTTTTATTCAATCATGAGGTTTTCTCATAAAGATGGTTGAAAAGAAGAAACAAAATCATTGGTATACTCATAGGGTTTTCTAAGTAATCACTATAGGATGAAACAGTCACACCCAAAAAGGAAACATAATAGATGCATGGAGCTAAGCATTAGATTATTTATTTATTTATTTATTTTTGATCAGAGATTTTATACTTCATGACTTGTTGCTAGTGTTGCCTAAACAATTTTGATATGCCCAGATAGATTTTCCTTTTTGAACTACACCACATATTTAATCAGATTTTGTATGGAAGATTTTGTACTTCTTGAACTAACATCCTTCATAAACTTACTATTTCTATGTGATGAAATGGTCTTTTCAGATAAAACTTTCTTTCTCTACTTTTAAAGACAACATAGGTATTATAACTCTCTTCCCTGATAGAAAAAATTTCTTGATTCCTTATGCTTGAATAAATAAATACAGGAAATGAATAGTATTGAGAAACTAATAAACAATGAATATAGGAAAATTCATGTGTCTTTGGCATATGCATAAATTGATTACAATGTTGATTATGTAGGTTATATTTAGTCAACCATGTGATAAGTAGATCAACTTTCCCACTAATCTTTGATATACACCACAATCCACTAAACTGACCTTCTCCTGTTCTCCCAAACTATGATTTGATTTAATTGGAATATCTGAAGGTTTTCAGCTCATCATTCCTGTTTCTTTAAGGAGATAAAAAAAAAGATGTTTTTTTTAAGGAAATGAAAATTCCATTTTTAAGATCTTTTTGGTAAGATCTTTTTTCATACTTCCAATTTCCACCACATCATTTCTGGTCACAATAATATCATCTATAGATACAATTAGAATTTATACCGGGCTGGGAGAAGAATGTTTCATAAATAAGCGTGTGATCTCTTTGGCTTTGATAATAACCCATTCTTACCATTGACTTGATGAACCTTCCAAACCACATTCTTGGAGATTGCTTCAATTCATATAAAACCTTTATAATCTTGTTAACCTTGTTACATTTTGAGATTTCTTCATGTAAACCCGATAGGTATCTTCTTGTAAACTTGTTCCTTTAAATCACCATGTAGAAACATATTTTTTACATCAAATTACAACAAGGATCAACCAAGATTAGTAGTCAAAGACAACAAGAAGCAAATAGTATTCACATTAGCAACAAGAGCAAAGGTCTCCTTATAATCTATTCCATCTATTTGTATATATCCTTCTGCCACTAATCTAACTTTGGATATAGGATGTTTTAGTGCATTTATTAGTACCTTTACTAAGTGCAATAGGTAAGCCAAGATCCTCAAAGGTACTAGGAATTACCTTTTCAAGAGGAATTTCATACTTGCTCTGGGTGCAATGATTTGATCATGTAAATTTATTTGGCTGAGCTTTTCCCTTCTTGAATAAATCTTGAGAGGCAATGATTGGTTCTCTCCTCACCCTTAGATGATAAACTAGTTGTAGAATATTTTAGATTAGAAGGGTGTCCAACATTAATTTATGGTTCAGGGTCAGGAGAAAAAGACTTGAATTCTGGTTGATTTTGTGATTATAATTTATAACTATGAATGTGGGTGGTCCTTTTCCAGATGTGGCTAAGTTAAAGTCAAAAAATAAAAAAATAAAAAATTCTGGTTGGATCATCATATCATGACTCCCTCTAAAGATCAACTTAGCCAAAGAAGGGTTGATTCTTAATAAAAGTTACATCACATGTGAGAAAAAACTTTTGGAAGAAGGATAATAACATTTATACCTTTTTGGTGTGGTGATTAGCCCGTGTTTTTCAAGATCCCTAAACGATTGGGAGGTGGAGGAGGCGGAATTATTTTTGGGGTGTCTTCACGGGAAGAGAGTCCTTGGAGACGTAGATGATAAGGCTGTTTGGACTGAAACAAAGAGCGGCATTTTCTCGGCCAAGTCTCTATACCTTGCTCTAGAAGCGGACTGCCCTATTTCTTTTCCATCTAGCTGTATTTGGAAGGTGTGGGTACAACCCAAAATCAGTTTTTTTGCGTGGGAGGCCGCATGGGGTAAGGCGCTAACCCTAGATCTTGTTCAGAGAAGAGGATGGTCATTGGCAAATAGATGTTTCATGTGTATTGAAAAGGAGGAGACCATAGATCATCTGCTTCTCCACTGCTCAAAAACAAGGGTCTTATGGGAGTTGCTTTTTTCTTTGTTTGGGGTGTCTTGGGTGCTGCCGTGTTCAGTTAGAGAGACTCTGCTTAGTTGGCAGACTTCTTCTGTTGGCAAGAAACACAGGAAAGTGTGGAGAGCGGCTCCCCTGCATATTTTTTGGACGGTTTGGAAGGCAAGAAATCGATTAGCTTTCAAGGAGGATGAAATATCAATACAGAGATTGAAATACTCCTTTTTAAGCTCACTTTGGTCTGAGGCAAAGCTGTTTATAATAGAATGCCCTCAAACTTTGGTGAATTTTATAGATTGGTTGGGATCATTGTAAGGTTTTTGGGCCTTTTGGGTTTGGGTCTCTTATTTGTCCTTGGCCTCTTTTGGTGGTGGGTGTATAGGTTTGTATACTTTGCATAGGTTGTATTCCCTGAGTCGCTCCTTTGGCGTCTCTTTATAAATGAATTTTCTTTACTTATCAAAAAAAAAAATTAGCAAAGAAATCCACTTAATTGTTTTAGGAGCAAGTTTCATTTGATTTTGATTATGAATATGAACAAAAGAAACACAACCAAAGAAATTCAGAGGGAGATTACCAAACCCAACAAAGGGAAGAATTGATAGAGAAGACTAACAGGACTTTTATAATCAAGAACCACCCGTGAAGACAATCTATTGATTAAATGAGTAGCTGTTAAAATTGTCTCTCCCCAATAAGATTTGGGAACATTTATTTGAAATAATAGGGCTCTTGCTTGTTCCATCGACTACCGAACCCAAAAAAGTGAGGGAAGAATGAAGGAAAAGGACTTCTAATCAAGAACCACCCATGAAGACAATCTATTGATTAAATAAGTGGTTGTTAAAATTGTCTCTCTCTAATATGATTTGGTAACATTTATTTGAAATGATAGGGCTCTTGCTTGTTCAGTTGATTTTTTAGAGTGGGTGGGATCTTGTTGAGTGTTAGGGTGTTTTTTGTGTTCTATATTTCGAGGCCTTGCTTGAGGTGCTCCTTGTATGCGTCTTGTGTACTTTGGGCACCTTTTTCTTTTACTAATTTATACGTATCTATTTTTACCTATAAAAAAAATACTTCCCTCCATTATTTAAACAAACAGTTTGGATTTTGCCATTAAACCAACATCATACTTGTTTCTCACTAGATAAATCCATTTGGCCCTTGTACAATCATTATTAAAAGTTACACACCACCTTGAACCTGAGATATTATGAGTCTTAGGTGGCCCCACACATCGATATGAATCAAAGCAAAAGGAATGAAGGTTGGAGAAATGAATTGGAAAGGGAACACAATGATGTTTAGCATATTCGCAAACCTCACAATGAAGATTGGAGAAATGAATTTCTCTAGACAATAAAGGGAAAGCTTTTTGCATCAAGGGCAAGGAAGGATGTCCTAGTCTAAAGTGCCACATCCAAATCTCTTTTTGTTGAGGTGAAATTTTTTCTAAAAGTTAGGGAGAAGGAGAGACACCAATGCCATCCTTGATTTCAAGATGGTAAAAAGCTCTTCTCCTTAGCATGTCCAATCATCATCCCAGTAGCAAGGTCCTAAAAAACACAATGAGCTGGGAAAAGTGACTAAACAATTTAAATCTTTACGAATCCAATGAATAGATAAAAAAATTTATAGAAATTTCTGGCGCATGAAACACAAATTCTAAGGAAAGGATTGGATTAAAGGGAGAAGCAAGGGTTCCATCAACAATTCTTCCTATACAAGGATTGTAGCCTGTACGAAGTGAAAATATTAGGAAATTTTGTCATATGATCCATGGCTCCTAAGTCAATGACCCAAGAATGAGGAAAACAGTCCTTTGAAACATTGAGAGCATAAGAAAACTTACCAGTTGCCTTCACTTAAACAAGAGGCATCGGATTTCTAACTATGCCAACAGATTCTTGAGTTTGTCAATCTCCGGTTTACTCATTCATCCTCTTTCTTGGTTCTTTTCACCTGAACTTTTTTTTTGGGTAGAGGATTTCCCCCAGAATTCACATGATGCTCTTGAGCAAATTTTAGACCACATTTTCCATCACTTACTTTTTTCACAAAATGAAGACTTCCTATGAACTTTCCAGAAAGTTACTCTGGTGTGCCTTGGTTTATTGTAAAAGTAGATATTTTTGGTAGAGGATTCGCCCCATAATTCACATGATGCTCTTGAGCAGGTTTTAGACCACGTTTTCTATCACTTCCTTTTTTCACAAAATGAAGACTTCCTATGAACTTTCCAGAAAGTTACTCTGGTGTGCCTTGATTAATTGTAAAAGTAGCACCAATGGTTATCCTTCTCACTTGTTTTTCTTCCTTGAAACCTGAAGCCAGCAGGAGTATTACCATTCTGTTTCAAAGTTGCCTACAAAGAGACCTCTTGAGTGGTTTTATTGCAGCATAACCACTCTCCAACTTTCTTCTCCACTTATAATGGCAAAGACTTTAGTTGAAGAGGGAAGAAAATCCTTACACAGCACTTACATTTTAACTTAATCGAACTCCACATTCAGACCAAGTACTAAAAAATCCTTTCATTGTCTACCTTTATCAACTCCTTAGCATCCTGACTACACGCCATTTTAAAGCACTGGTAACAAAGTCAGTCCCCTATTTGTTATCTTGAATCTTACACTTAAATTCACACAGTTGAGCCATCCTGCAAACCTTCGAGTATCTTTGCACCACAGCCTCCCAGATTTTCTGAGAAATGGGCAGAAAAATATAAGCTGTTATTTATTTATTTATATATAAAATAAATAAATAAATTTCTGGCTGCGTAGAACCTCATAACCATGATATGTGCATCAAATCCTCCTCATCCCGAGTTTTGTAATTGGGATGATCAGACTTAGCTGCAGATCAACAAGATGATTAAGCTTCCCTCGCCCCTTGATGAAGGTTTTGAGCACATTGAGACAGCTCTTGATAGTTCCAAGTCTTCCAACCATTTAACTTGAAGGAAACTTGGTAATTTTGATTATCACTAGGGAGGGATATAGCTTTTTGATGTGGAATGAGTGAAGGGATTTCAGAAACTTCTGCCATTTTCAAAGGTTTATCGACTGAATAAGAGAGAAACGAGTGATCCGAATTTTTTATGGACTTTCAAAGGGTTTCAGCAATCAAGACCAGTGAAAGAAAAAAATTCTGATAGTGAAGGCTGGTGAAATTTTTCTAAAAATTTTCTAGAGCTAACTATCTCTGATACCATGAAGAAAATAATTTTTTTCATTGAATAATAATGTATAAGTATATAGAGTAATGCAATTGGAAACTATTCCTAAACTAAGGTGGTGTTTAGTTTTTTTTTTACTTAATTCTAAATAGAAATTAAAACTAAATAGTACTTAATAATGTTAAGTATTAGCTTGTTTGTTTTTATAATTTTTTATTTATATTAAGTATTCAAAAGTAAAGAAAAACCAATATGTTACTTTTTCCATTTAAAAAAAACCAATATTTTAGTTTTTTCTATGAAGCTAAAAATTTATATTAAGTCATGAAAAAGTGGAAAAGCAAACAACTTAAAGTCTAAAAGCAAATTGCTTTCAGCAAAAAGTTAAAAAACCAAACACCTTCTAAATAAAAAAACTTATGGGTCAACATTAGTGTGAAAAGAGAGAAAAGGGAGAATCCCTAATTTTTGTTATTAAAAACTATTAATAATACACATTGGACTTGGGTATATATATACATGCTAGTGGGACCCACAATACAATAAGAAAAAAAAAATGGAAAAGTAAATAACTTAAATAACCGTACACTATCTAACAATTAGAATAAAACAAAAAAACTACATAATGTACAACACTATAGGGATATTGGTCAACTTTCCCATATAGATGAGAATCAGCCTAAAGAATCGATTGAGACCTTCTAACATCTGAAATATGTATATCCTGTCTGCTTATCCTGCGTACCAACCATAGCCCTAAAACAAAAACATGTCCTGATTCAAAGATATGCTGCTTCAAATCTTTTTGATGAAGAAGCAGAACATTGTTTTAGGTAAGATAAGCCCACTGTTTGAACATAACAACCAAACCAAAAAACAGGAAATCAAGCCCAAAAAAGAGAGAAGATTCAAGAAACAAGGGAAAGTTGGTTGCATTAGTAAAAGGAAACTTGCAGGGGGAAGGTCAGTTACATGAATGGAAGAAATCTGACCCTAGCTACTTATTATCAGAAGTGGGACACCAACAATTAGAGGGGTATGTTTTGGTCAATTCACTTGATGCAACACAACATGAGTAGGGTAATCTTTTCCTAGAGTCTGCTGAGAAGATTGTAAACAGGAAGGAATTTAGTTTGATGAAATGTAAATACAATTTCTAAATCACAATGCATTCTTTATCTGAATCCTTCATATTACTTTACTGTTATGCTTCATATGCTCTTGGACTATGCAGGCCATGTTTTAAATCTGGAGGTTGAAAATCCAAATATTGTTACTGCTGGCATTCTGAATTTGATAAATTTTCTTCACTGCAGGAGTTTATCCAGGATTCCACCCTTTGCTTGGGCTGCAATATTATACCTGCGGGAAACTTGAATGGTTAGAATCTATTCCTGTATTCTTATTTCTGGCTCCTGTTTCTGAAGGTTTCCTTCTATTGTTTCCCTCAAAATTGTTTAGTTAACTCCATTTCTCACTGCATGTTTACCTTTGTTTTTCTTTTTCAAGTGAACAAATTCCTCAGAGTGGCTCAGAATCTTTTATACATATAGGCATGGATGTGAAATTGCATGAACTTATCGCATTATGTAGCTTTAAAGGTATAACAGAAAATTACACAGCTCCTAGGCCCTCTTTTCCTTTTTTATAGGCTCACAGCCTCTAGGCCGTCTTGGTTTTCTACAGTTGAAATGGAAAGGAGTAGCTCAATTAACCTGTTAAATTGGTCAAGGCACTTTTGTGTATTACCATTCTTTTTCATAGTGTTTATTTTTCTGTTCAGAATTTCTCATGGAATAGAAGTCAATATTGCTTACCCAACTAGGATTTTGGTTGGCTGATTGTATACACATAGTTCTCACTCATGAGATTTTCATTGTGCCCAGAGCTGACTTTTGGTGTTGTGGCCTATAATTTGAGAGTTAAAAGTTATTGATAATTGACTTGAGCAGTGGACTGTGCTAAAGAAGAATCTTATGTTCTTTATTGTCTCCTTTATCATTGGAATTGTGTTCTCCATTATTAAGAAATTATCATCCCAAGCCATGGATGTACCCTTGTTATAAGTTGAATCACATAAGATCCTTGTTTTTGTTTGATTCTTTTCTATTGTGTTGATTCTTTTATTTGTTTTTGTCTAATAAACAAAAAATTGAAGCTGGTTTCATACAAAAATTGGTGCTTAATGCTTTTACACCACTAATTGGTATCAAATCCCAAAGTTTCTATTGTAGGTACTTGACTCGTATTGAATCTGCATATGGAAACAAAAAATTAATCTTTGTTTAAGGTGGAAAGGTTTAATTGGATGAACATATGTAAAACCTTTTTCCCCCCTATTCATTACACTGTTCTTGGTAGAAGAAGACAGGAATGAATGCATCGAAAAAATTGCATGAATTGTCAAGTATTGATGCATTGATAGTAACAATGGAGACTTAACTCTTCATATTCCCTCTCATTCATCAAGTGAGCATCTTGTAATTGATACTTGTTCTGTATTTGCATCCTTCTTAAAAGAAAAGGACATTATATTTTAGCTGAATTTTTCCACTGATCAAGCATGATTTAGAAGCCACTTGCATTCCACAGTAGTTGATTGGTGATTATTGTGAAGCAATGATATTATGTTTGGTCCTACCACTTCATGAAAAAGAAAAAGTAAAAATAAGATTTGATATTTAATTCTCCTGCTTTGCAAAATGTGATTTGTATATTTCATGGCTTCGGGGATTGAATTTGGACCATTGCTGGTTAGGATTTTGAGTTCTGTAAGGTTTCTTAGGTTTTTATAAGTTGTATGAAAAGTTGTGAATATTGCTTTGAGAAATCTTGAATACTTGAGTTCTTGGTTGTTTGTCCAGAGATGTCTTGTTCAATGGTAGAGACTTCACCTGTACTCTTCAAATTTTGTTCCCTCCCTCTTTTCTTCTTAAGAGGTGGCATTTTCCCCTGTTTTCAATTTTTTAAATAGGTGCTAATGGTCTTAATTTTTATAGGTTACTTGGGGAAACAGAGGATGCTGTCAAATCACTCACTAAGGCAGCAGATATACTGCAAATTACTCATGGTACAAATACACCCTTTATGAAGGAGCTCCTGTTCAAGTTGGAGGAAGCACGCGCTGAAGCATCTCACAAACGATCATCTAAAGACGAGTAGAAAAATCCACCTCCCAATCATATCTATACATGAGTAACTGCTATCAATGGTCCTGTGCATGAGTAACTGCTATCAATGGTCCTGTGCCTTTTTCCATCAATGACCCACACCATGGAGAAGACAAGAAGCAGCCTGCATACTGTTACTGTTTGCTCATCACAACGATATCAATAATCTGTCATGCACACCATGCAGTTCATATCTGAAATTTGTTTCAGAATGTAAACGGCCTCTCAATATGTTACTCTCAAAGACCTACCTCACCTAATGTCTAAAGAATGCCTGTGTCCCTTTCTAACATCAATTGTTGGATGAAAAATGGTTGCAGAGAACTGGTATTTTCAGAGTCCTAGCTCATGTGGCCTCAACCTGTGTTCTGCGTACAGAATATTTTCCCTGTAGTGACATCCTGTAATCTTCTTGTACAAGTATTACTACTTGTACTAAATCAAGGAGGGAAAAAAAAGAAAAAAAATCATTGGCAAGTTGCATTTGATTTGCCTATGGTCAGTGATTACTTTGGAAAGTATTTGGAAACTCATAAGAAATAGACAGAAGCCTCAGCACAGGGGCAGAGTAACTGGTGAACCCAGTCAACCACGGTTGACATATGAGCTCTAGGACGGATCTAGCAAGTATGGCAAGTTAATTACTTCTTGCTTGTCTCTGCTCCACTCAGGAAACCTGTTCTCCAAACTGGAGCGGTTCACTAGTTTGGTCCCATACAACCAGCCTTGATTCCTGACTGAAAATGAAGTAGAATCTCCATTCCCGTCGCATTGTATAGAAGAGCTAATGGATACTTCCTCTAAAATATCATGGATTGAAGCATTATCGCAGGCAACAAATTCCATTTTCCCCAAACAGATGGAAGGGTCCATCCTTCCAGATGGATGCACTGACTCCCACTTGTGAAAACAAAGTCGGCTTGAGTAGCACATGCAGAAATGTTATTTTTGGCTAAGACAATGAAGGTAAGGTCATTATCTTTCTTTAAAAATTGAACAGAAACCACAAAGAATCAGTGACCTGAAAGGCACAAACTCCCCCCAAGCTTTCCTGCATAGTATTTTTCCCCTTAAAAAAAAAAAAACACGACAAGCGTTGACCGTACAAGTTATTACAACAGAAGGAATGGAAGAGAATAGGCACAGGGGATCAAATAGCTTTTCAGACCTTTAAAAGGTATTCTCCAATGTTTTTACCCTCAAAATTAGTGATTTACGTATCGGGGTCTGATAAATATTCCTGAAGTTGACAGCAAAGCTTTGACACATAGGAGAGCAACTTACACTGTTGGTCTCGTGATGTTAGTACCTGAGATGTTGGCACCGTGACTGGGTCCCTTAGTAGTTGTTGAAGTTGACGACATAAAATCAAAGCCTTCGGGTCATTGGCACAAGCTTCAGTAATCAGTTGAAGCAGTTTACAGCTTTGGTCTTGAGAGGATGATAACTGAGCTGGGACTGGGGCTGGGGGAACAAGAAAAGGGTGTTGAAGAAGCTCAGGAATCCTCCACCTCTCATTACGGTCCCATGCAAGACACTTCTTCATAATATCAAGAAGCCATGGGTTTGAGACTGGCTCATACTTTATTTCATGGTTACGATCTGTAATGACTTTGAACTTGGCCCAGAACGTCTTGAATTCTGAAAAGGGGGTTCTTCCATACACCATTTGGTAAAGGATGCAACCAAGTGACCAGATATCTGATGGCCGACCACACTTTATAGTGTTTCCATTGGCATCACTCTCATTGCACATGAATGCTTCAGGAGACATGTAGCTCAGTGTACCCACCTGTGTGAGAAGATTACAAACAAAGAAAGTATAGTTTCAGAAGCATCATTGCATAGTGAAAAATGGCATTTCCTCTCCAATTATCTGACATAAAGAAAAGGCCATTGATTTGCAAAAGCATACAAAACATGTCTTGTACATAATTCGAAAACTGGTTAGGAGAACATAAATTACTTTCATAGGGTCCAGCACCTCTCTTGTTTTTCAAGTGATCAATAAAAAATGTTGAAAGTATATATATTTGGAGTATGGTTCTAAATTTTAGCCGAATAAAAATGATAAGAAATTCAATTTGTCAACGGGTTATTTATTATGCTATATTAGGAGTGATTTTGTTTATTGATTATCAAGGCATTATTGTAATCTTAGTTAATAACATAAAAAAATTAGGAGTTACAATTAAGTCTAGTTAGGCAAACTTAACCTCAACGCTTTTTCTTCTCCTTCTTGACTTTAACCTAACATTGTAAGTTTCACATTCTATTCTAATAGGTAAATTTTTGTCCCCATTAGGACTTAAACATGGAATCTCTCACAACTATCCTGACCCCCAACCACTTAAGCCAGGCCTCAAGGACCTAGGGTTATTGTAGCATCAACACTGACTCAGACAATGCAGCACCAAGGCCCCATGGTTGGCACCTTGCAGTGCCTATTGAGCAAGGCAAGGTGATGACTGAGGCTTCTTAGTGATCATGTGGAGGCTTGGTGCAACACAAATATGTAATTTGGTTAAATAGATGAGAGGTTAAGTGGAAGTCTAGTTGGACAAACCTATAGCTAGTCTATATTATCTTTTTATACTTTCTTCTCATTCTTCTTCTTAAGTTTTACCTTAATATCAAAAGTTTCTAGTTCCAACTCAATAAAATGTGAACATTTATGGATAGAACAAAATATGATTGATCAAGACAATCACATGGTCATAAATTTGTAAATGACTTGCAACATGTCTATTCTCATGAGTTTGTTTACAAATATCCAGAATTCTGAATAAATTAAATAAAATAATTTTAAAGAGAAAACAAAGGATTATATAGAATCATGCTTCATTAAGTTTTATCAAATCTAGATTCTCACTAGTATCTTAACATTTAACATTGTTAATTCAAATTAGGGATTGAGTCTCTTATCTTTATAGAAGAAGAAACAACGGCTGGCACTAACTTCTCAGGTCCAACATTAATTTGATCTGATAATTTGTATAACTTCACTAAATTGGCCCCAATCAATATCATTTTAGACTAATGCCATTATGTATCGACCTGATATAACCTGTATCTACCAAAAACTAAAATCACACATTAAAGTTGGCTTTTGTCTAAAAGCATGATAATTTATAGGGTTATGGTTCAAGTTTGAGTCCTATAAATAAGGATTTTTATCTTTTTAAGCCTCTTCTTGAACAACTGCAAATTTGTTAAGACTTTTCTCCTTTTATGACTCTTCTTGTACATATGTAAAATTAGTTACTAGGAGATTTTAATTAATTTGAATTATCATGTATATCATGAATTATCCTTTCTTAGAATAGGGGAGGCTATATATATATTCTAATGTATCTATTGATTTATGTAAATAAGAATAATTTAGAATTTCACATGGTGTTAGAGCCAACTCTCAATTCTCGGTGTGATTGGCGAAAACTTTGACTGCTATTTGTCCTTGTTTGTTTTTTGCTTTTTTGACCATGTTTTGATTCATTAGCTTTCATCGTCGATTTCTTTCTGGTTAGTTCTATCTGCAGTCATCACTACTACTATGTTAGAGATGTCAAACCATACTCCTGCCACTAGTTCTTTTTTTTCTTTTTTTATAGATAATTTTTTGTTCCCATTGGGGCTTAAACCTAAAACCTCTCACAGAGCCTCTTCATCCCTTTACCACTTGAGCCAAGCCTCAAGGGCACTCTTACCACTAATTCTATTGCGAAGTGCCACCAAGACAAACTGATCATTATGAATCGTTTCCCGTATCTTCCTTCCCCTGGCACCAGGGACCCTTTCATCTATTTGATGCATCATCACATGGCCATCATCTAACTCCTCGAGAATCATGTCATTCGCTTGTCACGTGTTGACCCACTTTCTGCCACTCTCGCATATTGTGAAGAAGAAATCCAAGGGTCCCAAATCCTTTATGCCAACCCAAACTAACTGGGAAACTGCAAAACCTCCAAGCTACTTACTGCTTGGTTGAGGAGAATTATCTTCAATGGCTTAAGTTAGTGCAAATCTTCGTAAAGCGTAAAGGAAAAATTGACCCATTTAAATTCAAAAATTCAAAGTTGGGATGAAAAGGATTCCGTGATCATGTCTTTGTTATGGATTTCAATGACCCTTGAAATTAGTGAAGCATGTATGTTTTTTACAATAGTTAGGAAGATTTGGGAAGCCATCCAACAAACCTATTCAAAGGTATGTGATGTTGATTAAATTTTTTAAATCAAGGTCAAGATTTCAACCACAAAACAAGGTACCATATATGCAATTGAATATGCCAATATCATGAAGAATTTGTGATAGAAAATTGACTACTATCAAAAGATCCAAATGGAATGCAGTGAAAATGCAACAATGCCCCATAAATTGGTAGAAAAAGAACAAATTTTTGAATTTCTTGTTAGGCTCAACATGGAGTTTGATCAAGCATGAGTCCAAGTTCTAGGAAGGGAGAAGCCCCCATCTATGGATGAAGTCATCTCCATTATTTGTGCTCAAGAAAGTCAAAGAGATGTGATGCTTAAACCGTTTTTTATTGATGGTTCCGCCATGGTTGATACAAAGTAGAACAGATTTAGTCCAAATCTTGTTAGAGAAACTAGGCTTTCTAGTGGGTCAAAGAACCCTAACCCTAAAGAACCTTGGTGTACTTGTTGCAAGAAGACCCAAAACACCAAAAAGAAGTATTGGAAACTTCATGGAAAACCTCAAAACCTAAATCGGAATGGGGAAAATAAAGCATGGCGACAACACAAGTCAAGCAAATATGGCAAATTGTGAAAGAGACCCTCAAGAAAAACCTAGTTCTAGTAGTAAAGAATTTGGATAATTAAACAAGGAAGATATAAATAAGCTGAGAAATATTTTGGGTACTGTTGATAAACAATTGAGTATATGTTTTTTGGCACAAACAAGTAAGTCATTTGTTTTTTTTAAGGGCCTTAGATTTGTCCTTCACTGACTCTTCGATCATTAAATCAGGAGCCATAGACCACATGATCAACAAACTTTTGCCCCAATAAAAAAATGTTTTCTTTTACTGATGCACTCAATCTATTCTTTTTTTTTTTTATCAATAAGTATATGATTGTATTGCAAAGAGGCGCTAAAGTAGCAACCCATCGAATTACAGTATAAAGGGACTTACCCCCTTGCAAAAGGGCCCATACAACAAAAGACAAGGCAAAACAAAAAAATCCTCTCCCTTAACGCATACACACCCACTCTATAAATTCTATTAAGGTCGAAGGACCATCTTTTATCCACAATTTGGTTTCCGACCACAATAAATACACAAAAGATACTTTCAGCCTTTGAATGGACAGCCCACAATCCTCAAATGCAATTGAATTTCTAGCCTTCCATATAACCCAAAACAAGCATAACGGTCCCAATTGCCACGTTACCTTCCTTTTTTTTCCCACAAAAGAGCTCCTCCATTCTTAAAGGGTTTCCTTGACCGAAAGAGGAAAAACCCACAAAACTCCAAAAAAGGAAAGAAACACCATCCATACTTCCTTTGTTTTTTCACAATGAATAAGAATGTGGTCAATTGACTCCTCACTCTTATAGCATAAAAACATCTATTTGTCATAACCCAACCTCTCTTTTGCAAGCAATCCAAAGTTAGAACTCTCCCCCAAGAAGCCTCCCACACAAAAAAGCTCAATTTGGGCTGCACACAAGAGTTCCATATAATCTTCAAAGGGAAAAAAACAAAAAACCCCGGCTGCATGGTCCTATACAAAGATTTCACCAAGAAATCCTCATCCTTTGATGCCATCCACTTTACCCTATCCTCCTCATCCCCCCTAACCTTCTTCCCCTCCAAGCAACAAAATAGCCTTTCCACTTCTTCCAACTCCCAATCGTTGAAAGGTCTATTGAAACAAGGGTTCCAACTTCCCCTTCTTTCCCCATCGGCTGTCCACACTTCATTTACCCAAGCCTCTTTGTTCGAAGCTAGAGCAAATAAAGAAGGAAAAGTCTCGCTCAACGGGATGGTTTCACACCATTTGTCTTTCCAAAACTTCACCTTCTCACCATCACCCACCACAAAGCCAAAAGAAGGGGTTACAAGATGTCCCATTTTACTTATTGCCTTCCACAACCCAACTCCGTAAGCCTCCTTAGTCTCACAAGATCTACACCCTCCTCTTTCCTTTCCGTATTTCCCTCTAATCACTTGGTTCCAAAGTGCCTTTCTTTCATTTGAAAAGCGCCAAACTCATTTGCCAAGGAGAGCCCTATTGAAGGCCCAAAGACTCTTAACCCCCAACCCCCCGCTTCTTTTGTCTAAACACACAATTGACCATCTTATTAAGTGTGGTTTTTGCTCAAGGTATTGCGCACTAAAGTAATCCTCCCCCCTTTTGAAATGTATTGACGTTTCCACATAGCCAATTTCTTTCTGAATCTTTCTTCTATTCCATCCCACGCTACAACACATTTAAATGGAGCACCCAACGGCATTCCTAGATAAGTGGAAGGCAGTTTTTCCACCTTGTAACCGAACTCATCAGCCAACTTATCCACATTCTCAACTCTACCAACCGGAATCAGCTCACTTTTCTCCAGATTTACTCGTAACCCTGAAATTGCCTCAAACCACATTAACAACCAACCCAAATACAACAACTAATCCTCCTTTGCTTCACAAAATATCAATGTATCATCAACAAACAACAAATGTGATATTTAGACCCCTTCGCCTCTTCTTCCCCGAATCAAACAAGGCGACAAGAAACCCCCAGCCACTGCTCTCTTTATCAAAACACTAAAGGCCTTCATCACCACTACAAATAAGTAAGGCGACAGGGGGTTTCCTTGCCTTAACCCCCTTGAGCTTTAGAAAAAACCCGTAGGGCTTCCATTCACCATAACTGAATACCTAACAGTGGATAAACACCACTTTATCCACCTGCACCATCTTTCCCCAAACCTCATCTTCTCCATCACCGCTAAAAGAAAATCCCAGTCCACGTGATCATAGGCTTTCTCAATGTCTAATTTACAGAGAATCGCCCCTCTATTGCTTTTCACAATGGAGTCAATTGCTTCATTAGCAACCAACACTGCGTCCATGATCTGCCGTCCCTCCACAAAAGCATTTTGGGACGTTGAGATGACCTTAGCTAAAATGCCCTTCATTCTATTAGCCAACACCTTAGCTAGCCACTTATACAACCCTCCCACCAAGCTAATTGGCCTAAAATCCTTCAAGTCCTCTGCCCCCCCTTTCTTAGGAATCAGCACTAGGAAAGTTGCATTCAAACTTCTTACAAAGCTCTCAGTCTCATGGAACTGCCTGAAGAAGTTCATTACCTCCTCTTTAACAAATTCCCACGAAAATTGCCAAAAAGTCATTGAAAAACCGTCAGGGCCTGGCGCTTTCTCACCACAACAACCTGACAGTGCCCTAAAAACCTCCTCCTCCGTAGAAAGGTTTCTCCAGCCCCTCTACATCCCCCTCTTCCAACCTTTCAAACATCAAGGCATCTATCCTGGGCTTCCACCCCCCGGATCTGCCAACAGCCTCTGGTACACCCTGCAAGCCTCCTCTTTGATCTCTCTTTCCTCATTGTACCATCTCTCATTCACTTTGACTCTATTTATTTGATTCTTTCTTCTATGAGCATTAGTCATCTGATGAAAAAACCTATTGTTTCTATCCCCCCTCTTTCAGCCAAATTTCCCTGGATTTCTGCCTCCATGACATTTCTTCTAAAAGAACCCACTTTTTATATATCTCTTTTGCCTCCTTCCTGGCTTCTTCTTCTTCCAAAGACAACACACGAACCCTCTCTTCCTTATCCCAGAAATCCATTGAATACCAAGCCTCTTGCTTCTTAACAATAACCTGATCGAAAACCTCTCTATTCCAATTTTTCAGAATCAATTTTAAAGCCTTTAATTTCTCGCTCAAAATGTAACTGGCTGATCCACTAACCTGGATCCCCTCCCACCATTTTCTCAAAACCTCTTTAAAGTCTTCCTCCTTCAGCCACATGTTCTCGAATTTGAAAGGCGTGGGCCCTCTCCTCATCTCCCCTCCATCAAGAATAATTGGAGAATGATCAGATATTGGTCTAGCCAAAACACCTTGAATACACCCTTGAAAATGAGCTTCCCAATCTTCAGAGATAAGAAACCGATCAATTCTCGACTTTAAGAGATAATTAAGCCCTCCACTCCACGTGAACACCCCCCCTGAAGAAGCAAATCCCTTAACTCTAACTCCTCTATCACTTCTGTGAATCTCCGCATTAATGGGGACAAGATGTGTTACATGTACCTAAATGTCAATCAGTAAATTAACCAAATATTTAAATTGTTGTGTAAGCTTTTTCCAAAATTATCGTGTCTCAAGACCAACCTATAGGGACGACGATTGGGTGTGTTAAGGCAAAGGATGGGCTTGAAAAAACCAATGGGTGTTTAAGCCCAAAAAAAAAAAAAAAAAAAGTCTTCTCTATGTCTTTTAACTAAAACTACACCTTTCAATAAAAGGCAAATTTGACTTCATCACCTTCGTCTTGGACATATATCATATAGAATTCTCAAAACTATGTTTCCTTTGTTATTTAAATTAGTTGATGTAAACAGTTTCCATTGTAACATTTGTGAATTTGTTGAGCATCAACACGTTTCTTTTCTCTTGAGTAATACAAAATCTTCCTCCATTTACTTTTATGCATAGTGATATTTGGGGTCCATATTGAGTTCTGAAGGTTTTTGGTGCTAAATAGTTTGTGTCATTCATTGATAACTATATAAGGATAACATGGATTTTCTTGTTAAAATAAAAATCTAAAATAAGCAAATATTTCCCATCTTTCTTTCTATGATTAAAAATCAATTTGCATAAAAAGGATTAAAACTAATAACGCAAGGGACTACTTCAATCAAGTCTTGTCACCAAACTTCCAAAAAAAGGGGATGATTCATGAGTCATCTTGTGTTGATACACCCTAACAAAATGAGATCACTGAAAGGAAAAATGGTCTTCTTTTTGGTATTACTTGGGCATTATTGTTTCAAAAACAAGTACCAAAGTCTTATTAACTAGGTCTCATCTAGAGTCTTAAGATTCAAAAGTCCCATGGAAGTGCTTACAAAATTCCTTCCTAATTGTCATACCTTCTATAAATCGAGTCCGACAGTTTTTGGGTATGTGTCATTTGTTCCTATTCATGCACATAACTGTGAGAAGTTAGATCTAAGGGCATTGAGATATGTCATTGTGAGGACAAATTTTTACCTACACAAAAAAGCAATAAATGCTATCACTCTCCTTCTAAAAGGTTTTATATATCT
This sequence comes from Vitis riparia, assembly GCF_004353265.1. Lineage (NCBI taxonomy): Eukaryota > Viridiplantae > Streptophyta > Magnoliopsida > Vitales > Vitaceae > Vitis > Vitis riparia. The sequence continues at coordinate 3,469,637 of NC_048448.1, read as the reverse complement.
ATGGATATAACCTTTGCAAAAAAAGAAATTTATTTCTCAAGTTCTTATCTTCAAGGGGAGGCATTACCTTTGGAAGATAAAGATTCCTCATCCTCATGGCTTGACCTTCCTATATTGCCCATGAATTGTGTCCCTTCAAATACCAACACGGCCCTTGTTATCACCATGGTTTGAAATGTCACGAAATATCGATTATATTTCACTGAAATTTTGCTTATGGGCAAGAGCCGACACGATATCCATCATTGATAATCAGCTGATGGGTTTCTTGCCTTTTTTTCGGGATATTTCCTGATTTTTTGTTATAACCCATCTGGTCAACGTGAAGACGATCAACCCTTTCACAATTTTTTTTAGCCGTTACACAGCTGAGGGGATTCGAACCCAGACCAAAAGGCTTGGATTGGACCAGGCTACTTCTGGACCAAGACCTCATATATATATATATATTCAATTTAAATATGTTAAAGTTCATTGTTAAAAAAAAAAAAAAAAAATTCTTATTATTTTATTTTAAATTTTATTTAATTGACTAATAAAAAAATAAAAACTAACATTATAATTTTCTTAATAAGTCTCTTTTTTATATCATTTATATGATAATTAAATATAAAAAATATAAATATTAAAAAATCATATGTGCATCATAATTTATTTTACATTATTGAATGCATTTGAATTGAATAAATTATAGTTTTAATACTAAATGTATCATCATTTATCCCACTAATCCTATTTTAAAAAATTACTATCACTTTATTTTTAAATTTTTTATATTTATCCTTTTAATTTTAAATGTCTTTATTTTAAAATATTAAAAATATAAATTTACTAAAAAAAATACTAAAATATAAAATAAAAAAATTAATGAAGTTATAATATTTTATAAATTAAAATTAATTTGATAAGATGAATAATAAATTATATATTAAGACCGATATATCCTTGCTTACGGATATTTTCCTCCTTAATCTTATCTATGTCAATTAATAACTTTAATATGTATATTTTTACTTATTTTATCATTTTTTGAAGTTTTTCTAAATATTTTCATGAATTTTAAATAATTTTCGTCTCACTGATATTTTTGTCAAAATATCCACCGATATTTCCTATATATCCATAAAATCCAAATACCGATATATCCGTGTTTACCAATATTTCAAACCATGGTTATCACCAAAAATTTTGTCCATAATATTCCAAATGAGTCCAAATTAGACCCATCAACGAATTGGGTCCTTCTACTAACACTAGTCTAGAAACTATTACTACAAAATCATGCAAGTTTACTCAAGGAGAAGAACAACCACCATTGAACCAGTGCCTACTTGAGTTTGAACCAAGGCTAGTTAATAGCTCCATCTCTCCTAGTACTTCAAATGTTGACAATGATCTTAATTTACCCATTGCCATTAGGAAAGGTATAAGACAATGCACTCAACATCCATTGTCATTATTTGTATCATTTGATAACTTCTCCCAACCCTATAAAAGTTTTATCACTCATTTGTACACTATAACCATTCCATAAAACCTTGTCAAGGCACTTAACAATGAAAATTAAAGACAAGTCCTGAGGGTTGAGGTGGAAACCTTGGAGAAAAATAGAACATAGGAAATAGTATAGCTGCCTAAGGGAAAGAAACCAATTGGATGTAAATAGGCATATATGGTCAAGTACAAAGTTGATGGGTTTTTAGAAAAATATAAGGGTAGGTTGGTAGCTAAAGGCCACACATAAACCTATTGGTTTGATTATTAAGAAACCTTTGCTCTCGTAGCTAAGATGAATACCATGAGGGTGTTATTGTCATTGGTAGCAAATTTTGGTTAAGGCTTCCAACAATTTGATGTAAAAAAGGCATTTTTGCATGGGGACTTAGAAGAAGATACATACATATATTTATATATAACCCCAATTGCTTTTTGAATTGATCCCCATCAGAACGAATCTTTTTGTGATGCCGCTCCCCTTTTCCTTTCATTTATGCTTATGCTGGAACCTTTGAATTCATTAGATACCGATTCCTAAAAAATCCTTCCTCCTTTTTTTCTTGCCTATCTTTATATATATATATATATATATATATATATATATATATAGAAATTCCTCTAGGTTTTGGCAAAAGTCTTACTAGAACTAAACTGCAAAAAAAAAAGCCTTATATGGCTTAAAAGAATCTCTAAGAGCATGGTTTGAAAGATTTTCTAAAATAACATTAGCAATGAAATATATACAAAGCTAGGGTGATCACACTTTTTTCATCAAGCATTTGAGTTCAAAGAGAGTGACAACTTTGTTAGCATATATGGATGATATCATTGTTACCGATAATGATCCTAGAGAAAAAAAGGCTCTCTGACAGTATTTAACGAGAGAATTTGAGATTAAAGAGCTTGGCAGATTGAATTATTTCATGAGAATCGAAGTGGCTCATTCTAAGGAGAGTATCTTTGTTTCACAACATAAACATGTGATTGATCTTCTCAAAGAAACCAGGAAACTTGGATGCAAGCCAATAGACACCCCCATAGAACCAAACCACAAATTAGGAAAGGTTTTAGAGGAAGGGAATTGTAGATTGTGACATATTGACAACTAATGGGCAAACTCATTTACTTAGCACATACTAGACTAGACATTACATATGTCGTAAGCAATGTTAATCAATTTATGTAGAATCCCAAAGACTCATCTTCAAGCTTTCTATCTAATCATACATTAACTTAAGGAATTTCCAATAAAGGATTGTTGTTCAAACGAGGTACGGAGTTGTGATAGGAAGCTTACATTTTTTTATCAATGAGTTGTGATAGGAAGCTTACATGAATGCAGATTATGCCAGATTAGTTTTAGATAAAAGATTAACATCAAGGTATTGTACTTTTCTCGGAGGAAATCTAATCGCTTGGTAAAATAAAAATCAACCAATGGTTGCAAGATCAAGTGTCGAATTGACATTTCGAGCGAGCACTCATGTAATTTGTGAATTATCACCCTATGAGACTTTATTATGGTAATAAGTCTACAATTAACATCGCTTATAATCTGGTACAACATAACTGAATAAAGCATGTGGAGGTAGATCAACATTTGATAACAATCTTATTTGCACTCCATATATTGGGACAAGTGGCCAACTTGCAGATGTTTAAACTAAAGGGCTAGCTAATACCACGTTTCAAGGAATTATAGGCAAGCTGAAAATAAAGAATCTCTATTGACTAGCTTCAGGGGGAATGCTGAAAGTAATTAGTTAGGACTTTTCTCCTTAGAGATCTCTTCTTGTTAATTTGTAAATTAGTTACTAGCTAATTTGAATTGATTTGATTTACCGCATATATAAAAAATTATCATTTCCTATAATAGGGAAGGCTAGATATATATTTTGGTGTATCTCTTGATTTTCGTGAATAAGAATAATTCAGAATTTCACAATTATTTGTGCATTTTCCCGAAATGAAGAAATTTCTTCCTCCCCAAATATCCACACCCACATACCCAATGTGAGCAGTTGATGAGGCACAATGAGATATCTTGGTAGAGGAATATGCTAACATCCTACTTTTGTTGCATTTATATATATATATAATTAAGAAAACAACAACAATAAGAAATGAAAAACAATGGGCATACGTGAAAATAACCTGTGAATCCCTTTGAATGTTGGTTGTATCACTCATTATAGCTTTAGCAATTCCAAAATCGATCAGCTTCAAAGAACCTTTGACAAGAAGAAAATTTGCTGGCTTCAAGTCTGAATGCACTATACGCTCTTCATGTATGGTATTGACAGCTTGAAGTATTTGCTGACAAGCATTTCAACAGTATTCATTTTGATTTTTCTTTGTTCAGATTAATCAAGATTAACTTTGAATAAACCCTTCTACTAACATTTATGCAAAAAAAAAAATTGTTATTGAGGAGCCCATAATCCTTACAACTTTTGTGCATCCTACCAGTTAAATGCAAATATGACTATTAAACTGTTAGACCATATGTTTTAGAAGGAAACCTTAACAAAATTAAGAACCTAAAACAGAAATAGAGGGCACTAAAAATATCGAAAACTGATCAAGGTAAAGTTTTGCTTGAGTACCTGCCAGTAAAATCGAAGCCAATTCTCATCTATGGTCCGATCAGAGCTATCCATTTCCTTCCATTTCTGGGACAGCATGTTAGCCAAATCAATTTCCCCATATTCAAGCACCATGTATATGTATCCATCATCCTTGACTCTGCCATCTTTATTACTCATGGAGCCATTCATGACTTCTTGGAGCAATGTCTTATCTGTCACCTAAGAACAAAGGTGAATTCCACATAAATTAAGGACAGATTTCTTCCTCTTTCTAACTAATTAATTAGATAAATGTCTGCATAAATTAAGAATAAATGAAGGACAAATTATCTGTCACCAAAGTGGGTTAAATCCAATCAGCAACCTGGTGATCCTACAACCATGATTGCATCATTTAAGGACCATCCTCAGATAATTTAATTGGCCTAACTGGTCATTATTCAGTTACTGCATGGTCATTCTATTCCCCTCTCGTTGGTCAGTTCGCTTGAGCTATTCCACAGGCACCACATGCCCATCAAATGCTATCAGCTGATATAGACCACTTATTTGGAAAGCTAACATTTAGTAGGAAGCCTGGCCATCCAAACCTGGTTGACAGCATATAGAATTCACACCTTGTTTTCCAACTAGACATTGCTACAATGTTATGATAGTCAAGGTGATTTCAATTTCTTAACTATGGCACAGACAATTTAGCACGAATTGGTTCCCAAAAAAAAATGAATGCAGCACAAAAAACACATGTAAAACCAATAACTATCAGGAGAAATAAGAATCAAATATTACTAAATAATTGATTTTAGGTTGGAGGTGAGTACCTCATAGTCAATAAGTTGTATAATGTTGCTCTTCCCTTTCAACTTGTTTAAATATTGAATCTCTTGACAGAACCCATATGCAGTAGCATAATCACGACCTTTAAGCCTGATTTTTTTAAGGGCATAGATAGAACAATCTGATGATATAACTTTGTGGACTTCACTGCTTCCTCCACTACCTATCTTACCAAGCCTTTGATAGAGCTTACCATTAACTTTCAAAAACATGTCAGGATCATAATTCTTTTTGCGAGGCCCTGATGACCCTTTACCACTTACAACCTTTTCTTGTTTTTCAGATTTAGAGGTCTCCAATTTCACATCTGATGATGAACTTTTGGATAAGGGCACCTGAGATTGTAAATCAGTAACATCACCAGTGAATCCTTTTCCTTTAGTTGAATTATCATCAAGAGGAGAAGGATTCTTTGGAATGTCCCTTTCATTTGGCACTCTGTCTTGTTTCTCACTAAAGCCATATTCCTTAACTTTCGACTGGGTATCTATGGAAGAAGATGAAGCTTGGGCTGCAATTGCTGTGCGGTCAACTATGACTCCACTGGTGGACTTAGATGAAGGATGCGATGGCTGCAGAACATCTCCTTTACTTATAGGTTGAGAATTAAGATTAACATCTCCCAGAGTTTCTGCTGCCAGGTGAGGACTAATATCTTGATGTGAACAGGAGCAGTAGGTTGTTGAATTGATAACTGGTGCAGAAGTTGCATGAACAGATATTGTAGTAGCACATGATGATCCAGCCACCGAAGCTTGAGTCATGGGGTGGTTTATGTCACTCTGCAAGAAGTTTCTGAATCGGTGCAGCTGATCCTGAGCAAGTACAGGTTTCTTTGCCAATAAAGAAGAAATCCCACCATCAGACCTCGAAGTAACATCTGATTCCAGGTTCTGAAAATGCCTATGCTTCAAGTCATGATTGACATCAGTTGGTGCCTCTACTTGATTGCTCACATCCCATTCCATTTCTGTCAATGCAAGTGAACTCATATGAGATGATAGGTCGTCTGTTCCAGTGGCCATTCGATCATCGGCCCCTGCATATGGACAGAGAACGCAATGTATATGGAAGAACATAATGACAATCACAGTGGCAGAACTCACATATAAGTTGCAATATTTGTGATTTCATGAAACTATCAATCTTTAGAACAACAGAGTGTTTTTTTCACAATGTCGCTGTGATATAAACTTGCACCAAAACCAGTAACATAATTTCTAAACTAACAATTCAGAGGAAAGACAAAGCAACTAATTACCCTGTGAGCTAGCATTTTTCCCCAGCAAAAACTGGACCTTCTTCTGACCATCAACAACTGGAACATGCTGAGATTCTACATGTGAAAATGAAACCCCATCAGTATTTTTGCATCCAGAAACGGGTTTGCATTGCACTCGTTGCACATCATATGGATCTTCATTAGTGATACTGCCTGAAATTGAAGGTGGAGTTATTGGTGCATCTTCTTCAGTTTCCCCAACAACAGATACCTTGTTCCTTATCTCCACAACCAACTCTTTCCCTGTGTTACCCTGATGCATTGAAGGACGCACATCCTGAGATTTTTTGGCATCTATTGTAGGAAGCACATTTGATGCAGTGATCGTTGAGGTTTCTCGCCGGGGAACCAATATACGCCTTGGCATAATACTATTAGACTGCATTGTACCTGAAAAATACCATAATAGACATGACAAAAGTCAAAATAACCCAAAATTGAGGTGTTAATCCACTGAAAAAACCAGTATCCCCTAATCATATATGCGGCCAGGAAAGAGAAGGGAAGCCTTAGCAAATAGAAATGGAGAGGACAAAAACAGTAAAATTGAGGGAACCCTGACTTGTTACTCCAACCAAAAAAAATTAGTCTTGACATATCAAAATTTGCAGGAAACATGAATTTGAGTTATTATTTTCTACTTTCACTCAAGAATAAAGAGATCTGTACAGAAGTAGTTAAAACGTCAAAGACGGCAAATTTTGAGAAAATACCAAAGGACCAACAAAACCCTAGCTTTTTTTTATTATAATTACATCCGATACGGTACAGCACAATCTAGGAATAGAAACGAAACTCAGTGAGGGAGATACCGAGTGGGCGGTGGCGCTTGAAGGCAGCCTGGACATGCCGGAGAAAGTCCGGCGGAGAAGATGAATAGAACGATGATGACGATGACGATGACGATGACGACGAGGTGATCGAACGGTTCTGATAGGAGTCAGGGAGGATCGGACGGCTGAGATTATTGGCAGTCGCAGATGGGGCCGGAAGGTTAGCCTCCCCGTCCATGGCCGGACGTCAACGGCATTTCGTACAATGAAAAAATAAAAATCGGAACCAATCCAAATTCCGGAGACTAGGGTTTGGTCTTGGCCATGAGTTCCCCACTGGAGTGGGAGGGAGAGCACGAGAGACTGAATTTTGAAAAGGCTCGTTGGCGCTTTTGAATAGAAAAATGCTACGTGCGCTCCATATTTTGCTGCTAACGCCCCGGTTACTGTTTTGTTATTGCCCCTTTTGATTCGGCTTGAAATTAAGGGCCCAAATGGGCCAGACTTAACTTTAAATGTTCATTTGGAAATTGGGCTCTAGGATAACCCACTTCTTACGTACCTCGTGGACTGACCACTCTATATGTCCCAAATCCGTGGGCATGGAAATAATATATAAGTGTAATATATCAAGGCGTGAAAATATCGCAAAAATCGTCGATATATTGACAATTTATCGGTAAACGGTGATAAATTGATGATGTACGTAATAAATTGGTTATGGCAATCAAAAATCATTGATTTACGTAAATATCTTCTCCCACTATGTGCATGATCTAACGGTCCATATCACACCTGCATTGATTAGATGGTCTAGATCACGCTTGTGTATGCAAAGATGAAATGGTCCACTATTGACTTGATACGATGCCCTAGATCACGTACACTTTAATCCAACAACCCAAATCATATCCGCATCTTTAAAGATGATGCAATGATCATAAGGGTGATCCAAGGGCCCAAATTTAATCCGAGAGATGATCCAACGATTGAAAAGTGATCCCAATAGCTACTAGATGATCTAACGGTTATATTTCACCTAGATTTTGATCTAATACCCATAAATGATTTCAACATTAAAATCACTTTCCAACGCCTATTTTGGCCCAATTTTTTTCTATAAATAATTTATTCTCAATTCATTTCATCCACATTTCATTCCAAAATGTATTGATCTCCTATTGCTCATATATATTTTTGTTATTATTCTCAAAATTTTATAAATTTTGGAATTTATAAGTCAAGTTTGTGAATTAACTCCAAACCAAAGTTGCTCAATTATTGCAAGGTATGTTTGTTTTAAATTTTAATTATTTTTGCATTAAAATTAATTTATGAAATCAATATAATTTAAGCTATTTGTTTAAGTTTAATAATATTTTATTGTTAATTTTCAATAAATGAGTACATTTTCAATAGATGTAAGTAAATTAACTTAGTATAGTTATACATTTAATATTTTGATTCACATAATTAATAGATTTGCAATAATTTAATTTTAAATTAATGATTTTATTTTATTTTGATGTTCAATTGTAATTAGTTAGTAGATTTGTGATTAATTAGTATATTTTTAATAGATGCAAGTGAATTAATTTAACATAGTTATATATTTAATTCACATAATTAGTAGATTTGCAATAATTTAATTCTAAATTAATGATTTAATTTCATTTTGATATTCAATTGTAATTAATTAGTAGATTTGCAATTAATTAGTATATTTTCAATAGATTTAACCAAATTAATTTAGGATAATTATATATTTGATTCATATAATTAGTAGATCTACAATAAGTTAACTTTAAATTAATGATTTAATTTAATTTTGATATTCAAGTGTTATTGATTAGTAGATTTGCAATTAATTAATATATTTTCAATAGATTTAAGTAAATTAACTTGGAATAGTTATACATTTGAATCACATAATTAATACATTTGCCGTAAGTGAATAAAATTAATGATTTAATTTTTAGTGTTTTATATCATTAATGGGCATTGAACTTAAATTACTTCAATTTCATGTTATGCATGGTTTGAGTTGAAGATAATGGTAAGTGGAAGTGGAAGTGGAGGTAGTGGGAGTGGCTTGCCAAGGCAAGATCCACCTTGGAAGCATTGTTCATCAGTCAAGGAGAACAAAAATGGGACAATTTGTAACTATTGTAGACTGTTGATGAAAAATTGAGGCATCATTTTATTTAAGTTTCATTTAACGCATGTAGACCATTACAACAACACCAAAAATTGTCATAAAGTGTATTTTGAAGTGAAAGAAAATACATGAGAAATGTTGCATCAAAAAATCAAAGCAAAAGCAAATTAAACTGCAAATATTAAAGAGATTTGTGCACACTTACGTGGCACAATGGGGAGCAATTATACACATGTGATAAACGAGGATGATGATGATGATGAAGATGTGTGCATGTATCCCACAGATGTGCACCCCAATGAGCGAGATGCCTCGAAAATGATAAAAATGATCGATAACAACATGAAACGTTTGTGGGAAGTAAGCATAGGAAGTCGTCACGTCCTAATGATATTTCTAACATTTGGTTGACTCCATAAGTACTAGGTAAAGTAGTAGACCTAGCACTACTGGTACTCCTATTTTTTATTACGATGATTTAAGAGGTAGAACTGATGATAGAGATGATAATACGAAAAATGTTAGATAAAATATTGGGCAACAAAATCAATATCCAATTAGCCTATCTACTTGTGAAGATGATTTCACACACTACACACAAGATGAAGACCATGACTCTAGAAAAGCAAATCAAGGCATAAGAGCCGTTGGGAAGTTGTAAAAAGGAAAACAATAGACTATGACACCATTTAAAGAAGAGTTGTTTTCAACCAATTTCGAGTCAATGAGTATTGAGACTCAATTTAGTGACTCATCAAATGAGACTAACGTCCATCATCTCTTATGTGATGGGTCATGGACAAGCTTTTTAAAATTATGCGATTAACTCGAGTTCAACTAATGAAAAGTATGGTATGTTGAACTATTCTCTTTTTACACAAATGTCATACCATGTTCCATATCAAATGCAAGGAGGATTTGACACAAGTACATGGGTGAACCTCAAGTCTTTCATCAATATAAAGACAGTGGGCAGGATTTAAGAGATTTATGCATGACATGTTCGGATTTTTAATCAATATTATAGAGACTTAATAGGTTGGTACCAATATTGTCTCTAACAACAAGATGAGATTCCTTCGTCTACCAATTCCATTGAACAACATCAATCATCAGTTTTGTATCAAAGGGTCATTACAATGCAATATGTACAAATTATTGATATTTAATGAAATCAAATATTTCATATAGCTTCATAATGAGTGTACACTTACACAATTCACATTTTTTATTGACCAACATAATATAATTAAATTTAATATCGCAAATCATATCATATATATATATATTAATTTATTAAACAAAACTGAGAAAATAAAGGCTAATCTTAAAAGATAAAAACACCCAATAAGGGGGAGAGGGGGAATTGGGTTTTTAATTATTTTTTTTAAACACAACAAATTTAAGTACAAGAGAAGTAAGAATAAAAATATAAGGTTAGAGAAATCAAACTTAAATTTCAAAGTGGTTTGACACTTCATTGCCTACGTCCACTCTCTTCAAGCTTATAATTGAGTGAGGATTCCACTAAATTGAAGTTTCAACCAGGCTTCTAATCACATTTACACTTGGATTCCGACTCCAATGAGCTCTTACATAATCTTTTCAAGTTTCAATTCACTTGAAGACTTTAACACTCAATTAACAAGTATGAATCTCTCAACCTAACTCAACAAAGGCTCAAATATAACTCAAAGCTAAGATGGATCACAAAGGTGCACTAAAAAGTATGCAAATTGAGATTCAATGCACCAAGCAAATAATGAGAGCTTTTAAGCTAAGAACAAGTGGGTAGACAAGTAAATGTAGGTGTTCTCTTTCTCATAAATGAAGTGGAGTTCTCTATTTATAGGTTTCTAACCTCGAGAGCTAAGAAAACCAAAAAGTATACTCAACCGATCGAGTTGGGGGTCGACCGATTTACTAACCATTGGAGCATTTAATGCTTGGTAGGTGACTGTTACCCTCGACAAGACCTCGACCGGGAAAACAAATACCTCGACTGGGAAGGAAAGACTACTTGAAGAGATATAGTGTTTTTTGTTCCTTTTGACCGGACCTCGATTTAGAAAAGGGAATTGGTCGATCAGTACCCTAGCTAGTTGAGTCGGTTTGGATAATGCCTCGACCGGTTCACCATTTTTTGCCCGAAAACCTATATTTTTATGTTCTTTTATCTTCTAATACTTAGGCAAAGTCTTTAAGTAATTTAATATGCCAATTTTGAAGTGATTTGCCCAAAGTTCATTTGATAAAACTTGGGTTTTGATGAAATTGTAACTTTAAATAATAAATCGAGTTTTTCAAATATGCATGAAATGATATGTAAATCCTAAGTTCACTCATGCATTCATCTTACATATGTTTTTTATGATTAACGGTCTTCCAAAAGTCTTAATCTTGCATCAATTAGGTCATTTGATGAAATTCCAAATTAATACCTGAAATTTTTTATAATTCAAACCAATTAGTAACTAAATCATGATTTGTTATCATTAAAACTTGATTATGAGAACCCTTGGACTAACAAAAAAAACTTTAAAATGTTTATTGTACTTTTAATTTCATTTATAAAAGTTTATTTCTTACATTTCCATGAGTTTTGATCATCTTTTGATCCATCAATATTTTGTGTCAAAATATCAATCGATATGTTTTTGATATATCTTATATATTCGTAAAATCAAAGTACCAATGTTTTCATCATTTGATCTAGCTTTAGTTTTTGGCATTCCTACCTTTGATTCAAACCTAATCAATTTGGGTTGATTTTCATACAATTTTAACATTATATATCATAGAAAATAAATAATAGATGATAAAATATTAATTACAAACCTATTTATCTTGTCCGAAGGTTATACTAATTTATAATTCCTAATATATCACCTGGTTTTTTATTTAAAATTTGAAAATTCATAATTGTTTTTCAAATCCAATATTGTAGTTTTTTTTTATTATATGCATTTTTTGTTCTTATTTTGTTGTTTATAATGATTGAATGATAACTTGAAATTATATATTTCAATTGAATTTAATAAAAAATAATTTATTATTATTATTTTTTTTAACTTTAGAAGTAGTTTATATTACTTATAAGTTTTGAAATTCATTTAATAAAATTAGTCCAAAAATTTTAATTTTGAAATAGTTATTTATTTAAGGTTAATTTCATTCATTTTTACTAAACACCTTACCCGGTTAGTTTGAAATTTCATTAAAACATTCTTTATCATTTTCATTTGTTATTTTCACTTAATAAAGGTAAAAAAAAATAAAAATGGAATCAATACAAAATAAGATTTGTATGACAAGTGGATCTTGGATCAAATGTACGAAATCAAATTTTGAAACAATTCTCTCAAACAAAGAAACAATTCAATGACAAGTGGATCTTGGATCAAATGTACGAAATCAAATTTTGAAACAATTCTCTCAAACAAAGAAACAATTCAAGAATCACATCGTAGCATAACTCAATTTATTCGGAAAAAAGTATTTGCCTTTTTAAATTGAGATAAGATAATTCTTTAAATAAAATAAAAAATGGTCAATAACGTCAAGGTATATTGATTCTTGTTTGGATTGATAAATTTGAGAGCAATTTTCATATCTTCTAATCAATGGAAGAAATGAAGGTAAAGTGTATCTAGCCAATGAGATAAGGTGAGTGAAATTAAACATTTATTTTGAGATATTTTCTTAAGGAGCATAATATGCATATTAAATTTAAATCCTACAAGTTTGAACTTTTAGAAAAATTGTTAGGTGGTGTTCGTTTTTTTGGCTTTTTGATGAAAGCGATTTGTTTTCAAAATTTAGGTTGTTTGTTTTTCTAATTTTTTATGACTTATTATAAACATTTTACTAAATAGAAAAAACCAAAATATGTAGCTTTTTCTAAATAGAAAAAATAACATATTGGTTTTTCTTTACTCTTTAATACTTAATAAAAATAAAATACCACAAAAAACAAACAACCTAATATTTAACACTATTAAGTATTAAGGTTCTATTTTAAATTAAATAAAAAAACAAACACCACCTAACATGGCATTAGAGCTCAATTTGCATGGGAGGTTATGTTCGAGCCATCTTTCCATAATTTGCATTTCTTCCAAAATTTTACTTGTCTAATCCAAATTCAGATTGTCGCTCCACATGTGACTTCGAGCCCACATACCCTTAAGCTCAAGGAATTTTCATCCTACATCACCGTTCCTCAAAAGCAAAGAAAATCCCTAAAAAAAAAAAGTAATTTTTTTTTTTACTCCTTTAGTATTGTTTAATCAGTTTTTTTTAAATGAATGTAATAGAAAAATTGAGGCATGATTGAATGAAAATCATGGTACTATTATAGTCGAAGATAATATGTCAATATAATTATTTTATTTTTAGATTCTTAATGTTTAAATAACAAAATTGAATTTTTAATACATATAATATTGAATGGTAATAGGTTAAATGTTATACTAAAACAATAAATTTGGATATATCGTAACATTTTTTTAATCTCAAATTTCACATAAGACATTATTGAGGAATAGAAGCATTAAATACCAACAATTTCAATTAATTATTATGTAATATGGAAGGATTAGATGTTACAATATTTTTTTAAAAAAAAAAAACATTTAATAAAACCATCCTATTTTTTTATTCCATCTCGCATACCATATCTATTAGCAATAGTAATGAAAATGGTGGTGTGTATAAAGCTTCCTCGTGGAGATATGGGCAAAACTTTCCTTGAACCTCTAAAATTCGAAACTGGAAGAGAAACTTAAGATTTATTTGGTAACTATTTTTTAAAACAACTTTACAAAATAGTTTTTGTATTTTTGAAATTTGTTATTTGATTTTTATAGAATAAAAATCTATTTGAAAACCTAAAATATTTTTAATATTTTTATATAAAATTTAAAAATAATTTATATATATATTATTATTTTTTTTAATCATTTTACATGTTTATATAATTATTTCTTAGAACGATCATAAAAGGAAAATAATAGAAAATAAATAAAAGATATTATATAAAAACACATTATTTTCTATACTTAAAGAAAAAAATAATAAAAATATGTTTTATGAATATATTATATTTTTATAATTAAAAAACAAAAAATAGAAAAGAGTTTTTGCTTGCATTTCCTATGTTTTTTTTTTTTTTGTTCCAAACAACATAAAACTGTTTTAAAACATAGTCCCAAACAGTAAGTTATAATTCCAACTATAACGTGACTTCAGCATTTGAAAAGAAAGATGGTAACAATCATAATATCCTGGGCTAGTCTTCCCTCAATGCAACAACCAACAACTGTGGGTCTTTGGGTTGGACATTGGGCCGTTCGCCTTGGTCTGGTGGTCTGCTGGCTAACAGACGGACTGCACATGGAGCGGGCCAAGGGTGACCCACTCTAGCCTCTCCATAAACTACGTTGGCAAGCGGTTCAAGGCCCATATTGCCTGCACAGGCCCAAATTCAAGTGGGGTAGGTCGTCCTCGTCCTCGCACTAAAGTCGAGTTCCAGTTTTCCGAATCCTGACTGACCCGACTGCACTGACCCATTAAAGTAACATCGGAGGCTCGTAGCCGAGAAGTATTCAAGCTATGATTTATTATTTACGACTTTTTTCTTTATCCCCCTCAGTGTATCTATATATCACGAAGAAGAATAAATTCAATAAACTCGAGTTACAATGACTTACTTCAGAATATTAAGACATAAGATAAAATTTGACACTTAAACCCACGACAGAATAAAATATTTTTAAGATGTAAGACGTTTTGAATTTAAAAGCTCTTTTGTATAAAGATGTGAATGAGTAACTTGTACGGATTGGACTGGGAGAAAAAGTTTTTGCGGAACTCTACCAATTAAGACATTGAAACAATGACTTAATTAGTTATCTTTAGTATTTGAATTCCATGCTTAATCACACTTTAACAGCAGTTACTAGAATCAGCTCCCCTTTTGCTGTGATTTACTTGGAAACCGGCAAAAACCACACACGAATGTTCCTGCCCCCGACGACGTCAGAAATTTGAAAAACCCAGCATCGTGGCATAGGTTTGATGTGAGTTTATCTGAAAATTAAAGTAGAGAGCTTTATTCCATCCCATATGCTCTGGCATGATTCTGAGGCAAAAGGAATCAATGGATCAGCTTTTCCCGATAAGGGAACCATTATGGTGTAATTAGTGTGGTGCTTCGTTGTTGGTGCACATCACTTAGCCCCAAAAATCCACCTTGGGATGATAACGCCCCAAATCATCGGGTCACCCGAAACGCCCTGGTGGGTTTCGGGTGAGTCGGTGGGTTGTTTAAATGAAGAATCGTATGAACAGGTAGATGAGTAATAATTTTCCCACGTGTCCACACGAGAGAGCACGGTCCCTTCTTCTTCTATCCATTATTCATTTGCATTAATGTAGGAAGCCTGGACCCTTGTGTATGCCTTTTTCCAGAAACCCCATTTCATTGGATACAATGTAACGGGCCATAAAAACGGTCCGTTGCTATATTAATACATGGTGGATCAGGGGCCCAATGCATAATTGAACGGTCAGATTGCCATCATTGAGAAATCGGGAGTAAAATATGAAGTTTTTTAGGATATGCGTATAGATGAATCAGGGAAGCGCACTATTTCCAAATCAAGATCACTTCAAACACAAGGAAGTTCCTCTGCAACCCTCCCCTCCCTCTTCTTCTTGGTTTTCTCAAGTGGCAACGCATATGGGATTCTGAAACAAAAACTCTTTAGAGCCACACCCCCTGTTTGTTTGTTTGAGCTGAAACCTCATTTTCAGATCTCTCCTCCAATGGCTAAAACCAGAAACCCGAGAGAAGTCATTAAGGAAAGCTGTACAAAGCAAGACCAGGTACCCCAAAAATCAGAGAAACCTCCTTCTTGGGCGGTTGTGAGAAGCCTTTTGACCTGCAAACACCTCCAGACTCAGCCACAGCAGCAAAAGCAAGAAGGGCAACAACAGAAGCAACGGCGAGAACAAACCGTGGAGGGAAGCGGCAAAAAGTGCAAGAAAATGAAGTGTTCTGGTTCACTGTGTAGCAACACAAAGGTCATGCACAGGCCTGAAATGTCTTCCCCTGAAGACCACAAGAAAAGGCCTTCGATGGCTTCATCCAACAATGACGGTTCCAGCAGATCCATGAAAGCTCCTCTAAGTGAACTCAATGGGGTTGTTTCTTCCACTTCTTCCTCATTGTCTATTTCTGCGTCTTCTAACTCTTCTGTTGGTGGGTCCTTTAGAGGAATGCCTTTCAGGAGACTCTCTGGGTGCTATGAATGCAGAATGGTGGTTGACCCTGTTCTTGGAATCACTAGAGACCCTTCATTGAGAACCACCATCTGTTCTTGTCCTGATTGTGGTGAAATCTTCATGAAAGCTGAAAATTTGGAGCTTCATCAGGCCGTCAGACACGCCGGTAAGTAACTACTTCCAGGTTTCAGGCAATGATGAGTTTTTTTTTTTTTTTTTTTTTATACCAAAGAAATCTTTACTCATTTACCCTTAGTTTGGTGGCTGATAAATAGAGTAAAAGAAAACAAAACAGGACCACCATTGTATTTATAGTCGATGGAAGGGAGGGTCTGGAATCTCAATGATGAAAAAACAGGACTCGTAATTTTTTTTAAATTTCTTTTGCTTTATTTACTCAGTGACCGAACGTAATCTTATGGGTAATCCTTTATCTTGCCAATTTCAATTAGCTTTTCCTAGTTACTACACTCATTGTTCTTGGTCTGTCAAAATTCACAGTGTCCGAACTGGGCCCAGAAGACACAAGCAAGAACATAGTGGAAATCATATTCCAATCGAGTTGGCTAAAGAAACAAGCGCCAGTATGCAAAATCGACCGCATTCTCAAAGTCCACAACACCCCCAAAACTATATCCAAATTCGAAGAATACAGAGACTCCATTAAAACCAAAGCCACCAAGCTCCAAAAGAAACACCCACGCTGCGTGGCAGACGGCAATGAACTCCTCCGCTTCCACTGCACCACTTTCGTCTGCTCCATCGGCCTCAACGGTTCCTCCAATCTCTGCAACTCAATTCCAAGCTGCAGTATCTGCAGTATCATCAAGAACGGTTTCAAGGTGGCCGGAGGGGTTCCCGGAAAAGGGATTCTGACCACAGCCACCAGCGGAAAAGCCCATGACAGTTCTAGAATGTCGTCGCCGGGTGATAATGAGAAGAGGGCCATGCTGGTTTGCCGAGTGATAGCTGGGAGGGTGAAGAAGAGTGCGACTCAGTTGGAGGGAGGAGTGTGTACGGAGGAGTTTGACTCAGTGGCTGGGGTTGGTGGGGTCTACTCTAATTTGGATGAGCTATATGTGTCTAATCCTAAGGCTATTTTGCCTTGCTTTGTTGTTATCTACACAGAGTCTTAGTGGGTTTGACCCTTGACCCAACTACCAGACTCTTGCTTTTGTTTGGTTAGCTTTACATTTTCATTGACCAAGAAACGAAAACCTTCGATTTTGTTGTTGATTGTGTAATCTTTTGTGGAGGGCGATGGCCACATTCGCAACGTGGGGCGCGTGAATGCTCCTGTCCTGAATTTCTTCTTTCTCGAAGTTCTAGTTTAAACCACAAAAAGAAACCAACTCATTTGAATGGATTTAATCATATCATTTGCATCCAACATTTGTCTCTCAAACTAAAATAATGATTAGGATACTTCCTCTCGTTGTCATGCAAAATCTGACATGGCATGGCAGTCCCTGCCCTGTCTGCCTTTACCTCAATTTAGTTAGGTTGATGAGCATATATATGGCTATGAATGCCGACTGGCAGTTATATAACCTACTGTTGTACCCACTCTGTCTTGTTCTCAACGGACCAAAAGAACATATTAGGACTAATTTTGATGGACAAAATGAAATCAAGATATGTTCTTAGCAGCATGTTTGGATCCTAATGTTATGAGGACATGATGATTTTGAGGGAAAGCAGGGATTGGTTCAGGTTTGGCAGAGTGGGCGGTCTCTACTGAAGTGATTAAACTGATCAATACTGCATTCTGAGACTGGTCTGGGCAGTGGGAACCGGGGAGAAGAACAGTATATTCCTTCCATACGGGGTGTGGTAACAACTGTTCTCTGGTGTTGTTTGTACTGTAGCCTGGACTTACAGTCGCGCGTGTTGTTGATGTGTGGGTATGTTGCATTACACGTACATCTTTGTTTTACGATGTGTCTGACTCTTATTTTGTACTCATTGTCTTATCATTTCTGCTTTCTGATGCGTTTACAAAAAGTTAAGCAATGCAGCATGGCGTTAACGCACCAAGGAGACTGTCAGATAAAATATATAAAGTTCCCATCCTCCAATACCCCCATTAATGCTCCAAGTGCTTCACCAGCTGGTTGTAATATCGGTTCTTTCATTAACCATGTAAAATGTATAAATATAAATCATCATCATCATTTCCCTATAGTGACTCCCCAGCCCATGTTTATACCTCGACATTCCAAATCCGTTCCATTGGCTTGTACGCTCTCAGCCTATCTTACAGGATGGGCTTTATATCTCACGTTTCAAGAAGCTTATGCGGTCCATATTCATTTCCCGTGTGGGTTGGCAAGTGTTTTTAATTTGAATAAGAAATACTTTTCACGATGTTGCAGGGCAATCTGCATTCTGGTTTGAGTCAGGATGAAATCTCTCCTCCATAAAATTAGGTCTTGATACTGATTGCCCAATAATTTGAGTCAGGATTTCAAATTTAATTTTAAACATTTTGCAAGCATTCTCGTCAAAAGCATGTTGAACCCTTTCATGACAAGTACGCAAGAATTTCTTTTACCCCAGTAGCTTACCTGAGTTAAAAATGGCGGGGACAGACGTGCATATGTAATCATGACCCGGTCGGTTGGGGAAGGGAGTTGAGTTTGGCGCCAAATAAATGGGGCCAAAACAACTTGTTTCATCTGATCTGACTATATAGCTTTTCTGCAGTACCTTTACTTGAAGCCATAGAAAGGAGGGAAAGGGGGGTGGAGCCATGGGCCATGGGCTCAAAAAGAAGGTCAATACACAGTCGATAATGTGGACTATGGAGGAAGAAAATGGCGGATGCAGGAGAAAGCAACGTAGCTTGAGAGCAGCGAACTGGCAGAAGCATGGGTGTGGTCTTGCGCTGCAATTAACAGGGACAATGAATAGAGTTGGTTGGACCCACCCATGTTTGTGCACTCTGTTGGGTCAGGGTCAGGGTCAGGGTCAATTCGCTGGGAACATGGATGGTTGCCGGGACCATGTATTTCTCTGAAAAGGAAGAGGAAATGAAACCTAGATAATAAAGTTTAAATTTCTCGTCTAACTGTAATGGAAACTATGAAAGTAGAACCCATTTTTTTAGCAACAATTAATTCCGAGTAAATTGAATAGAAGGCTCAAAGTGCTAAACTCCATAACATCTGACTATTGGCCTTCAGAACATGAATCAAAGGCTCCATTGGATTGACAGTGGAGCCCATTTTATAACGGGCTTTGGTGGTTGGGCCTATAAAAGGCAGCATCTTGACTGTGGCCATTTGGTATTTCAACTAATGAATAAAAGCAAGAAGAGCTTTGATAATTCTGTAACATAGAATTATAATCTTAGGTGGATATTAAACAAATGAATGACAGGCTAAAGAGAGCATTTTGAGAACTACACAGGAAATGGATAAACTTCTAAATATTTTCAAATTTGTAAAGATTTTCTATTTTTTATTTATTTATTTTTTTGGGATTAGGCATGGTAAAAAGAAACTTTTCCAAAATATTAAATTTTAGCTTATTATAATAAGGTTATTAAAAATAAAAAATAAAAAAATATAAATATAAAAATAATATGAGAAATATATTATTATTTTATTTGTCTGATAAAATATCTTTGTCATATTACTTTTGTAGTTATATTATTTTAAATTTTGCTAGTAAATTTAAATCCGGTTCTACACATGGAATATTAACCGGGCATGAGTATTGACTACCATACTTATAAAACAGAAGATCAACAGGTAGAACAGCTCTCATTGCTGTTGATATCATCACCCACATGTTTAGTAAACCAAATTAATATATGTCATAACTATTTTTGAAAATAATTATAAAAAAATAGTTTTAAAGAATAATTTTTAAAAAATGTTTTATAATATTTTGTAAAATAAAAGTAAATCTAAAATAATTTTTAATATTTTTAAGTATATTTTAAAAATAATTTTTATATTCATAACTTTATTTTTAATCTTTATACATATTTGTATAATTATTTTTTAAAATAATTCTAAAAAACAAGTGAAAATAACTAAAAACAACTAAAAAAATATTATATGAAAACATTTTTTTTTGTTTTATGAAAATAAAAACCGTTTTTGATTATTAAATATGTTTTCTAATTTTTTTTATTCTAAAAAATAAAAAATTATTATTAAAAATAAAAAAATATTATATAAAAACATTTTTTTTTGTTTTATGAAAATAAAAACCGCTTTTGATTATTAAATATGTTTTCTAATTTTTTTATTCTAAAAAATAAAAAATTATTATTAAAAATAATTACCAAACACGCCAACTGCATTTATAAACCAACCTCGGCACTCGGTTTGGAGTGATCCTGTTTAAAGGTGGAGGTCACGTTTATATAATATACCACGCTGACAAGCATCACACCGTCCCACATCGGGACTTCACAAAAAATGGAACGGTTATTTTAATGCGTTGGATAGTGTCAAAGGGCACGACCTTACTTGAACAGGATCTGTTCTATAGGCTCGTACCTCTGTATCCTTGAGTTCTAAGGAGACAGGAACTTCAGTCTGGTGGATGAACTAAGACCGTTTGATCAGAGCGTGATTAGCAGTTAGATGGTCCACGGATCATGCAACGGCAGAGGATCGTTCCCAACAGACTTTCCCTGGTTGGGATGATCAGGCGGTTGTCTGACAGACTACAAAAACACTTTTTGCAACTTCGCCCAAGCAACGAAATAGCTTTCGTAGTTCATCTTCCTTACGAAAGGATACCGGTTTTCTGACATCCCTATTCCATGTCTTAGTCCCGGATGTTTCTTCTCCGTCCTTTTACGACCCATCTTGCTCTCCATCTGACTCAATCTCTCTTCCACAAGCTCAGTAACATCACTTTTTGGACTCCAATCATCACCGGCAATATTCACTTCACCCATTAGTAGATGGTGGCTCAACTGGCTCAAGATCCTGTGTTTTCAATCTCAAAATTGTCAAATCCTCCCTGACCTTTTCATCCTCATCAGCAGAATTTGCAGCATCCAAAAATGTAGAATTGAAAGCAATTTCTTCCACATTATCTGATGCAATATTCTGATCTTTAACATCATAAGAACCCGAAATTGCCGGAACTCTCATACAAATCAAAGCCCTCCTCCAGTCCTCCTGAATGCTTAGATACGTTGCAATCCCTGTTTCGGTATTGGAATTCAGCAAAATTTCATCAGAAGCATTAACCCTTAATTCATCTTCTTCTAATGTATGCACCACTTCTGTTGGTACCTCTTCCGGTTACAAGATAAAAGAAGAAATCATTTGAGTAGTAAAGGTAGACTTGGAAGGGACTCTAATGTCTTTCACCTTTTCCATCTCTGAAATTCAAATTGATTGGTTGTATTGGCTGGGTTCCAAGTTTTAACCAAAGGAAAGGAAGTGTTCTGGCAAACCTATTCAGTAAATGTAACGCTGCTCCAAATACTATCATCAAGAATTAACCCCTCGAGATCCTTCGCATTGTCAAAGTTTTTCATCTCAGGTATCGTGTTAGATGATCCAGTCTCTCGATCAACTTGTAATTAAATATCCCGACTTTATAACACCACTTGCAATATTTTAGAAAATAAGGAAGCCCGTGCAACTAGTCTGTCATCCACCCACACATTAATTAAAGTATGCCAGACTTTTCAGAACATTCTGGTCTGGTTTTGAATATATAAAATTACAGAAAAAAACATAAGAAAACATCTTTATATCTAGTCTACTTCTGTAGTCTGCACAAGCTTCTGAATAGATACAATCCCACATCGAGAGCGTACAAAAGAAAGTAGAGGTATTTTAGAACACTGAGTCACGATTATAAAGCACGACCTTACTTGAACAGGATCTGTTCTATAGGCTCGTACCTCTGTATCCTTGAGTTCTAAGGAGACAGGAACCTAAGTCTGGTGGATGAATTGTGACCATGTGATCAGAGCGTGATTAACAGTTCGGTGGTCCTTGGATCACTACAACTGTAGAGGATCGTTCCCAGCCAGCTGTGTCTGAATGGGATGGTCACATGGTTATCTGACAGACCCCAATGCTTCCCTTTTTCCACTTGAGGCAAACATACTTTTGCAATCTTCATACTTCAATTGTCATCATTTCTCCATTTCTCTTCCCAGTTCGGATGAATTATAACATGTGATTAGAGTATAATGAACAGTTTGGTGGTCCTTGGGTCACTACAATGGTAGAGGATCGTTCCCTGCCAGCTCTTTCTGAATGGGATGGTCACATGGTTACCTGACAGACCCCCAATGCTTCCCTTTTTCCACTTGAGGCAAACATACTTTTGCATTCTTCATACTTCAATTGTCATCATTTCTCCATTTCTCTTCCCAGTTTGGGTGAATTATAACCATGTGATTAGAGCATAATGAACAGTTTGGTGGTCCTTGGATCTTAAAATGGCAGAGGATCGTTCCCAGCCAGTTTTGCCTGTTTGAGAAAAAGGAATTTTTACATATCTTCATACTTCAACTATTATTATTTCAACATCTCTTTTAATGTCTTCATTTCTCTTCCTAGTTTTCCGAATATTAAATACACTTAGGTGGTGTTTGTTTTTTTGGCTTTTTACTGAAAGCAATTTAGTTTTAGAATTTAGGTTGTTTGTTTTTCTACTTTTTCATGACTTATTATAAACTTTTTACTAAATAGAAAAAGCTAAAATATGTAATTTTTTCTGAATAGAAAAAATAACATATTGTTTTTTTTTTACTTTTTAATACTTAATAGAAATAAAATACTACAAAAACAAACAACCTAATATTTAACACTATTAAATATTAAAGTTCTATTTAGAATTAAGTAAAAAAACAAACACCATCTTAGTCCTGAAATTATCGGGCTTTTGAACTAGGTAATATTATCAATCAACACCAGAGACCTCTACAAAATCCTTAACAAATTTGACCATGATCAATTCAGAAAATATTAGAAAAAGATCATCTTTACCTGTCATGGTTGAGCCTTCTTCACCTAATTAATACAAGGCAATAAAAAAGTTTACTTTTGCGTATCTTTACACTTCAATTTTCGGTATTTCTTTGTTTCTCTTTCTACTTTTCTAGTTTTACAAAAGCTGAATTCCATTCACTTCATCTTACTATTGAGATTTGTTTACTTCTATGCCAGCTAGTTTGATCGAACGAATATTAGAGAATAAGACAATTGTGTCTTATTAGAGAGTGATTGTATTTTCTAAATAAAAAAAATAATATATTAGAGAGTGATTATTACTATTCAATCACTCTCTTCCATTACTAAATAAAAAAACCAAAATATACAGTTTTTTCTAAATAAAAAAAATAATATATTGATTTTTTTTTTACTTTTTAATACTTAATAAAAATAAAATACCACAAAAACAAACAACCTAATTTTTAACACTATTAAACATTAAGGTTCTATTTAGAATTAAGTAAAAAAACAAACACCACCTAAGTGTTCTTAATCACATAAATTACTGCATCATCATTTATGTTCTTCATCGAAATCAATTAATCTGATAACATTTTTGCCCTTATGAAAAGCCACTAGATTACTATTTTAAGCACCCTCTAATGTTGTCTAATCATGAAACAATAGTTACTACATGAAGGTCTTACTTATCTCTAAACCTTTTCACCAATTGCCAAGAAGTAAAATAGCTTTCATAAGGATACTGGTTGTTTGATATCCTTGCTTCATGTCTTATTACTACTCAATCACTCTCTTCCATTGTCTAATAACATGCCTCATCAGTTTAACATTAAGACATTTGTGTGGTCTAAAATCTTATTTTTCTCTATGAACTTTCAGTTTCGACCAAGAATACCATCATTAAATAACAACTTTCGCCAAGGTTTTGGCCCATGCTGATTTTTCAAGGACTTAACATGGTCCATGCTTTTTTGACCAACCAGCATGAATTCAGGCAGAAAGAATAATTAGATAGGCTGTTTCACTCAGATTCAATCCCAATTTCATCATGCTTTAGGAAAACCCAATAACCTCTACTCCCCTTATCAAAATACTATTAACCAGGGCAGGTTCTGGCAATATAAGGTCCTGGAAGGGTTGAGCTGAGCTGGATATGGTCCTAGCCTTCACCCTGCTTAGCAATCCTTGAGACTCAAACTTCTGCATTTCACACTTGACAGCACCAAACTATTTACCATAGCACCAGATGTTGACTCCATCTCTGTCCCACCAACAGTCCATATAAACTCTGTACAGTGCTGAATATTATGTATATATTTGTCAGTTATATCATCATAAGATTTCTGACTTTACACAAAAATAATGGGTTTACCAATGGTTCTACGTAAGAGGAGCTGTAGAATACCTAAGTTGTCAATGCAGTGGCCTGCACTTTCTATCTTCTTCTTATTGATGAGGTAAATTTTCATTCCTCTGGAAAATATGAGAGCTTCTCAGTTGTAATTCAAGGTTCTATGAAGTAACTTCAAGTTGTTTTCGTATTAACAAAAGCCATAATTGTCAGCAAGCCTAAATCATAATGTTTTTACAGGAAAACATGTTTGGGCACAAAGATGTTTCAACTGGATGAAGAAATTTCACAAACCTGGACCATCAAAAGCATCCATGTTTGCAAACAATGTAGAAAATAGTATCAGTGACCTGCAAAATAAATGAGAATAACATGTAACAAAAGAGGACAGAAAATTATTGGTTCAAGTACATCCCTGAAGGGGAAAAATGAAGAAACATATAAGAAATCATTGAGTGGTAAAGTAAGAGTAGGGTCGGAAGGCACTTTTTTTCTTTCACCTCTTTTCTGTCTCTTAAAAAAAAGATGATTGGTGATATTGGCTGGGATCCAAACTTCAACCTTGAGGCAGCAATCAAACGCAGCATTAGATAGAGCAGTAGGCTCAACCAAAGAAAGGAAGTTTTCTGGAAACCCCATAAAGTAAAAGCAACATGGCTCCAAACATTGTCATCAAGGACCACATCCCTCTCGAGATCCCTCTGATTGCCAAATATATGATGATGTTTCGGCATCTCAGGCATGGAAATTAGATGGTCCAGTCCCTTATAATGTGTGGAGCCTTAGCTTCACAAGTACAACAGTTACTTACATGTCTCAAGACACTATGCAACTGTTGAACTTTAGTTTATACGATATCCAATTGTGCCATGAAATGCAATGAAGGAAGATTTTTCAACTTTTGATCTGAATCCAGCATTCCCCAGCTTCTTTCATGCCCACTTCCTTTATCATTCCTCTCTGTTAGCTTGAATTATGTAATTTGAACTTTAGTTTATGGAATCTTCAATTGTACCATGCAACGAAAGGATTTCTTAACTTTTTATCTGAATCCAGCTTTTCCCAGCTTCTTTCATGCCCACTTTCTTGATTACTTCTCTCATTTTTCTTGAATCATCCCACATTTCCAAAGTAGCATAAACATTCGAAAGTGTAACGAGAATTGAAGGGTCTTCAGGTAAGGTTGTTAGAAGACGTTCAGCAATAAAATTAACCAGTTCAGTCTTCTTGTGAGTTCCACAGGCCCCAAGCAAGGAGTTCCATATGGTCTGATCAGGCTCAAAAGGCATTTCAGCAATCAATTCTTCAGCCTCTTTGAAACATCCAGCTTGACTCAGAAGCTCAACTATGCAATAGTAATGCTCTATGTGGGGTTCCATTTTATATTCAGTTTTCATGTACTTAAAAATAGTCCATGCTTCTTCCACTAAACCAGCATGTCTACAGGCAGAAAGAACACCTAGAAAAGTTATTTCATTTGGTTTTAGCCCCAACTCTATCATCTCTTGGAAAAACCCAACTGCTTCCATTGCTCTCCCATTTTGCCCACATCCCATAATGATCCCTGTATAACACACAGTATCTCTCTCTGAAGTACAATAAAACAAAGCTAATCCATCCTCAATTTCACCACATTTTGCATACAGGTCAATTAGAGATGTTACTGTTATCCTCTCTGATTCATACCCGCTCTTTACACAAAAGGAATGGACCTGTTTGCCACTCCCAAGCCCTACTAGGCTTGAACAAGCCTTCAGAACACTTGAGATAATAAACTGATCAACTTCAATATCCAAATTAACCATATCCCTGAACAGTGAAAAAACCAATGAGTTTAGTCCCATCTTAGTGCACCAAGAGATTAAACTGGACCAAACCACAATATCTTTCTCTGGAAGCCTGTGAAACAATCTTAATGCATCTTTAATTTTCCCATTGTTTGCATAGAGATCAATAAGAATGCTTCCAACAACATAGTCTAACTCATACCCACTAGTGACAGCCAATCCTTGGACTTGGAGCCCAAGTCTAAAGTTCTGCAAGTTGATACAGACCTTTAAAGCACTGCCAAAAGTGTAGGAGTCAACATGTGCACCCAAGCTATGAATTTGTGAGGCCAGATTGATAGCAGCGCTATTTTGTTCATTAACAACATACCCAGAAAGCATAGAATTCCAAAGTGGCAAACAATCAAGAATAGAGGCACTGCAGCATGAATATTCATCAAACATTTTTATTGCTTCATCCAATTCATTGCAGTTGGAATATGAATCCACCAGAGCAGATGCAGTAAAACAGCAGGATCCAAAACCTGATTTATTGACGTAACAATGAATCTGTTTCACCATAACTAACAACTGGAAACAACCACAGGTCTTAAGAGCACGAGAAAATGTAAATCCATCCAACTTAAGCCCTTTCCGGTGCATCATACACACAAATCTCAAAGCACCCAAACTTTCTTTACACCCAAAACCAGCAATAATGCTATTCCAAGACACAGTATCTGGTTCTGGCATTTGATAAAATAAATTCACAGCCTCCTCCATCAAACCTTCTTTACCATACCCTGAAATCATAGTATTCCACGAAGTTGAACTAGGACACAAAATATCATCAAAAACATTCCGGGCACTACTCAAACTCCCACATTTCACATACATATCCAAAAGGGTGTTCATCAAAACAGTATCAAACCCTAAATTAGCTCTAAAAACTCTTCCATGGATCAATTTACCCGATTCAAGATCACCCACGAGACCACACGCTTTTAGAACTGCAGAGTACAGGAACCCATTTGGTGTCTCTGATTTGGACTCTAACATCTGCACATAGAATTTGAGAGCAGTATCGGGCCTCCCACTACTGGTATATGCAGAGATCATTGTGGTCCATGTAGCAACATTTCTTTCTAGCGTTTCATCAAACAGTCTTCGAGCATCTTTCAAAAGAGAGGCATCAACGTACATGGCCAACAAATTATTGGCAAAAAACACGTCATTGAAAACCCCGAGTTTGATTATGTGAGCATGAAGTGATCTTCCATGTCGAAAAGCTCGGAGTCGGCCACACTGGCGTATAACACTCACTATTCGATGCAAGTCCATGATTGCCCATGGAGGCGAGCTAGTAAATCGATCTGTACAAGACCTTCAACGGCATGACAATTTTCAAAGCTTCAAAACTCGAAGCCCTGAGATGGAAAGACACCAACTGCATAAGCCTGAAACGCAAGATTTTAATGTCTGCTAATCCGCACTGGCTCTCGTATTTCTCCTTCAAGGCAAAGTTTCAGCTTCAGCTTCACTTCTCTTGAATAAAACATCCTTGTCCCTTCAATAAGCATAATCGGCTTAATTTATTGATCTATATACCTCCTTTATTTTAAAGTTAAATGAGAGGGAAAATGAGCGGAAATAATAAATAAAAAAGTAAAAATAATATTTGATAAAATTTCTTTAAACCTCAAAAAAAAAAAAAAAAAAAAAAAAAGAAGAAGGAAAAACTCACATTAATTTATTCTTCCAAGTGGGAAAACCTTCTTTTAAAAGTGTGTCAGTTCTTACACCATGGCCTATAAATCAATTAAAATTTGGAAGACAATAAATAATTTTTTAAGATAATTCTTAAAAGCACTTTTTGATTATTTTAAGGAATAAAATTTCATTTAGGCTATGTTTGGTTCTCAGAAAATGTAAGAGAAAATGCAAGGGAAATAAAATACAAAGGAAATAAAAAATGAAGGAAAATAAAAAATGGATTAAAAGTTGATAAGTTATTTTTATTTTTTACTTCAAACTCATTTTATTTATTTTAACTCATTAATATAAAGATTAAATAATTTTAAAATACATAAGTTTTTAATTATATTTGATTTTCTTTTATATTTTTCGTAGGACAATCAAACATGAAAAAATCATTATTTTTTGCATTTTTTTTTCTTAATATTTTCCCAAACCAAACATAACCTTAGTATTCTCCTCCTAGTTACTTAAGAAGATAAACTATACCCAACATAAAAATATTCTTTGAAACTGTATTGTCATGTTATCGAGAGCACAGTCATGTAGTATCCAACATAAAAATATTCTTTAAAATTGTATTGTCATGTTATCGAGAGCACAGTCATGTAGTACCCAACATAAAAATATCATTTAAAACTGTCTTGTCATGTTATCAAGAGCACAATCATGTAATCGTGTTATCGAGAGCATGGTCATGTAGTCATGTTCTTATAAATACGACCGTATGACCATATTCTCAAGAACACGGCTTTGATAAGATTAACTCATATTGATGCCCTAAAACGGCTAGCTTATAGTTTGCTATACTCATTATGGTGTTCTTTCATTTAGGACCTCAAATAAAAAAACAATTTTCTTGACTTATTCTCCATTCAATTGGTGCATATTTATATATAATATAACATTTTAAAAAATATTCTCCATCCTTTTATTATTATTTAAATCTCTCTAAAAATAATTAAAAATACCTCAAATTTGCTCTAAAAGCATGTTTAAGAAAAAATTATAATATATATAATTCAAGAACAATGGTCAATCATGCCCTTATTATTTTGAAAACTGGAATTTGATTTTTTGAATTTATTTTATTTTAATCTTATTTTCCAGTTAAAAGAGGCTAGAGTGCAGATGACATTTCATTTAAGTATTTTTTTGAATGTGTTCATTCTCTAGCAGATACTTAGATTAATGACTTAAACCATTTATATATACATATATGTAGGTGTAGAAAAAGAGTTTCATAACCTTCACAAGGGCAGCAACCCAAGAATTCCCCATTAGGCCAAAATTGGAAACCCGCATCTCTCACCTGTACAACTGCAATGACTTACCTGCCTTTGCATCACAGGTTCCACACTTAACAGGGGCTTAAGAAAAATCAAAGAGGGATCAAGGCCAGATAAAGTACAATGTCTATGGTTCTGCACAGAAGAAAGCTGCTGAAGCATGCTGTGTGTTCTTTATACCACGGATTCAGCCTCATCATCAAGCATGTGGGTAGTATGAGTAAATTTGATTGTTGAGTTTTGTGCTTCCAGGAGACACCTGCATTCTGGCAAAGGGTAGGTATAGATGGAAGACTTTCTTCTGGACTTTTTAATTCTGGGTACATTCATCCCCTTCCGATCACTCTCGATAAGCATTGATTCCATCTCATTCTTGAAAGCTTTCCAACTGCAGGAGGATAGAGCATAAGTAGGGATTTTAGAATCAAACTTCTATAGTTTCGTAGCATGTAACGAGGACCTTTTCACACTTCCTTGAGGCTTTCACCGATACAAGTGCTTATTTTTTATTTACTGTCATGGATATAGGAAAAAGTATGGACTTCTATTCAAGGTTCTCTGACTTTAGTTTTAGTTTTGCTTTCAAGATGTTCTGTTGAAGTGTTAAGACATGGTGTCTTATGTATCATTTGGACGAAAACAATTCTAGAAATAGCATTGTCCTAACAGACACAATCATGCATGCCTGTGGGCAGATAATTTAGAGTGAAGACAGAGAGAAAGGAAACTACCTAATATCCATGTCCTGCAGCAGAATAACGAGCTTCCGCTTGTCAGGTTGAATGGTCTTAGCATGTCCACCAAAGAGGAATCTCCTGTGACCCATCAGGAAATGGGGGAAGTTTCCACCCTGAGTTGTCACAAAAACTTCACTAAACAGACATACTGTGTAGTCCAATGCAGCCAACCTTGAAGAATAGCCCTATTAACCAAAGGGACATAGGAGTTAAAGCAAGGTATTAGAACTTTCTGGGGTGAAGTAAAAACTGGGCTGTGACTGGCCATAAGATTAAATGTTTTAGTCTAATTTGATTCTGCTTGTTTTCTGATAATTATTTGGCCTGTTCACTCAGAAGAGTAACTAGGAAAATCAAATAATTGCAATAGAAACATGATTGAGCAGACCAGCCTGACCAGACTTGCCTCAACCTGGTTCAACAAAAAAACCATATTTTTCCTGATTAAAGTAACATGCTATTGCTTTACTGATTCTGTAAAAATGAAAGGTTAAAGAAATAGAGAATTTTTATTATTATTTTTTTTTAAAAGCCATAAGATAGTTAAAATACTAATTTCAAAATGCCTGTGTTGCTTAAGGATTAAGCTGTTATATGCCCAAAGAAAATTAATCAAAATTATAGCCAGGTTAACTCCTACAAAAATCCAAGATTTCAGGTTGATTTGTTGTCTGCTCCTGACAACCATTGCCCCAAGTCCACATATAAATCTCTGGCAAATTTGTGAAACTTATTCTTCTAGTCAGACATCCAAGAACAGGTCTGGCCAAAAGAAGACCAAGGCAGGGACACTTCAGAACTTCTAATTTGAAAAATGGGCAAGGTCGTCCAGTCCAGGTTCAAAAGGTAGGTGAGAAATGGATGAAATTCTGGTTTGACCAAGCCCAGGGTGGATAGCATTCAGTGGAACGATTTGCCAACTTAACAAAGTTCACTACTGCATCTAACGAAGAACGTTGTGATGAGGGATGAATGCAAGTTAAAGGCTCTAAGAGGGGAAGGAGCCATATAGTTGAGAAGGGCGAGGATGCATTAATAAGAAAATTTTTAAGATTTCAGGCTTATGCTTAAACAAAGGCTCTTTATCAACACGAACAGTAAACTGACTAATATTTCTGACCCAAATAATGGGGATATGGCATAACAATGATGATGATTAGTTTCTTGTCACATGAGTTGTTTTGGCAGCTCATGGAGTCAACTCCATCCAACATACACACTAACGGACATTTTCCAAGAGAGCCAGAAACAGTATTTACCTTAAAAGGTGCAAGCTCATCTGAGGTTGCAAGGGACTCCTTGGTATAGAGAAGGGGAAACATCTTTAGTAGAGGATCCAAATGTCGCTCCGCCTGGTATATTTTCCCAGAGGCCAAATAAATTGAAGTGTTGTTATCAAATCCCATACCCCGTAGCATCATTCCTACCTATGCTGACAGAAAAAAACATATACAACAAAGAGTTATCATTTGCCTTGACAAATGAGTAAGTGCAAGGACTCCAAAAATATATGAACAGTCACATGACATAATTGGAACAAAAACATCCAAAGAAACCAATTGCATCCAGAAAAGTAAACAAATATTGACTATTAAGGTGCATCACATTCTTACTACACCATAGAAATGCATAATTTTAATTGTCATATTCTATTATTTATCTTCAACTTAGTTTGAGATTTTAAAGTAATGATAATTGGTAGTTACATCAATCTACAAAACAGAAACCAATTTCCTAAAAGGCTCTATTGCCATGATGACAGGAAAAGTGACAAAGCAATATTGAGTTAAAAAGATAAAAGATAATTCTGATGCATGTATTTCTCCTCACGCAAGAAAAAATGGTTGAAACAACTTCTACTAGGTTCAAAATGTTGGGATTGAGCCCCTTAAAGCAAGACATGATGTAACAAAGTTGGACTTAACTATCCCCTTACTATCCTTTTGGTGTATTGACATTAATTTGAGCATTCAACCCATGTCTTTTACATTGTACATGACTTTGGCGAATTAGGAGTTGCACAGAAGATACAAGTCATGGGCTTCTTGTAAGTAGATAAGTTGTCCATAGTTGGTTCATAGATTTGGGCAATCTAATAAAGACTATAGTGCATCATCTTTTAATTGAAATGATGACTTGTCTTACCCGTCAAGATAGGTTTCCCATGCTGAATGCACTAGTGTATGTGATGCACACTGGACAGGATCTACGATGAATCATGACGTAAGACTATTAATTATCATGATTCACTGAGTTACTATTCTGCATTGACTTTCAACCTTGAGAGGATATTGAGTCTGTGTTAAAATCAACAAGAGACTTTGACCTATGGGTGAGACCTTAAAATGGTCATATATTTCTATGAATTGGGTCACTGTTAATTGAGGTTGGTGGCAACAGGTATTCTTAATAGAGACACCATGATATCTCATAAGATTGAAACAATGTATCCCCTTGGGTGATCCAAAAGACATGATTATGAAATCTATGGCCACGCTAATTCCTTTATTTTAATTTGACATATGCTCCTTGGAGTTAGAGTATGTCAATTAATCACATAATGAGTGAAATTTGTAACTCAAGGATTGGAGAGATAATCTTGATAGATGATAGAACTACCTTATTAAATTACGGATACCAATTCATGGAGAGTCTGTATGCAGTAGATAGTAGGTCACGGACTCGAGAACTTGGTGTCTCATTGATATATACATAGGTTACTAAAGTGCAGTTGACTCTCTACAGTGGAATATTGAGTCAATTTCAGAATTTGATTATGAGGGAACCAATACTCTTATGGGTCTCAGTGGTCCCCGCTCATATTCCTTAATGGCATGGTTTATGAGGGTTAGATAAGTTATTAGTTCACTTTTGTGCATAAGGGTATTTTTGCAATTACGCAAAGTTGCACAAGAATAAGTGAATGGTATGTTTGGACTGAGTTAATTGATTAATTAAGACCTTGTATGATTAATTAATCCATTAGCAACCTTTTGGGGCTAGATTAAGTGACCCAAACCCATGGTGGGCTTAAATCACTTAAGCCCAATAAGAAACCTATAAATACCTCTTTAGGGGTTAAGGTTTCCAAGTCTTGTCATTTTCCCAGTCTAGAGAGAGAACTCTAGCCTCCACCCTTGAGATCTCCACCATCTCAATGCCTAGACACAAGCAAGAGTCATCGGGCATAATATCATGGTTTTACAAGATCCATTATGACTTTGGAGTTATCTACATCGATTGGAATTTGATCCGGGGACATTCGGATCAAAGGTATATGGTTTTATTCTGTAGATCTATGTTTTCTATGGTATCCATATTGTTTTTGAATACCTATTTATCCGCTATGATAGATTTAGAGAGCCTAGGATAGATTTGCATGCACCCTACGATCCAGGACATGGGAATGTAGCAATCCAAGGTTCCCAACACAAAAGAAACTTTATAACTGATAGATTTGCATGCACCCTACGATCCAGGACATGGGAATGTAGCAATCCAAGGTTCCCAACACAAAAGAAACTTTATAACTGAACTCAAAATCAAAAACAGCAAATTCTTCAATAGTTATTAATTAAATAAACAAAGCTCTAAACTACCAAAATCAAACATTAGCTTAATTACAGAGGTAGGGTCTTCTGCAAGGAAATATCTCCCATTGGAACAAAACAAAAGGCGCAAATATAAATGCGATACTAACAATTTAACACAATCCAAAACCTAGATAACTGAAATTCCCAGGTTACTACCCAATTCAATTGAGTCTGTTATACTCAGGACATGAAAAGAATTAAAAGAAAACAAAGTGAGGGTCCGGGCAGATGGAAGCTTGGCACCCAAGCACATTTGTTTTTAACATGCAAACATTTTGGACAAATAATGCACAATAAAAGAATTGAAACCAAAAGCAGATAGCCCCATGGTATAGGCTTGCATAATAGGGAAAATATCCAAGGGAAAACTACCAACACCATGATCTTATTCCAAAGAAAAAAAAACTATAAATAAATATGAAAAATTAACCCAATAAAGCCTTATTGAACTGCTTGTGTCAGCTGCAGAATCCTTTTCCACTATTTAGCCAATTTATGGCAATATCTTTTGGCAAAAGATAGTCCATAATTTCTTTCCTGGTGGGCCTTAAACCAAATTTGTTGAGGCCCCTCTTGCCCTCATAGCACCTTAAACTTGAACTAAATCACCTTTAAAGGCACTCCATAAGGGGAAAGCTAGCAAGAACTAGGGTTGAGGCTGCACAAGAGATAGAGTATGGCCTATGGCTTAATGGAAGAAACTGCACTATATTGAACTGAGGAAGAAGAGTTAAATGGAAGAACTAAAATATTCATAAAAATACTACAAAATTGAGATTTTAAAGATATAAAATCAATGAGAGGTAGATATTTAGGATACCTCCAAAGGAGTTAGAGGGCATTTTCCATTAATTCGATTGAGACCAGGTTGAATTAAACGGTCTTTACGCCTAAACTTTCCCCTCCACCCTTTTTCTCGAACTAAGTCCATTTCAAAATTTTCAGCTTTTCCTCCATCATATAGACAGCATGAGAAGGCCACCATGTCCTACAAGTTGAAGAGAGATGCTCAAAAAACTTTCCATTCATTAAAACTCTATTAAAAAAAATATTAGAAATATCAAGAGCTTGCCAAGAACAAAAATTGAAAACAACCATTAATACCTCCTCAAAACGAAGGTGGACAGAAACATACTTTCCACCAGTTCTTGAGCTCTTCTCAATCATTCGTTTAACTAATTTCCTAGCAAGAGTTGAAACAGGAAAAGAGAACCTCAATGCTACGTTGTTGGCTAAGCATCTCAGGAATTGAACACGAGGAGGAACATTCATTGCCAATCTATTAGCAAATGGGGCTATGCGAATAACTCTGCATCAATTAAGTAACCAATCAGAAACAGCCCAATGCAGGGCTTGAACAAATTTTAAGATATAGAAACATGGATGAACAACTGAAATAAAGGGGATTACTTGGTCACTAATAAACAATTTTTATTTTTATTTTTTTCGTTTTGTTGACATCATTGGTTATGGAAATATAAGTATTCCACAATATCCATTCAATTGAGAACAAGATGAGGTTATAAAGTAAGTGAAGAAACCGTGATTCAGTATGTACCCTTGCTTGCGTAAGACTGGATAAACTTCTTCCAAGTAATAACTTACAGGAGCCCAAGCTTCAATTCGAATGTTTGGTATATTAGTGATGTTGTAATCATATCTTTCCATCACTACCTCCGGTAGCTCCTGGACCACTTCTACAAACCCTTTGAGGGTGGTTATGAAATGGTCCTCATCATAAATCTCCCCAAACTCACTGTAAAACAAATGAAATATAGTTGAAGTTAGAGAGCGAAAAGTACACAGGTAAAATCATACAGAGTAAGGAGATAAAGGAATCAAATTTATTATGCTTGCCATGAATACTTCTTTCATCAGTTCATTCTGGCATCTTTTGGATAGATGTGCTAGGCTAGGCCATTTTATCTGGGACTACACATCTCCCAACCACCCTTGCTTTAGCTCCAAACACAATAATATTTTGTTCTATTTCAGGCCAAACTTTAAGGCAGGTTAGGCAAGTGACAAGGACAGAGAGAATATAAACTTTTTGATTCACGTGTATGCAAATGTTATCACATTTGGCTCTGTAAATTTGGCAGCAGGACCAGCATTTGGTCCTCCCTAACCATAAAATTAAAAACATAAGCTAAAAAAGAGATCATGTAGTACAAATCAGCTTTGAGCCTCTCATAATAGCCTTCTCAAATCATGTAGTACAACTGCAAATGTACTATGAAAGTTCAGCCATGTCTCTGATAAATCAAAATGAGTGGGTAACTGTTATCATTGCAGATGAATCTTCCCAATCATAAACAATTGAAAAAACAGCAAAAACGTTCATAAAAATACAAATATAAACTAGAAACATACTGTATAAGCCCTCATCTACAGTTCTTGAGATAATCTAGGATATTTCCTGGCTTCACCTGTTTAAAAGTTTCTTAAGTGCAAGAAGATGATTTATTTATGTTGAACATACCTTTGTAGACAAACATGACTCTTAAAACCAGTCATCAGTAGATTACCTTTCTACTGGAGTTGAGAAATAAAATTAGGACCTGAGAAAAATAGTTTAGTAACTTGCCTTGGATCCACCCAAACACTGTGAAAATCAAGGTGAGGAATGACTAGTATTGCATTCAAAAGCCCAGCTACAGCCACTGCGTTGCAGATCTGCAAAAAATTGTTGAGCATTAAGATTAAGTTCTATATTCACGTATTGAAAATAAAGGTGGGTATCATTCAGGCAGGCATTATTGCTCTGTTTAGTTTCAAAGTATACAGATAATAGAAAGAAAACGCATATAGTCATAAAATTCCTCATTTTTTTTCCATCATCTCTCAGTTTAAACAGAAAGCAAGGCAAAAAGAAAAAAAAATAACTAAGATTAAAAATTTGCAAGATACAGTTGCACAAAACAGTTATGGAAGGGATTATATGGAGATGCTCTTAGTACTTTAATAGTACTAATGTACCATCATTTGTATTATTTTCTGTATTGCTTTTTTCTGATGTCAATGTATTTTGTTTACATTTAAGATTTTGACAATTAAGGAATAATTCAAATGTCTAATCTGTGGTCTTAGATGGCCACAAGCCTCCATGAGCGACATGCATTCCCTAGTGATGGAAGTTTGATTGACATTTAAAATCTCTGTCTCATCAACTGTATGAAACTGTTGCAATGTCATTTTGAGAGTCTGCCATTCTGGAAAGATTCCCCTTATTCATAAGAATGCAACAGTGTGCATACCTATTTAGCAACATAGCACCACTTCCCAGAAATTCAGATCTGGTGATTCAAAATGAGGAAAAAAAAACAGAGATGATGGAGCATTTTAAGGAAAACATGGACTAAAAATGAACAAACATATCATGCTCAAATGCATTTAGAATAACAAGTTTGAACAAACTGTTACAAGTCCTAAAAGAAATGCATACCGATGAGCGCTGTTGATTAAGGCCGCCATTAGCCTCAACAATCAAGTAGCCACTAGGGTCAGGCGACTCTGAGATTCAGTGGGAAATGTCAGTTCATCATACAAGACCAAGCTATTTTCCTTCTAGTGCATTAACATAAAAAGATGTGTAATAGCACTTCCCAGAACCCAAATCTATAATCTCGTATAAGAAAACTTGGAGAATTGTGCGATCAAACTACAATATCTGTCACAATTAGTTATATACCATGTTTTGTAGCAAAATGGTGTCTATAGCTTGTGTTTGGACAAGGTTTCTGCTCTTTCAGCCTCCTATTGTATCTCCATACAGAAGACAACTGCAACAAGAAACAGCTTATCATCACAAGCTATCATAGAGATATCACACATCATACACAATCAATAAAATATGTCATACAACTAAAATGAGTACAAAGAAACAAAACACCCCCATCAGAGAGAATTCTCTCTTTTTAGCATCAAACCTTACTTTTAAAAATCCATGATAATTTTACCATCACCATCTTCCTGGCTAGATAGAAGTATCTCAAATACAAAATCTCCCTTTGGGATTAGAGTCAATTATGTCTAGTTATCAATCAAACTATCAGAACAACCAGAACTTTTCCTCTTAGGCTGTCTTCTCAGTGTATAATCTAAATTGCTTAGGCTCCCCACTGGTACCAGTGGAAAGTTCTGTAATGGATCCAAAACCCAGCACTTGGTGCCACAAAAAATGGCTTCCTAGCCTGCCTGCCTTTATTTTGTGACTTTACCATCCTAGGAAATAGGCTAATTGTGGCCACACACAATATATTATTTGGGCAATTTTTCGAACATAAGAGCAAAAAAGCATATTCCATTTAATGATATAACATGTTCTAATAAGGACACAGTTATGCTAATATAAACCTCATCCAACAACATCATAACTTTCGTTTTTCAATATCTGTTGTTTTCAATTAAAACAAATACAACCCAGAGTGCCTGATTTGATTACAAATAAATTATCAGGGAAAATGAAATAATTAATGTATTTTATCGGGATACGGTGAAGTGGATGTTTTCAAGTCTTTGCGTTCTAGTCCTTTTCACACTGACTCTGAGCTACCAAACCAGACGTGGTTAGGAAAAGTATGCAACTGTTAATTTTAATACAGAATCGGTAAATAAGCAGGGCATTTCTACAGGTATTTTTATTGAGCTGCACGTTAAGAACTGATAGCAAGATTCAAACATTATGATCATAAACATGCAATTCATTGAACTCTCCCTAGCCCCATATGCAAAAAATGAACGAACACTTTTCTTAGAAGATGAACCAGATAAATTACCATCTGTTTGGTTTCTGAGAAAACAGAGGGCAAGAATTGAAAATAGCATTTTGAATCATGTTTTTTTCCCAAGCGTTGAGCTATGCTTAGTGAAGATCTTTTTCCTTTTGTTTTCTTTTCCCTTGGTTTTCTCGAGTCCCAAATTTTACTTTCATCTTGTTTCTCTCTCCGTCCCACCACACCCCCCATCCCCACGAGTTAACAGAAAAACACAAGAAAATGACGATCCAGAAGGAAAAGAAAGAAACCCATTATCCCAACCTCAATAGCTGAGGAATTATCGGATTCAATTTCGTGCCAAAGCTTCTCAAAGATCTCGTGGCTACGGTAGACTGAACCAGGGAGAGGAGCCTGCCACACAAGACCATAGAAGGGACCCACGCACATGAGCAGTCCAGAGATGTAGAACAGAGGCAGAAGCAGGAAGTACCGAAGACCACGCCGAATAATAATGCCGGCGACGGAGCTCTCACGGCGGGACTGAGAAAAAGTCTTGGAGCGGAGCAGCCGGCGGCAATGGGGCACAGCAGAGTGCCGGCGAGGCGAGGGTGGCGGACTCGGTGAGCTGCTTTCGCTAGTGTTGCCATTGCAAACGGGGGTTGTGTGATGATGGTTCTTGGATTTCATGGCTGAAGTAGAACGGTTGAAGCCATGCAAGAGAGAAGGTGAAGAAAGATCTTAGAGAAAGAAAACAGAGACAGTGAAGAATTTGTTAGAGATATTTCGGTGGGAGAGTGATAAAGTTGGGTTTTGATTTTTATGGGTGTATGAGGCAAGTATCTCTGTTTTTGTTTTCATGGAATT
The DNA here is from genome assembly GCF_004353265.1 of Vitis riparia. Classification (NCBI taxonomy): domain Eukaryota; kingdom Viridiplantae; phylum Streptophyta; class Magnoliopsida; order Vitales; family Vitaceae; genus Vitis; species Vitis riparia. Next base: position 3,430,195 of record NC_048448.1, on the reverse strand, counting down.
GTTCTTTACTTCTTTATCCTTTTCTTTTTCCTTCTTCAGAGAAAAAGTAGGAGAGAGAGATAGAGTTGCAGAGACAAGTACGATAGGAGGAGGGACGGTAGCGCCGAGTGGTCAGAGTCGGCTTGGCGGTGCGAATATTTCATTAGGTATTGACCTTCTCCGATCGTCTTTTTTATTTCACAAAAAGAGCTACCCCCATTCGTAACGGAAGAAAAATGGTTGGTAACTTTGCGGTTAGTTTAACCATTTAAGATAACTTAAAGAGTGCAATTTTAGAAAACGTTTTAGTATTTTTAATATTTAAATAATAAAAAATTAAAAATATTAAAAACTTTTTATAGAATCACTATCAAATATATTTTAAATCACTTAATAATTTAATTTAAATCATTAAACAAATTAAGTATATTTGATATAAAAAAAACTAATAATATAACTTAAAGTCGAAAATAACTTTAAATAATAAGCAAAAACAATTTATCATAGTTTGTTTTAATTACCTCCATGATTTTTTTTATTACTCTACAACTTCCATTATTAATTGACTTTCTTTCGGTATAATTTATGTGGATAAATATGTTAATATGATTATTTATAATAAATTTTAAGTTAATTTTATCAAATAATTTTAATATTTAAAATAAAAATTAAATAATAAATTTAAATTCAATAATTTAAATATGATTTAAATTAAAGTCAATATAAGTCATTAAGTATTAAATTTAATTAAACACTCAATTTTTTTATTAAAAAACCTATACTATATTGTATTTCTTTTAAATCAAACTTTTTATTATTAATTGTTTAATCCAATAAAATAAAAATAAAAATATATAGTTTATGATAATTATATTAAATAAAACTTTTTTTAATTGATTTATATTGTGAATAAATTTCTTTCAAAATAAAATCCAACGATTTTAGTTATTTAATATAATAAATTTACAAAACTAATTTTTAATATAATAAATCTACAAAAAAAAATAAAAATTCTTTTATTAGAGGGTTTATAAAAATTAAAAATAATCATTAAATTTATTTTGATAAAAAATTGATAATGAAATAATTGATGTTAAGCCATAAATTTTTCATTATACATCTCAATCAACAAGTAGATGTGTGTGGTGACTTTTTTTTGAGTTTAAAAATATAAATTTATATTTATAAAATAATTAATCAAATAATTTTGATTATACTGTAACTTGGTTTTTCGTATCTGTACAGTGATTCGTGTTATTTTTTAAATACATTTACTGAAATATAATCATCAATCGTTGTTTTATATTTGAATTTAATATAGTTAATTTCAAAAACTTATAAATAAATAAGCATTAAAAAGCTTAGCAATAGGAATATTAATTTTTCTTTGCCATCAATTGTGATATTAGATAAAGAGAAGCTCCATGAGATCATATAAGTATGAATTTATTTTAATATTATAAACAAATTTTAAAATTATAATGTCATATTTTGACTAAAAAAGTATAATATTATATGATTGGATATGAATTATTAATTAATTATGACTTATTTTATGTTAGATTAAGTAACTTAAACCTATATGGGTTTAAGTCACTTAAGTTCAATTATGAAATATTAGAGTTTTCATAACTTTTATATTCCACTATACAGGGAGAAAGAGAACCATAGTTTTCATTATCATTTTCTCTTTTCATCGAGGGCCAAAAATAAGGTTGAGTTATCGGGTGGAATATTGTGAGTTCACGAGACTTTCAACAACTTTAAGATTGTCTTCAATAATTGAATTTTGAGGTTTTGAAATATCAAAATCTAAAGGGTAATACTTTAACCCTAAGATCAATTTTTTTAAAACAATTGGTATTAATTGTATTACTTACATCTAAGGCATCAACAATTGGAAAAATGATATCAAAACCGTAATCCCGTTACAGGAGTGGGTGAACTTCTCCAACTGACCTTTTGGATCTATAGTTGATGGAAACCTTTTTGTACTAGTTTGGTCAAATAAGAGTAGAATTTGAAGTAGGGTTTTTAAAATCATGTCGTGGTAGTATGATTTGAGAGAAGATAAAATATAATTTGGACGTGACCATTAATGACAGCGTGCGTTAAAACAGAGAGGAGCCGGTGTATCCATAAAGGAGTATTCTGAAGGTCAGTAAAGAGAGCGAGGGACCCTCATAAATATGTGCATGTAATAAAGAAGAAGCAAGCAGCGGTTGCAGAGCCTTGGGTTTTGTTGCTCCTGCTCAGACATTTGGACCACATCATTCCCACCCAGTGGACCAGCATTTAATTTTCCTTTTGGACATTTACACCCTTCACAACTTCGCTTTGTCTTCATCTTATACCCCATGTGGTGAAATCATGGAACTACTTTGAGGTTGACGATTGTAAGACGTTACACCTACCCATCTTTTCAATTTTTTTTAAACCTAAATAACGTTGATGCAATTACGGAACGCAAAGGGGCCGGGTCGTCAAGGGTTGTCCCACTCTCCTCCTATTTATTTAAAATAATTCATATTTTTATTATATTAAAAAAAAATTAAAGAACGACACCAGATGGGTACGTGAAATTCTACGCTCATCTCATCCAATTTATTTATTTTTTAATTATATTAAAATAAATATATTTTATAAATAATTAAAATATTATAATATTTATAACTTATTTTATTAAAAAGCATATTATTATTATTAAAAAAATATAAATAAAATAGGTGGATTGACTCAACTCAACTTAATGTTTAAATAGATATTTTGATTACTTTAATTGAATTTGAATTAAATTTTTTAATTTGAACTCAATTTGAATTGGAGTTAGGTCTAGATTCATACTATTCGAGTCTAATTCAAACCCAATTTATATTTTTATAATATTTATTTTATTTTTTAGGTTATATAGTATACTTTACTTATTTATTTTTATAAAATAATAAGTTTATTTTACTTTTTTTTTTATTGTTATTATCAAGTTTTGTCTAATATGTTATTTTAATTTTAATATGAATATATATATAAAGCTTTTAAAAATATTTATGGATTGATTTTGAATTATGCAATTAAATTAATTTAATTAATTTGAGTTTAATCCGATTAACTTGAATTTAATATAATTAATTTAAATTTGATTCGATGAATTTGAATTTAAAAAAATAAGATTGAATTGAACTTGCATTAAATATTTCATATTAAAAGTTGGACTGAGTTGAGTTTGGATCGGATCGATTATTTTTTATTTTGATTTGATCTCGAGTCTACGATTAACCATTTGCTCAATTTGCAGGACTAAGAATAATGAATAAAAGGGGCAATTTTCTTAAATAGGCCGAAAATTTAGTTGCACGAAGATTCGAAGAGAACTAATGTCTGAACTTGATCTAGGGCTCATAGCTGGTCAGGAATCAGGATAATGAAAAACAGCTTAGCTAGTTTGACAATAGGCCGAAAGTGAGTTTTAAGGCTTGAACCATAATCATACTGCCCGCTGATTGCTGGAGGAAATTAATGACCGAAGGTTAATCTTTCATATTGAATTTCCGATGTGGAGTTTCGATACAAGGATTTACGTGGAAAATATAAGAAACTGGAATACAGTTGGCACAATGGGCCACGTTTTCAGTTGAGAGCTGGGATGCACCACGCCTACGTCCCTAAACAAGCCGCTCTCATTACCGCGTACTAACCTTTGTCGAGTTATGTGTAGATCCAAGGGCAGTTTCTAATGTATTGACCAGTCTCCGTCAGAGAGTGAAAGGTGGGGGGCAGAGGGGATATGGGGTCACCCTGCCACAAGTGAGTGAGTGAACGTAATGAAAGGGACGGTTGCCCTTGAAAGTCACGGCGAAGGGGCAAAATGGTCATGCAAAAAGAAATAATGATGCGGTTGATGACGTCATCAGAATCGCCTGTCCAAAGGAGGACCTCAAACACGCCGAGACATGCGCTCCCCCCCCATCACTTTCTCGGGATCGGCTCGCACACTAAATTAGCTTTGGAGAGACATTGATATGCATATTTACAGAACTACCCATTAGAGATGACCAGGGGTATATGTGTAACAGCCACTACACACCTTTTAGCGCAGAATATTTGCCTGGGCGACTTCAAGTACAAACCATTTTTATTTTTCTGCACTACCAAAAACGCATATGGGTATATAAAGGAAAAGTGAACATGTCTAGGATCATTATGCTTGAGTAGCCTTTAATGTCCTATAAAAAAGAGAAAGAGATGGGTGTATATAGAGAAAAAGTGTATGTATTTGGGATAATGAAGCTTTAGAGCCCTTTGACCACGTACTATTTATTTTTGGGGCACCACTGCAAAAATGGTACGATTAAAATTAAGCCACAAAAATTGCTTAGTGACGCACCATCCACTTACATTCTTATTGGAGTTTCGTGACGGGTAGGCAATCGGGGAACACGTGGTGATGAGAGAATGAAGGGGGAAAAAGAAAAATCTAAAATTGAGGATGTGATGAGCCCCCTTGCTCTTCTAGAATCATTTGGGTTTGATTCAACTATCCCACAAGGAGGACGGTAAATGAGGATGTATTTTGCAAAAAAATCTAAAAACAAGGATGGCATAATCGTGCCCCAATTCCAAAAATCGAAGTAATTAATGCGATTTTTTTTTTTAATTTCTAGTATATTTTTTGTGTTGTTTTTTTTTTAATGTGAATATATTTGAATTTAATTTAAATTTTAATAGAGTTAAATACTGTTAAGTATTTAATTAATTTGTATTTTTATGAGTGTACTGTTAAGTGATAAGCCTTTAACATATTTTTAAATATCCCGAAATATCATAATAAAAAATTTAGAATAATTAATTATATGATTAATGAAAACTAGTAATGAAATAATAATTAGGATTTGCTAGGCTATTAAGAAAATATTAAAAATTTTCTAAATAAACATTTGTTTTCAAATGGTTTGTATTCATATTTATGAAAATGAATTTATTGATTTTAGGAATTTTAATTGAATTTAAGTATTATAATAAAGTTAATTTTTTAAAAAAAAAAAATTGTTAAGATAGTAATTCATGAAAAGATAAATTTGTCTTAAAAAAACCGCAAGAGGTTAAAAAAACAAGCTACTCTAACAAATATGAAAATTTTAAGGAAAAAAAAGAAGGTAAAAGACAAACAACCCCAACTTTTAAAATCAAATTTAATTTTTTTTAAAGAATCAATTACCAAAGTAACAATCGTGAAAGCAACATTTGTGTAGATCCATGACCGCAAGAAAGTAAACAACTCCTCCCTTAAAAGAATAAATAAAATAAAAAAGACTTCTTGTACTGCATCAACTCGCCTCTTTAGGATGGGTGATGAAGAAGAGAGAATAGATGGAGCATTAGGGTAAAGTTCGTTGGGTCACTTCCGAGCAACGGAGAGGCGAAGGCAGCTGGGGAACATGAAATGGTCGGGATGGGTCAGTGCTTAGATACTGGGGCCACTTTCAAAATCCTTTGGGTTAGATACAGATCTAAATGGATCTGTCCTCACTTCCTCAAAAGGTGGTAATCATCCAAAGGCGCCAAAATCGTGGACTAATGACCACGCTCATGGTGGACCTTCATCTCATTACATCAAACAAACTTGCCGACTTCCAGTACAGCACATTTCATATCGGTTGCCTTTCCTGGGTGCTCCCAGTTGGTACAGCATTTAAGCACACTGCTGTACAACCCACGCTACGAACGCAAGTGCAGGGTTGCCATAATTCAAAAAACATTAACTGGGAAAGCATCTAATACAAGATGCACCCTCACAGCATTTCCTGAGATTATGTTTGGTTTGGTTCCGGATAAGTATTGAGAGAAAAAAAAAAAAAGAAATGCAAAAAATAAAATAATTTTCTTTATATTTGATTTGGTTCCCAAAAAAAATGGTTTTTCATGTCTGGTTCTACAGTGATTTTTTTGTATAACAAAAATAAAATATAATTAAAATTAGTTAAATATTTATGTATTTTAAAATTATATATATATATATATATATATAAAATGAATTTAAAATAACATATAACAATAATTTATTATTTTTAAATTTAATTTTCATTTAAAAAAAAAAGATAAATTATCTCCTTCTTGTTTTCCTCTATTTTCTATTTCTCACATTTATTTTTCAAAATTTTCTAAAAGCAAAGATAGCTTAAATCTTTGTACTTTATTTTCAGTAAAAGATCCCAGGTGCGTTAATGCTACACCTCCAACAATGCTCTCTCACTAAAGGGAGATAAAGAAACATTATCACGTTTTGAATGGGAAGCTTTTTCTTTTCTTTCGTTTTTTGTCTTTAGTGGGAAAAGTGTAACCTTCCAAATCAAACAAAAGCCCTACCGTCATAATGAACTCACTAGGATGGTTCACGCTTGAAAGTGTTCAGTCTATACCCTATTTTAGTTAATCAAATCTGCTACTTGAATATCATTAGCCATAGGCTCATAGCATTGCCTCCCTAATCAGATTCTGACAATCTAAGATTAAAACCCTGCTACTCCAGGGTGGTTCACATTGCCCCTTGGGATAATTTATCACTGCACTCGAACCACAATGTTTCCTTGCTCAGCAGTTCAGAATTTCTAACTCAGCCCAACAAATAATGGATGTCTACCATCTGACAACTTGTATAATTGTATTATGGAGGTTTGAGAATCACTGACTCGGCCTTTTGTTATTGGCGCAGGCCCATCTCCTAACGGGCAATACCAGGCCTAATATATTTATGGAACTGCCCTTCTCTTCCTTTCATTTTCACTCAAAGTCCATCTATATAAACCAGCCATTGTTCCAATCCCTCACAGGTTAATGGTATTGACTAAATTAGTATCTTTTTTATTAGAGCCAATTACAGTAATATGATGCTCAGGAGAGTATGACAATCCTCCCAACTCATTGAAAGCCAAGAAAACTCGAGAAAATACATCCAGGATGTATTATCTATTCAAATGGAGTAGAGAACGTAGTCCAATCTCTTCACCCTGATACTAAGGCAGCACCCAAAGTCCCAAAAGCTCCAACTCTATCACGGGGAATCAGGCGGAGTTCAGAACCATGTTTGAGAAAAACATTACCTAGAGCCAATCAAATTCAAGTAATTAGTATAATTAAGATTCTAGCATGTGAAAAAATTAATACAAACTACAGACAGCATGGACAAATAATTACATCAACATCATCCCAAGTCCCAACTGCTTGGGACAGGCACATGAATACTGCAATGGTTAAAGAACCAGCACAAATCCAAAATCTAAAATAAGAATGTAAAAGGATCGCCCCAATCAAATGTGATAATACAGATTAAACAAAAGCACAATTTGCGGGTCATAACACACAATGAAGAAACAAACCAGAGAAACCAGAAAAAAAAAAAAAACTAGTTGTAGATCAATAAGTCCTCATTGACTCACCACACCAGGTAGATTCATAGATGGCATGCACAACAATTTTAATCAATCCAATACTCAATATGGTAAGCCTTGAGTGACAAGAATCAAGTAGACTAGTGGCAGTATTTCTATTAGGTCAAATATTACATGTGAATTCAAGCATATGTAAAATCCTATCCTAATTAGTTGTACAACCACAACCAAGATATATGTTAAATTTCTTAAAATTCAAGTCAGCTCTTCAAATCTATTGGCCAATAATTTTTAGAACTAAAAAGGTCAAAAATAGTGAAATTTTACATCAAAATTTCCACAGATACTTCTCTACAGTAAACCGATAAGGTTCACAACAAAAGTATTGCTGCAAGGGATAACATATTTCATCTTGTGCAGAATAATAGTAACATTAGGTAAAAGACAACCACAATAGAATGTTGAACTGAATATGCAAACTAAACCTTAAAGAGTGGGAATTGACATACCTGCACTTTGTTGAGGATTGATTCCTACACCATCTGTGAAAATAATGCATTTAAAACAAAATCAGTTCCGAAGAATAATAAAAGAAAGCTCAAAATGACAATGCAAGTATATCTATTCCTACTATATTAAAGCAAAAGGGTGTGTCTCCCTCCTTGGCATATTGCTTCTTTGTCAAATGTGGGAAAACTTAAATGGCTACGATTACTCTTATGATGAGAAATAAAAAATATAAAATAGTAAATACTCAAGAGGGCCCCACAAATCAATGTAAGCACCCTTTCCTTTCCACTTTTGCTTCTTATAATTCCACATGTCCCTTTTCTTTCAACTTTTTCTTCTTATAATTCCACACGTTACACCTCTTACGTCCATCACGTGTACATGTCTAGTATGTTCTTATCTGATACTAGGAGCATATTACTATCTATAATTTCCATAATCTGATCATTTAGAAAAATTTTGCATAATCACTTTCCATTATTTGATCATTGAGGATGATAATGGAAGTTAATAATGACTAAAAGGAGGATAATCATTTAGTAATCTATCCACAGTCATTTTCCATCTCAATTTATACAATGGTTCTTCCATTGGCAAAGATACAGGACCAACATTACAAAAGCTTGCATAACCATGACAGTAAAACATGTTAGTTGCCAATGACTAAAAGAAGGATAATCATTTAGTAATCTATCCACAGTCATTTTCCATCTCAATTTATACAATGGTTCTTCCATTGGCAAAGATACACGACCAACATTACAAAAGCTTGCATAACCATGACAGTAAAACATGTTGGTTGCCAAGGTGATTGTCTGAGCATCCAAGTTCACCAGGTTCCAAGCCCTCCTTTGATACATATTCTTCATTCAAAATGTCAAGGATTGGAAAGTAGTGAAATAGTGAAGCACAAAGATTGACAAATTCTTGGTAAAAGGGATTGGAAAGTAGTCAATGGCAAAGAGAAGGAAAGGAATGTGTTCTTCCCTTTTTGCGGGAAGATCAAATGAGAGGAAATTGGTTTTTGAAAATTTTCCCCTAATGTTATCAATGAGAGTAACATAGTAAAAGGCCTTCACTGAACCAGCTTTCCTTTAAATCCAATTCCATCCACTTATGAACCTGTTGAAATTTGGCATTCAAAGTTAGGGTTTTTAATTTAGGAAAGTATTTTAGGAATAAAAAAGGAGAGATCATTTAGGATGATTCAGTTTCCTAATTTTAGGAGAGAATCAAGCTAGATTGATTTTTTCTTATTCAGTCATTTGTGTATATATATGTGTATGGTGTGTACCTAAAGCAATCAATAAAGGAATTCAGAAATTCTTCATGGTATCAGAGCCAGTTTTCTGAAACCCTAATCCCTTCTGGCCACCTCTTATTCAGGTCATCATTCATTCCGGCCAAATCTCTCTGGCCATCTCTCAATCCGACTATCTCTCATTCCGGTCATCAGTCCCTGTTCTCAGAGCCAAGGGAGAAAACGCTTTCTGGTCGGTCGAATCGTCGTCAGAAAAACATTCACCGCCGGCGACTTTTCCGGCGAACTTTTTTTCACACCGCAAGGAGCGTCTGGAGGAGATCTACAACTTTTCCCAAAACACCGGAGCCAGAAAACCATCCACGCGCCGCCCACGCGCGTTTTTCCGGCCGGCGACTGCATCTCACGCGCCGGCGCGTGAGGGCGCGTGAGCCACTTTCCGGCGACGCGCTTCCTACTCCAAGCTCGCCTGACGCCGACCAGCCACCCTACGTACCTGTTTCTGCCATCTAAGCCCTGCACGTGCCTCTTTTGGGGTCTTTTTGCCTCCGCGAGCCCTCCGATCAGCTTTTCCGACGTCCTCCGGCTATTTTTCCTCAACTCTAATCCCTGCACGTGCTTTGGGAAGTGTTCTTCTACTTTTCCGGTCCATGACGAAATACGGAATGGCATCATCACAAGTATCCAGCGTCACGTCACCAGAATTAGGAGGCAGATCTGAAATTCCAAACCTTGGTGGCAGTGATTCCTCTCCTATTCTCATCACAGGACACAAATTAAATGGCCATAACTACTTACAGTGGTCACAATCTGTGTTGCTGTTCATTTGCGGTAAAGGAAAGGATGAGTACCTCACTGGAGAAGCAGTCATGCCAGAAACTACAGAACCGGGTTTCAGGAAGTGGAAGATTGAAAACAGCATGATCATGTCATGACTTATCAATTCCATGAACAATGACATAGGTGAAAATTTCTTGCTGTTTAGGACTGTAAAGGACATATGGGATGCAGCCAAAGAAACTTACTCAAGTTCTGAAAATATTTCAGAACTTTTTCAGGTTGAATCAGCCCTACATGACTTCCGCCAAGGAGAGCAGACAGTTACTCAGTATTACAACACACTCACAAGGTATTGGCAGCACCTTGACTTATTCGAGACTCACTCATGGAAATGTCCTGATGATGCAGCAACATACAGGAAAATTGTGGAACAAAAGAGACTGTTCAAGTTTTTCCTAGGACTAAACAGGGAATTGGATGATGTTAGAGGCCGAATCATGGGCATTAAACCCCTGCCAAGTCTCAGGGAGGCTTTTTCAGAGGTTAGGCGTGAAGAAAGTAGAAAGAAAGTGATGATGGGATCCAAAGAGCAACCTGCCCCAACATTGGATGCCTCTGCCCTTGCGGCTCGGTCATTTAATAGTAGTGGTGATCGTCAGAAACGGGAGAGGCCTTGGTGTGATTATTGTAAGAAACCAGGCCATTATAAGGAGACTTGCTGGAAGCTTCATGGCAAACCGGCTGATTGGAAACCAAAGCCACGGTCTGACAGAGATGGCAGAGCACACGTGGCTGCCAACTCTGAGAGCACATCTGTTCCCGAGCCGAGTCCATTCAACAAAGAGCAGATGGAGATGCTACAGAAACTATTAAGCCAAGTTGGCAGTGGCAGTACTACCGGTGTAGCCTTCACTGCTAATCGAGGAGGAATGAAGTCGTGGATAGTGGACACAGGTGCTTCTGATCACATGACAGGAGATGCTACCATTCTTCAAAATTACAAGCCAAGTAATGGTCATTCATCCGTCCATATTGCTGATGGTTCAAAGTCAAAAATTGTCGGGACAGGTTCTATAAAACTTACTAAAGACTTATATCTTGACTCTGTTCTCCATGTTCCAAACTTGGATTGTAATCTTTTGTCCATTAGCAAATTGGCCCGTGATCTCCAATGTGTTACTAAATTTTATCCAAACTTGTGTGTTTTTCAGGACTTGAAATCGGGGAAGATGATTGGCAGTGCTGAACTGTGTTCCGGGCTCTACCTCCTCTCATGTGGCCAATTCTCAAACCAAGTCTCTCAAGCAAGTTGCGTACAGTCTCAGAGTATGTTAGAGTCTTTCAATTCTGTGTCAAATTCTAAGGTCAATAAAGATAGTGAGATTATAATGTTACACTATCGCCTTGGTCATCCTAGCTTTGTTTACCTTGCAAAATTGTTTCCCAAATTATTTATCAATAAAAATCCAGCATCTTATCACTGTGAAATTTGTCAGTTTGCAAAGCATACTCGAACAGTCTATCCTCAAATCCCATACAAACCTTCGACTGTTTTCTCTCTAGTACATAGTGATGTGTGGGGTCCCTCTCGGATAAAAAATATTTCTGGCACTCGATGGTTTGTGACATTTGTTGATGATCATACACGGGTAACATGGGTTTTCCTTATGAAAGAAAAGTCAGAGGTCGGGCACATTTTTCAAACCTTCCATCTTATGGTTCAAAATCAATTCAATTCCAAAATTCAAGTCCTCAAGTCAGATAATGCAAAGGAATACTTTACTAGTAGTCTCAGTACTTATCTTCAAAATCACGGCATTATCCACATAAGTTCTTGCGTTGACACTCCACAACAAAATGGGGTGGCTGAACGCAAGAATAGACATCTCTTGGAGGTTGCCCGGTGCCTTATGTTTTCCTCTAATGTTCCAAACTATTTCTGGGGGGAAGCTATTCTCACAGCTACTTATTTGATTAACCGTATGCCATCCAGAGTGCTTACCTTTCAATCCCCACGTCAACTTTTCTTAAAACAATTTCCTCACACCCGTGCAGCCTCTTCTGATTTACCACTCAAAGTATTTGGTTGCACGGCATTCGTTCATGTGTATCCTCAAAATCGTAGCAAATTTGCTCCTCGAGCGAATAAGTGCATTTTCCTAGGGTATTCTCCAACCCAAAAAGGGTACAAATGCTATTCTCCAACCAACAAAAGATTTTACACCACCATGGACGTCTCTTTCTTTGAACATGTCTTCTTCTATCCCAAATCTCATGTTCAGGGGGAGAGCATGAATGAACATCAAGTTTGGGAGTCTCTTCTTGAGGGTGTACCTTCTTTTCACTCAGAGTCACCAAATCCTTTCCAATTCGCGCCCACTGAGTTGTCCACACCCATACCGTCATCAGTCCAGCCATCTCCTGTGACCATCCAGTCTCCCATGCCTATTCAACCTATAGCCCCACAACTTGCTAATGAGAACTTACAAGTTTACATCAGGAGGAGGAAAAGACAGGAATTAGAGCACGGATCACAGTCAACATGTGGCCAATATATTGACTCCAATTCAAGTCTTCCTGAAGAAAACATAGGTGAGGATAGGGCTGGAGAGGTGTTAATTCCCAGCATTGATGATTCTACTCTGCCGATTGCATTGAGGAAGGGTGTTAGGAGATGTACAGATCATCCAATTGGGAATTATGTTACATATGAAGGGCTATCACCATCTTACAGAGCATTTGCTACTTCTCTTGATGATACTCAGGTTCCCAACACAATACAAGAGGCATTAAAAATTTCAGAATGGAAGAAGGCAGTACAAGATGAGATTGATGCACTTGAGAAGAATGGGACGTGGACTATCACAGATTTGCCGGTTGGGAAGAGGCCCGTGGGGTGCAAGTGGATTTTCACCATAAAATACAAAGCAGATGGATCAGTCGAGAGATTCAAGGCTCGTTTGGTAGCTAGAGGGTTTACACAATCCTATGGGATAGACTATCAGGAGACTTTTGCTCCTGTTGCAAAACTGAACACTATCAGGATTCTTCTCTCATTGGCTGTCAATCAAGATTGGTGCTTGCAACAACTGGACATAAAAAATGCGTTTCTAAATGGTGACCTAGAAGAGGAAGTCTACATGGAAATACCACCTGGTTTCGAAGAAGTATGGCAAAGAATCAGGTTTGCAAACTCCAAAAATCCTTGTACGGCCTTAAACAATCTCCCCGAGCCTGGTTTGATAGATTCACAAAAGCAGTCCTGAAGTTGGGCTACAAACAAGGTCAGGCTGATCATACTCTATTTGTCAAGAAGTCTCATGCTGGGAAAATGACCATATTGATAGTCTATGTTGATGATATTATTCTATCTGGGAATGATATGGAGGAATTACAGAATTTGAAGAAGTATTTGTCAGAGGAGTTTGAAGTTAAAGACCTTGGAAATTTGAAATATTTCCTTGGTATGGAAGTGGCTAGATCAAGGAAGGGAATTGTAGTCTCTCAAAGAAAATACATACTCGATCTTCTTAAGGAGACCGGTATGCTTGGATGCAAACCAATTGATACTCCTATGGATAGTCAGAAGAAACTTGGTATCGAGAAAGAAAGTACACCGGTAGACAGGGGGAGATATCAACGGTTGTCGGGCGCTTGATTTATCTCTCACACACTCGGCCAGATATTGGCTTTGCAGTGAGTGCTGTAAGTCAATTCATGCACAGCCCCACTGAGGAACACATGGAAGCAGTCTACAGGATTCTTAGATATTTAAAAATGACACCAGGGAAAGGTCTATTCTTCAGAAAGACAGAGAACCGTGACACTGAAGTATACTCAGATGCGGATTGGGCAGGAAACATCATTGACAGGCGGTCCACTTCTGGATATTGTTCTTTTGTCTGGGGAAATCTTGTTACCTGGAGAAGTAAGAAGCAATCAGTTGTAGCCAGAAGTAGTGCAGAAGCTGAGTACAGAGCTCTTGCACAGGGAATCTGTGAAGGGATTTGGATAAAAAGGGTTCTTAGTGAACTGGGGCAAACGAGTTCATCTCCAATTCTGATGATGTGTGATAATCAGGCAGCTATAAGCATAGCAAAGAACCCCGTGCATCATGACAGGACCAAACACGTTGAGATTGACAGACACTTCATCACAGAGAAGGTGACTAGTGAGACGGTTAGATTGAACTATGTTCCTACCAAGCACCAAACCGCAGACATCCTCACCAAAGCTTTACCTAGGCCTAACTTTGAAGACTTAACTTGCAAGCTGGGATTATATGATATATATTCTCCAGCTTGAGGGGGAGTGTTGAAATTTGGCATTCAAAGTTAGGGTTTTTAATTTAGGAAAGTATTTTAGGAATAAAAAAGAAGAGATCATTTAGGATGATTCAGTTTCCTAATTTTAGGAGAGAATCAAGCTAGATTGATTTTTTCTTATTCAGTCATTTGTGTATATATATGTGTATGGTGTGTACCTAAAGCAATCAATAAAGGAATTCAGAAATTCTTCAGAACCAAAAATGGATTTGCAGGCCTTATCAATGTGCAGATGGTCTCCAAATCTACAGACTTTAGCCATGCCACATCAATCAATTGTCAAAAATGATTTCAAGTCATCGAACCAGGAGAAACTAACACTGAATACTTCTCCATTGGATGTCTCATATCTTATATATATATTTTTATCCAACTCCAATTTGTCATGTTTTCCCATTGATATGCACCAATAGTTTCCCTTTGTGCCCTTTTTCTTTTTGTTTAGATTTATTTCTTCTCTGCTGAATTTGAATTTTGTTTCAAAGGAAAATCAATCCAAGAAAGAAAAGTAATAGGATATTGGGAGAGTTTTGATTTTCATTGACGGTTGAGAAAGTTGACAAAATAAAAAAAAATTCACAGATAAATTTTAATTCTTCCTATATTTAAGTGAAACATGGTTTTTTTGGGACAATTAGTTGACATGTCATGGTGGGAATTCATAGATTTTAAAATCTTTGTACATGATTTTAGCATCAACAGGATAAGAGAAATCCAATCCATTTATGCATAAGAGAGAGCCAAATCTTGAAAGGAATTGATCATCTAAGTTAATAAGACAACTCTTTTTAATTGTGAAATTTGTGTCAATAGAGATGTTTCTCGTTGAAAGATGAGCCCGACACCCTACAACAGCTTGGAATTTCAATTACCAAAAAATTGCTTACCTCGCAAATTCACCTTAACATAATCAGATCTATAAACAACGAATTAACAAACAAATAATCTGAATTTCCAAAATACCAACAAAATCACAGAAATTTAGAAAAATCGTAAACCCTAGACCAAGATGAGCAGAATACCGTTGGTGATGATAGCGCTGGTCTGAGGAGGAACTTTGAATTCTTCAGCTGCGAATTTCAGGACGGCGGTGAACGGAGCCGCTTCTGGTACGCTAAACCTGCAATTGACAAATCAAACAACCATAAACCATGTGAAACCCTAGAGACACAAAACCGTAAAAGAAGAATAGATGGAAACTTGGAATCCTATAGCGAATTGGTGCTAAAAGAATCGATTTCCTTATTTTTCCTAGGGTTTCTCGGAATCCAAAAGGAGCACAGAAAGAGAGAGAGAGAGAAAAAAAAAAGAAATTAAAGAGAAAAGGACTTGGTATACGAACACTTTGAACGGAAGTTTTGGATCGGAAGTGAGCGTGACCTTGAAGGACACCTTTCCACCGGCCATTTTTTGAGCTCCTTCGGCCTTCGTATCGTGGGAAGCGTATCCATGTTTATATATATCGTATTCTTGTATACTGTATGCCATTGAGTTACTATAAAGCAATTAATTGAATTTCCAATAATGGCCTCACTTTTGTCCTTGTTGAATTGGGCTGGGCCAAGCCTCAAGTTGCAACCCATACTAAAAATCAGATTTGGGCTTTTAATCCAATTTACTAAGTTGTATAGAATTTATTAATGAGCTTATCAAAAAGCATTAATCGCCTTTTCATTGAATTGATATTTACATATCCATTACATGCTAGGAGACCATAGAGTGGGTAGGTAGGTAACCCATGTGATAGCGGGAAAATCAGAAAGTGTCAACAGACAAATTGTAAGACGTGGGAAAATGAATAAATGTAGTTGAGTTGGTCATTTTTCATGAAGGGCCAAACTCATATTTACATCCATATATATAAACACTTCCTCCGATCAAGAGACGGATATGGTTAATAGAAATGTGAGCATCACAGCCCACCATGCTCCAATCAAAGATCTTAAGCCCTTAGATCCACTGCAGATGAGTTTGTTGTTGTGGTAGGTGCACGCTGGCTGCCGCCTGAAAGATAAAAAAAAAACTCATATGTTTAATGGTTAGTAGACGATAATCATTCAGGTAATTAAGTAGATTAATTAAGAAGATCGAACATAGATAGACTTCAAGATGTGAAGTGGTGGGTTTGTAATTTGTAAATTAAATTACGTGTGCTTGATGGTTTATTATATATGATGCATACAATATTACCAACCTTGATCCGCAGAATGTGATGACGTAGTCGGTGGTGCCGGAACAGGTAAAAATGCTGGAGGGATCATCATAAGCGTAACTATATGCGGCTGGACAAGCCTCCTTGAACTTCTTGGAGTAGGAGGTAGGTACACATGTGGCGGCGTTCCCATAAAGCCCTTTACAACAGTATTCATCAGTGTTGAACACATCGCATGCACTCCGGCACCCTACAGTCTTCCCACTGGATTTAAGGGCGAGCTCGGACGGGCAAGTGTCCCTTAGGTTGCTGTCACAGCCAGCAATGCTGCAATTTCCTTTACCATTAATGGGTTTTACAACTAATGGTAGGTTGAAGCCATCGACAAGGCTAACATCGTAGAAATCAAGAGCTGCAAGTGTGAATTCTGCGAGTGTTGCAGGTGTTTTGCCTGAGGCCGAGCACTTGATGTTGTCGCCGCAGCTCCCGGTTTGGCAATTTCCCTTACCAGTTTTATCAAAGTTGCAACCTGATCGACCCCATATACGCCCAGACCAGCTCAGTGGAGCGGTGAAAACCCTTGATTGGCCTGTTTTTAGGGCAAAGCCCCCACCATCAAAGTATTCGCCCGGGAAGACCGCCGGCCAGATTGTCTCTTTACAGTCGTTTGTTATAGTGAACACTCTTGCCGATTCTGATATTTGTGGCACTGTCCATCCAAGAAAAATGTACAAATAGAGGCTTAAAGTTTTGGTAATCACACAGGAATTTCTAAGATCATATGATTAGGATTGATTCTACAATACATGCTATCTTTGGAGAACCAAACAGATGACAGAATGAAAGAAAAATGATTAAGAGAAGATATTACCTGATGAAACTACAATCAAAATCAGCAGAAATGATAGAGGCGAGCTAAGGTGTGGAGCCATCTGTCTTTTAGTTTGTGTCAGATAGAGAATAGAGGCGTAGAAGGGAGGGGCATGAGTCTCAGAGTAACGCATGAATATAAAGCAAAGGGCGGAGAAGAATACGTGTGGAGGGAGAGTGAATCAAAGCACTGACCAAATGCGGAAGGCTTGTTTGAAAGGTTATATGATTCCTTTCCTGGTCCTTTCCTGCAAGTTCCTTGAGGTTCTGTCTCCCGCTCTCATTTGAATATATGAAAGCTAATTAAGACGCTGCCTTGTGGGGTAGCTGAGAATCGAGGAGGAAAACCCCATAGCTAGCACGGTGGCTGCAGGAGTTTCTCTTTTGTCTGCATCATCCTCCAAGGTGAATTGAGAGTGGGAATTTTTAAGCTATCCATTTTTGTTTTCTTTAAATGCCCGGAAGGAATTTAAAATGATGTTAAGCAAGAGGCAACCATAATTGATTAATTGTACGGGAAGCCCCATGGTTACTAGTCACCCAAGTTGAAATGTTGAAGCCTTTGAAAGCTTAATTCTCCTGCCCCACATCTTTTCATGCCCTTGGTATTTTTGCAAAACAGCTTTGTATATGCTTGTTCATTTCAGTGATGCCCTCCTAACAAAGCAAAGTTGGAATGTCTTCTCTGGTATCTCAAATCTTTTCAGTCTTCTGCCTCTTTTCAACACCATTTGGTACACTGACTTTAGTGCAGAAAGTAGAATGCAAGAAAATATAGCTCGGAAAAAAAAAGTAGATAAAGTTTAAATTCAATAATTTTTTAGTTATTTGATTAAAGGGTATTTGAAAACCCATTTTTTGAAATCTAACCTCGTACCATTTTTTTGGTCTCATTTGGACAAAATTACCCTTATTATTTTCTTATAAAATGAACATTTTTAAAAAAAATTTACATGTAAATACTTGAAATGACAAAAGACGTTTATATAAAAAAATTAGTTACTTTTCAAGAAAAAAACATTGGAATTGTTAGATTCATAATTTGAGGATTATTTCATTTATTTTAATAAAATATTTCTTAATTCTTTATTTTAAACTTGAGATTAATTTTAGTAACCTTAGTATTACTGCAATAAATTTTCACTTGAATTCTTCTAAAACATTCATTGGTTTTTATCCTTCACTGTAGGTCTATGTGTCGGGTCTTAATTGCTCGTGATGATAACTGTTTTGTAATAGAATAATATTCTTTGAAACTATGCTGCCGTGTCCACGATCACATAGTCATATTCTTGTGAATACAGCCTCTATAAGATTAACTCAAGAGGGCTACCCTCTAGAACATGCCAACCTTTTGATTCAAACTTTTTAACTGTTAATCTTTTCCAAGTTTTGGCTGAAAATTCAAATTTATGGTTCAAGTTATTCCATTAAACATATGGGTCTGCACATAAACAGGCTTGAACTGGGCCTGATCGTGGGCTTTATCTTTAAAAGATTTTCGAAAAGGATATGTGTCGCAAAGCCCGATCCGTGAATTTTAGCGTTGGAGGAACTGCTTAGAAATTGAAATAGCCAGCTATCAAACCGGCCCACACGAATTACAATTGGATCCAAATGGGACCATTTCAAATTCGACTCTGTTCGCCTATACGGGCCGGGACTTGAAACCAAAGCAAAATCCAGAATGGGCCAAAACAAGGCCTGTTCTGCCCCCAACTCGAGTTCTCTCATGCCCATCACTGCCCATCTTGGGGTTGACCCATCTCAGTTCGGCCCAGAACCAGTCTTTTCAAACTAGACATATACCGAATCCGTTCTTGGTCGATTTCCAAAGGAACAAGCATTACAACCCCCCCAATGAAATTTTCTTGGCATCCAATCAACACACGAAGGAAATAAAATTTCAGCTGAGAAAATGATTGATGCCTAACTAATAAATCAAGTCAGAAGTACATTAATTCCTTATTGCCGCGGCCACGTTGGATCTAAGTAGTGATCATATCAAAAAACAAAGAATATATTATGGTATTAGTAAATTATCAACTTACTCTTAAACAAAAACATTTCTATTGCTATTAATGCCTACTTTGTTTTTAAGAATTCCAAAGTAATAAAAAAAATCAAATATAATTTCAAATTATTTAATACTTATATAAATATATATATATATATTTAAATTTTTAATTTTCTTAAAAAGGAAAAAGCGAAGGAAAGGAGGGATGAATGGACATTCCTTAGCTTTTTGCACGTGACGCCAATCAATGAAGCCTAACTTTCTATCTAACAAGGCTAACACAACTTCACATCATAAATTTATGATTCTAAATCTGGATTTTTATAAAGTAAAGGTCAAAAATTCATATCTAAATAAAACCTAACTTTTTATAAATATGAGGAAAGCCTAGAATACAAGCTATGATGTCAAAACCCAATTACAATTCCATTGGTTAGAGAGCAAGGATTAAAATTTTCTAGGAAATTTTGGTATGTTGAAGCTCGAAGCAATATCCGGTATTGCTGCTACGGAAAAGAATCACAACAAGATGGGTTATGACTATCTCGAAGATCCAACTACTGAGAGGGGATTTGGGTAACATACATCTTAGAGTACGTTGGGTAGTGATTTTAAAGAGTGTTTTTAAATTTTCTAATACTTAAAATTTTATCT
This sequence comes from Vitis riparia, assembly GCF_004353265.1. Classification (NCBI taxonomy): domain Eukaryota; kingdom Viridiplantae; phylum Streptophyta; class Magnoliopsida; order Vitales; family Vitaceae; genus Vitis; species Vitis riparia. The sequence goes on along the minus strand of NC_048448.1, from coordinate 3,410,265 downwards.
TTTGAGTATTAGAAATGTTAAAAATATTTTCTAAATTTACTATCAAACGCATTATCAGTTCTTCACAATTTTTTTGGAAAACTATTTATTTATTTTAATTTTAATTTATATTATTCTTTTATACAACTTTTTTTTTTCAATTTTATCACTTTAATATATTTTTTAAACAGAAAATCATTGATTACTTTGATTTTTAATATTTTTATTGTATTTATTACTTTAATTTTTTTTTTAAAAATTATAAAGATAAAATTACCAACAAAGGACTAAAATATTAAAAAATTAATAGAATTTTTTTTTATATAATATAAGTTTTATATAAAAATGATTTTTGATAAGATAAATTATAAATATAACTTTAAACTAAATAAAAAAATAAAAATAAAAATTTCTAATGGAAATTTATATATATACTTTTTTTTTTTATAAAATTTAAATTATTCTATAAATATAATGTGTTTCACATGTGAAAATATAAAATATTTTCAACTTAAAAAATAGATTTTTTATTTCCTTATTAATATTCATTATTTACTTTTTTTAACTCAAATTTATCATTATTGCATGTTATGTTTTTAAGCAATATCATTAAGTTGTTTTATTATTATTTTTAGAGTGTTTTCCAATATTTTTGTAAATTTTAATCATTTTTTCATCCCATCAATTTTTTTTTTAAAATTCCCATCTAATATATATATATATATATATGTAAAATTAAATTACCAATATTCTAAGAATTTTTCTTATTTTAGTCCTTGATAGAGTGAAGGTGATATTTATTGAAGAGCAGATTATTGGGGCATACACAAGCTTACACCAAGTTTTATTTGCTTATTTTCAGCCAGCTAGTCGGTGCAATTTCTTTTTATTTTTTTAAATTTTTTTTTCAGGTTGCTTAGACCATGGATGCATTATGGAGATTGAAGACTCTCAATTGGGCTCGACGCCCATTATGGGATACCACATATGTAATCTCCAACACAAGGTAAAATTTCTTGCATCCCACCCACCAAAAAAGGAAAAAAAGAGAGAGAGAAATCAAATGATACAGGTAGAGAAAATGATTGATGCCTAACTAGTAAATGAAGTCAAAAGTTGGGTAATTCATTGCCTTTCCAACGCTTTCAAATGCCCATTCCTTACCTACAACATACCTTCCATTATTACTTTTCGTATCAGCACATGCAAGGTGGGTTCCCTGATTCCATCAACTGTTTTGACAGGTAACTATTGCCCTATAATCCAACATCAACCTACCTACTTCGAAGGATTACAGCCGTCTGATGCATCCTTTGCAATCCTCTCCCCAAACATTTCATCATTGTGTTTCGGCCATCTATCCAGGATCCATCCTTCACTTCCCTCTTTCACTGTCCGCTTCCCCATCCCCATGTTTTCCTCGAATTTTCATAAAAATAAGTCGAGTAGCATATATTTACCAAAATAAATTATCATTTCTTTTTGTTGTGTGACCCTTTAAATACGCAGAGGCCATGAGTGGAGTGAGAGGAGAGGAAAGGGGTTGAGATTAATTTGATGTAAAGCCAGTTGGCACACGTGTGGTGGTAATCATGCCAAGCACCAAGGCCTCTCCCCCTCCCCAAGCAATCATTCACTCCATTTCATGAGCCCCCGCCCCCACCCTCACTCACATTCACACACAACCCACACCTAACTTTTATAATTCCATGAAAGCTAATAAAATCTCTCCTTCCCGTCGCTTTTCTCCTTCTGCGTTCATCATCAATCAGTGTACATGGGCTCTTTGTTAAAATAAAAGCCCTTCTCCCGTGGGCCACCCCGCTCGTGCAGTGCATGCTAGCCCGGCCCCATCATTCGGCCCACAAAAGTACGTTTCTCACCAGTGGGTGACACAGCTATATCACCCCCCACCCACCCACAAATCAAGATACTGCAGTACCATAAATATCAAATCATACATGCACGTTTTTTACTTACTTGGGTCCAATCAAAGGTGTAAGGGTGAGGTGGGTTGGTTCTCGAGCGGGTGACTCAATCATTGTGTGTGAAAATTTTATAGAGGAAAAGGGGGTGAATGGGGCTAATCACTAGCAGAAAGTGAGAAAGGAGGCACTTGCTCTATTTCTATTTATAAACTCCTGCTATATGCCTTCATAACTACTAATCCAACATATCAATAAGTCTCCGCAGCAATGGCTTCCGAGAAGGTTGAGACCATTGTTGCCGGCAACTACTTGGAGATGGAAAGGGAAGAAGGCGATTCCAAGTCGACTAAGAGCAGATTATCGGCCTTGTTTTGGCACGGCGGCTCGGTCTATGATGCCTGGTTCAGCTGTGCTTCTAATCAGGCACTTATGCTTTTGTGTTCATTTAGTTGTTTTTCGTTGAGATTATGTGTTATGGGAAACAACGAATTTACGTATGCTGTGTGTTTATTTATTTGGAATGTAGGTTGCCCAAGTGCTTCTCACACTGCCTTACTCGTTTTCACAACTGGGGATGTTATCTGGAATTCTCTTTCAACTGTTTTATGGGTTGATGGGGAGTTGGACTGCTTATCTCATAAGCGTACTTTATGTTGAGTACAGAACTAGAAAGGAGAGAGAAAAGGTTGATTTTAGAAATCATGTAATTCAGGTACGTGTTCTTTCTTTTAGAAATCATGAAATTTGAGGTGCTTCAACCATTTTTGTTAAAACGAGAAGAAAGAAGAGGGGAAAGGGGACATGTGGGCTTGATTCATAAGTGATTCATGCATGCAGTGGTTTGAAGTCCTTGATGGGCTTTTGGGGAAGCACTGGAGGAATGTAGGCCTACTTTTCAACTGCACTTTCCTTCTCTTTGGCTCCGTGATACAGCTGATTGCCTGTGCAAGGTAAATCCAAAAGGGGAAAGGAAAAATCATTACAATGTACATTATATTTCTGTTTGGACAGACGAATACATCATGTATACATACTGGTTAATTTTTCCTCAATTTCCATTGATATGTTGCAGCAACATCTACTACATAAATGACAATTTCGACAAGAGAACTTGGACGTACATCTTCGGCGCCTGCTGTGCTACGACCGTTTTCATTCCTTCATTCCATAATTACAGAATTTGGTCATTCTTAGGCCTTATGATGACCACCTACACTTCTTGGTATCTAACCATTGCTTCCTTTATCCATGGGCAGGTATGTATTTACCTTAATTAGCTGTATTCATCACTTAGTTTTAATTTCAAATAATTCCCATAATCCCATCCCCCCTTTGATGCATTGATTTATTTATTAAGTAATCCCATGCTGATTTGCTTGTTTGAAGGTTGAGGGGGTGAAGCACTCTGGCCCAACCAAAATGGTTCTCTACTTCACTGGGGCTACCAACATTCTCTACACCTTTGGTGGTCATGCTGTCACAGTGTGAGAACTTAATTAAATACTCATCAAAACTGCATTTATACATACATTTTTGTATGTACATTCTCGCATGTCTAAAGGTACAACCCTTTTCGAAGGAAAGGAAACATGTTTCCTGGGAAAACGGACCTAAATTTTTGCAAACTTTAGCCTCCACTGGGTTGATGAAAAGAAAATATCTTGGAATGTCTCAATCATTCAATTGGGGTTGTAAGAAAAGCATCTTTGTTATGCAACATATATATATAAACGTATAAATCTATATGCATAAATCTGTATTGCAATTATGTGAAATCTGATTAGAGGTGATTTATGTTATAGGGAGATAATGCATGCAATGTGGAAGCCCCAAAGGTTCAAGCTAATATACTTGACAGCAACTCTCTATGTGCTGACCCTAACACTGCCGTCAGCTTCCGCTGTTTATTGGGCTTTTGGGGATATGCTCCTTAACCATTCCAATGCTTTCTCTTTGCTGCCAAGGTCTGGATACAGAGACACTGCTGTCATCCTCATGCTCATTCATCAGGTCACTACTACTATGCTATTTCCATTTCTGCTTGTCATGAATTCCTGACTGAGTATATATATTGATCAAATTGAAATCTATGATTTTAAGAAATTTTGAGTTCTGAAATATTTTGGTGGTGGGTGCAGTTCATAACATTCGGATTTGCATGCACTCCTCTGTACTTTGTTTGGGAAAAGTTCGTCGGTGTGCACGACACAAAGAGTGTGTGCAAGCGAGCTCTAACCCGACTACCCGTGGTGATCCCCATATGGTTCCTGGCCATCATTTTCCCTTTCTTCGGTCCCATCAACTCCACAGTTGGATCACTTCTTGTCAGCTTCACCGTCTACATAATCCCAGCCTTAGCTCACATGATAACATTTTCTTCGCCATCTTCTAGAGAGGTAGTCAAGCACACATTGCATCTTACTTCATCGTTGTGCTAAAACATATTAGTGTTTTACTTGTTGGCTAATGCCTTCTATTTTTTTTTTTGGTTTTTGACAGAATGCAGTGGAGAGACCACCGTCATTCTTAGGAGGTTGGGCCGGCGTATACTCAATGAACGCCTTTGTGGTGGGATGGATTTTGGTGGTGGGATTCGGGTTTGGAGGGTGGGCAAGCATGCTCAACTTCATTCAACAAATTAATACATTTGGACTCTTCACAAAATGCTACCAGTGCCCTCGCAAGGCTTGAGTTGAGTTGCTTCCCTTATTTCAAAAGGAAATTAAATCAAGAAATTAAGATACATATATAAGTGTGTAAAGAGATTGGGCATTTGTAATTTTTTTTTTTCTCTCCCTTATGTTTTTTTTTTTTTTCTCTTCTAAGAGATCTTGTAACTCGTGTGTTGATCAGCCCTTCTACGAAATGTAACTCCCCTGGTTTTTCTGGGCACCCAGCTCTAAGTATGAACAATCCTCCATTTCTAATATGAAAAATCATAAGTTCTCCAGACTATTCCTGTGACTTCGTTAACATCTGTGCTGATGTGATAGCTAGTCAATAAATGTAGAAAAGTAATCACTCATACCATCTTTCTTTTCACCCGATAAGCTACACCCATGCATATCATTTTCTTTTAATCGCCCAATCATTAATCATGATATCATTGCTAGGGTTCTTATCATCATTCAACACCAGATTCAAAGCCTCATGAGTAAGAGCAATCTATAGAGTTAGAGTGGGAGCCATTGCGACGTGGAAAGGGTAACAGAGAGAGCGCTGCCAAACGTTGGGCAGCTGTGAGTATCAGAAGCAAAAGGATGAAGATCGATGGTATGTTGAAAGGGCCCGAATAATTCGAGGGTCTAATCCTGATGTCTCCCATCACCCACTAGCCTTTCAGAGGATACGTTTTTTATTTTTTATTTTTTCATCTTTCTTTTTTCTCTTTTTTTGGTTTGATTCTTAACGGAACTCAGTTGGATGTTTGCCTAATTTGATAGAGCTTCCCTTGTCCACGACTCTTTACCCGACAACTGAGTGAAGAATTTGGCTGTGAACACCAGCACTTTGTGATTGGCTGATCTGGCAAACTTGGACATTAATGATTGGTGGTTACCTTCGTATGAAAGAGATAGATGAAGGTTGATTTTTAATGCTTTCTTGTAGGCCCAAGGGAAATTTCGCAGCAAATTTTGTAGGCCCAAGCCCATTTAACATGTTCTATGAATAAATAATAGTCCTTGGGCCCCTCAAATCACTCATTTCATAATGCGTTGATCGAATCTTTGAATCAACCCGGTTCCATCATTCGAGAATTTTGAAATTTAATTATGAGAAACAAAAGGATAAATCCTCCAATCAGCTTCCTCTCGAGTATATCAAATGATTTTTTTTAAAAAAATAAAGAATATGTGTCCATAGTGTCCTGTTTGCGAAGGAGGGAGAAAACGTCATGGGCTTCTGGGCTGCGACCCAAGAGATAGGCCCACCAGGGTAGGAGGTGGGGTCCAGAATTTGGTGGGCCCCATACATGGTACAAAGAGCATCGTGGACATGGGCTGAGAAGGATCAATATGACTTCCTACCAGATTGACTAAAGCAACTTTTACACTGAAAAAGAAGAGAAAAGAAAATGGTCAGGAATGGAGAAAAGTTACAAAAGCAATCAATCTAGACGCCCATTCCACATAGCTTAACTTAAAGCCTCTGCAACTTAAAAGCAATATGCGATTTCTAGATCCAGCCCAAAAGGCCCATTTTTAGCTTTTTCAAAGAGAAGAGAGTAAATCAGTGATGGGGTGTGAAACAGGAGCACTCAAATTCAGTGTCCAACTGCAGTGACCATGGATGGTAAGGCTATCGACCGGCAAGTGATGGGATCAGCGCCACATAATCAGCTAATCAAGTGGAGTCCATCGCACATTTTTCTTAGAACTTTCCAAGATAAGGCCTTGTCTTTGATATAGTCACTGTCATAGAATGTTTCTAACTAATTTCTTTCGCTTTAATATTTCTCCACGATCAATGAACCTGCCTACCTACAAAAAGAAAACTGCTTTTTGACCAGCCATTGAATTTCCAAAGATCATGGGGACCCCCCCACCCACCGCAAAAGTTGACTAGCCCTCCAGCTGGTCATATCCAGAAAAGCAAAAACACCCTCTACTTGCTTGGTGAATGAAGGCAGAAAATTCAAGGAAAAATGGGTTCTTAAAGACTTAAACCCTACTTTTTCTTTAACTACCCTACTCAAAAAGTGAAAAATTACAACCAAACTTGGCATTTTAGGGTCATAATTTTAATTCCCTTTTTCTTTTTCTGAAATTTTCTTCGGAATCAAACAAAGAGAGGGAAATATCAGGTACACCAACATATAGAATCGTCCAAGACTCGAGAGGCTTTGTACCGATTCATGTTGTAAGGTTGTGGAAGAGGAGAATCAAATCTTGATGAGGACTGTAGAGAGGAGGAGCTTAGGATAAGGTACACATGGGGTGTGGGGGTCTCCTCAGTCTGTCACTTTAGAACTGAAATCTGACAGTTAGACACACTGTCATGTGATGTGAAACTGCGTGTGTCTCCATATGTTTGGACTCTCTTGATTGCCGTAAACCCACTGCTCGCCATAATTACAACAATATGAGGAAGGACAACGATCGATGGCCACCCTTTTGACTACAGACTGCTTATTGGGAATGTTTGCCTTGCAAGATTGCAATCCGTTGCTTGCATTGTGGTTTTTGATCCTTCAATTTCTTAGCCCAACCATGGAAAAGATGAGTAAAGATCGAAAAAATATTTTGAAATGTTTTTTAAGTGATGTTTTTTTAAAATATTATAAAAAAAAATGAAAGTAAAGATATTTCCATTCTTTTTCCATTGCAGCCAAACAACAAAATTGAGGCTGCCGACTTTTGGAGTTTAGATACAATGATTCGAGCAAAATGGCCGGAATTCTTTTAGGAAAAGAAAAAAAGGTAAAACAATCTCATCCCCTTTCAACTCAAATTGATTCAGGTTGACTCAGTAATTTGCCTCATTCAAACAATAGATTGGAATTTAGATATTGTCGCATAAGTCTCCCTTTCAATGATTTGCCAAATCACTAACAAACCACCAGGTATGAGAAGACATATGAGATATGAAATCCCCATGAAGACTCTGAAATGCAAAAGCCACTCCATAAATGGGCCACTCCCATCCTTCTTTCTCCTCCTCTCTTCTTCTTTCTCTTTTCATTTTCACTTTTTTTCAGTGACCACTGACCGTTGAACTCAAAGAAAAAGGATAAAGGAGAGAGAGACTGAACCCCAGAGGAGAGAGAAAAGGCCACTACTTTACCTTACACACAGATGACTCATGAGTGGTGTGTCGTGCTGGTCAAACTACAAGGCCCACGGAAGTTTCTAAAGATTTAAGGCTGCCACTGGCCCCTACTACATTGTAATGGGCTTTTGATTCACATTAATTCTTCGGTAGTCTTGTCACTGTCAAAAGGTTTGCGGTGCTCTGTAAGACTGATCCACAGGATCTGGCTTCTACGCTGTGACTGCAGTTTGTGAACACCGAAGCTTGTGCTATCGGCTGTGGACCAAACCCAATTCATATGCAGAAGAGCCTCAGCCCAGCATGCAAAGGCACACGTCCATGGACGAGCAATCTTGCAACGCTCAGCAAGCAAAAGGTAAAAATGTTTGGTGCATTAGTTAATTTTTTTACTCAATTTCAGTGGTAGAGCCCTTAACACGACAGACCTTGATTCTCCCGTTACCAATCTACGATGATTTTAAGGGAAGTTTGAGGATTGTGAGACTTCAGACCTATGACCAAACTAAGCATAGCTTGCTCAGAACTAATTTATCAGAGGAAATGGGGCAAACGGACTTTACTGAACAGCAGCACTTCGCAACCTTGCCACAAGACTACATATTAAAACCTCAACAACTTTGTTTTGTTCTATATATTTCTTTTCTAGGTCTTCCAAAATATTTCACACAAAATCATGTATAATCTGCAATGACGATTTCACCATCTTCAAAGATTCAATTGTTCCTTTTCAGAAGAACCTTAAGATGTTTCAGTGCAGGTTTATCACTAGAATGCATCTCAGAGTATCAAGGTTTGCAAGATAAGAAATTTTACTTGGGCTATGTATTTGTTACCGAAGCTGAAAATTGACATGAAAGAAAAAATTATGCAACCAGAAGTCCGGAATTGAACATTTCAAAACAGTAATATTCATAGGTCAAGGCATCAGCCACATTACAAGAATCAAGGCCATCCCATTCGGAAAAGGCCACGCTAATTAGAAACTGGAAACCACATGACAGTAACTGCCAATAAAAAACCATCAATTTAAGAGTCAATCCAACAATCACGGATCCTACTTTTAGGAGCTGTGGCCGCACACAATATGGGTAAAAGTTCTGGTCTTCAAAACAAAACAAGAAAACAAAAAGTAACAACAAATTAACAATAGCAATTTCATCAAAATAAAATCACCTTCGACTACAAAACCCAGGTGTGGAAATTGAGAGATTTGTAAATGATCAAATCTTTAAATTGAACTTCCGTGCATAGCTTTTCTGATATATGGATTACTTGCCTCCATCAAACCCTTCAAATATGGAAATCCCTTTTAAGTTGGTCTTAATATTCAACATATGACAGCTTGCTATATTGCCTGCTAACAGCACAGTAGTTAACCAGATTGCCAGCAAACCCTAACATAAGAGATTCCCTACAGATCCAGGCATGCCATGTGGTCTTATTCAGCATAACCACTTGCATGTGAGGTGAGCTCTCACAAACTTAAATTCTTTGGAAAGAAAACACTGGTATTAAAGGGCTATTATAAGGTTTTTCAAGAATCAGTGCAGTTATTTTGGAACCCATCCAAGTTCCATGAGATTGCATTAACTTCCTACAGCGCTCAAGAATTCCAGAGTACATTTGGGATATGTCTCCAAAGGACTATCAAATCAAACCACTCTATTGAATATTTCAACTTAGAAAAATGTTATTTTCCTTGCATCCTCCTCATCCAATAGCTATGGCTGGTCCTAAAATCCAATTGCCTCATTAACCTAGGTAGATTTCAGCCTGGACCTTTCTTAGATAGCCTTCAGCCTGCATGATGTTTGTTTTCCAAGTCTAGTCATTGATCATTATTTTAAGGGCTAGCTCTTGATCGACACCCACATATTTTCTACATGGACCGTTGTTGTTCATATAGCTCTTTTACACTGATCATAGAACACTCCCAAAGCACCTCCATGTCAGCTAAGCCCTCCAAGATTTCGTCCCTCAAGGATGATTATGAGAAAATAACACTGGTGCCTGAAGGCATCCCTTCACCGCTAATCATAGCTACTCCCTTAAACTTTGCTGCTACATGTACGAAAACTGCACTCTTTTATGTTCTACATAGACCGTTTTACCTTCTATTCTTTTGATCATAAACAATCACTCGTTAGTGCAAGTTCCTAACCTATCACTGTCCATCCAAATCAACTCACCAATAATGATACACAAATTACATTCAAACATTTGCCTGATTGCACACTCACATAAAAAGAAACCAATGCAAATCGAAGAAAAAATGGCCATTTATCAGAGTCCACAAATTATCTCTGTCGACCCCATCTGCTCTCCTGAGTCGATGAAATACCAATGATGATCTTTAATTTTCTTTCTAAGTCCTTACCATTCACTGAAGTACAAAAATAATTTCCTTAGCTATCTAGGCATGAGGTGTGCAGGACATAACCTTAATGCCCTACTTCTATGGAAGTGCCTATGATCCATTATCTCGTTGGAGTAACAATTCCTCCTAATTGACATATTCTATATGACCTTTATCTAATAATCTGTGTAAATAGCTCATCTACCTCTATTTAATATCATCTAAATTCATAGCTTCCTTTACCTTGTCTCAATGTGCATTTTCGCATCACCTATTGTATCTTACTGACAAAGTTATCTACCTTTATATTTGCCTATGTTCATTCTTGATTTAACTTACTTTCCACACGCTTGGATCTTTCAAAAATTTACATCTACAAGCAGGAAATATATTACATCCCATTACAAAGTTTCCTCATCTAGAAGCCCTTTCCTCTTAGATCCTATTTTCAAATCATAATTACCTTCTCTCTAGATACAGTCACCCATCTCACATTGCACTAGCTTCTTCTTCTAAAATCAATGGAACTTTCTTCTAAATCCTACACTCCAAGGATTTCATGATTCTACCTTTCACAATAACTAAACTTTCATCCTTTAAGGTATTCCACCTAATCCTTAAGCGCCTGTCTCCACTCACCTTGTCTTTCATGGTTAGCACAAACATCTAAATCCACCAAGATAATTTGCTTGCCCAAGGTCTCTACGAATTTGACCATTCTGATTCACATGTTGAGCACTCTGTCCTAAGGAGTTGATGAAAATTTCTAATGAAAAGAGAAAAGCATAAAACCAGAATTATTGGTGTACAAATCACCGAAAAGAAATCAGAATATTATACAGATTATATTTACACAATAAATAGCCATCCTTTAAATGAAAACTTCATGAAGAAGGGATACATCTGTAACCATAGATACATATCCCTCTCTCTTCTTTAACCCCTTTCCTCTTTGGGCAGAGGAAGAGGAGAGTATGGAATTCAATGCTTGCAATTGCCCACAATTTCAGCAGTCTTGTTTACCTACAAAATCAATTTCAAGAACATATAGACCATGCCTTTTATAGTGTAAACTCCAGAAGAAACAGTAACAAGGAAATATTCTAAAATTATTATTGCTTTGTTCATCATGTGGAATTCTTAGGTCCCTTCAAAAGCGAGCTTTTTTGCTTGGAAAGCTAGCTGGGGCAAAGTATTGATTGGGGATTAGCTTCAAAAGAGAGGATGGTCGTTGGCTAATAGATGTGCTCTTTGTAAAAGCGAAGAGGAATCAATAAATCACATTCTCCTCCACTGCATTGAGGTAAGGACTCTATGGCAGATCCTATTCTCTTTGTTTGGCCTAGCATGGATCCTTTCCTCTATGGTCGAGGAGACTCTTCTAAGTTGACATGGTTCTTTTGTGGGACAAAAAAAGAAGAAGGTTTGGAGGGCCGCTCCTCTTTGCATTTTTTGGACAATTTGGAAGGAGAGGAATCAAGGGGTGTTTGAAAGTAAAGAGCAGACAATTCTTTTAATTGATTCTTGTGCAATCTTAGGTCATGGGTTAGTTTGTACATAGGAGAAGGTTCAATGCCTTCAATTGATTTTTGTTGATTGGGTGGGCTCTAGATGAGAGGGAGTAGTTTTTTTTGGTTCTCTCTCTTTTTTGGCTTTGCCTTTTGGCACCCTTTGTATATGTTAAGTGTACTTTGGTGCATAATTTCTTTCTCTTTTCTTTATAATATTGTCTTGCTTACTAATCAAAAAAAAAAAAAAATCCTTCAAGTCCAATTAAACTATTTCATCAAATAACACTAAAAAATGAGAAAGGAAAATTAAAACTACCACTAAAACACAATTCAACATGATATAGTGGATTACCATATAATTCATCAAATCAAAGGTCACAAAGTTAACCAAGCTCTCGTCAAGAAAAAAGAGAAACAAAATAATAATAATAATAGTTACTCACATTTCATATGTTCATATGCATGAATCCCTCAGCTAATCATACAAAATCCAAAAGATTTCTTAGAATTTTAAATTGCTAGGATAAAAACTTCCATGATTGTCAAAAAACATGAAGTGCACCTGAGGTTGGAAGCAGATGGGTTTTACTTTTACCCCTTTTGTTTCACAAATAAAACAAGGATTCCTATGCTTATCAGTTACATAACCTCCCTTTATTTTTGCAATCAGTACCATATTTTCCCCTTCTCTGCTTTATGTAATCCTTTTTTCTTTTGAAAAAAAGAAGTATGGTAGTGAAATGCCGTTTGATTCTTCACCTACAAGATTCATTCAATCCTCAATCCTATGATTAAGTTAAAATACCATGGGTCTATAGCATCAGAACAGACTTGTAAGCACCATAGCAGATCCTCAATTTTTTCTCCTTGAAACCTACAAAGTTCAAACTCAATACCATGGATGTCTATTGATCATTAACAGAAAAGAACATAACAATTGACAAGGTTTTAAACCTCAAGTTTGATCTTGGAACTATTGCCCTATATACTAAAATATATTACTTGGCAGTACTTATGTTGATAAAATGTATGAGCATAACAATTTGTAGAAGAATTATATCACTGCAGTATCTTCATACCTGCAAATTCAAAAACATCTGTGTGTGCACAAAAGAGACAGAATCAAAATGAAATTACTAGTGGATCTCAATTAAATGCTAAAACTTGACAACTAAGATGGACAACCATTATAAGAAACATGGCACATGCAAAATGAGAGAGACCTCACTTATGATTAGAAATAACAACCTCTAAACTTGAATAGGAGGAAAAAACCTGTCATTGCATTGCAAAGTTTAGAAATTTTCACAAATTTAAGGATGGGGATTCTGAGAATCTAATTACTTTTTGTGCTGAATGGCAAAATGCACAGAGAATAAGAATCATGAGCTACTTAAACCTGCCTAGACAAATAATATAGCATAATTGGTAGACATAATTCCATCGAAAATGTCACAATTAAAAAGACTCGGCTAGCACTGTACACTCATATATTCCAATAAGAAAACACTGTTCTAACATCACCAGGTACAAAACCCAACAAATTTAAAAAATAAAGATAAAAAACAAAAACAAAATGATAGCCATTAAAAATGATTTCTCAATGTATGATGATTCAAAAAGCAACTAAATTTACTTTGTTTTGTTTCCTCATGATTAGAATGTGAGGATGACAGCCATCTAATAGAACTAATATAGCCATGAACTCTCTGAATCATTACCCTTAATAAACATCAGAGTTGACCATGACAAGACAAGTAGGATTTTGAAAAACTAGCAGCACCTTGAGAAACAATGATTAAGTCATAATTTCAGAATCTAAATGCAACTATCAACTTAATAATCATCCCTCTTTATTTAATAGTTCATCATTAATGTTTATTCCACCAAACAGAAAACCCTGGAGAATCCAATCTCCCATCCACTCTCACACTTGGTAGACAAGAGTCCTAGAGTCTATGTCCTCTATTATGATAAAAATATTCAAATTTAGGGTACTATTGTTGTTTTCATAGTGCAACTAATAATAAATGCTTTATCCAAAAATATGGAAATGGGGTGCAATGACTTAAGAGGATATGGTGAGAAAAAGGAACATGAAAAGGAACCCAGAAGTTAAGAGCAACTTCTAAGGCCTATAAGAAAGTGGCCGATCAAGCCGTCAAAAGGGGAAAATTGCAGTCCAAACCAATTCAACAACAACCTCTCATAGGTTACTAAACAAGGATAAGGTATGCGAGAACTCAAGCCCCACTAGACACATATGACTTGGTTCTGGTTCTTTCAAACAGAAATAGATAAGTCACATCAATAATATCTCTCCACTGTGTGTATGACCATTAGCATGGTAATAAAATATCATGCAATTTGGAAGACCACAGAAACTCTAAAAATAGTTTCTTTTTTTTTTCTTTTTTAGCATATTGACGATATGCTTCATGGAGCTACTGAAAAGGGCATCCACAATTATATTTTATTGTTTGAAGATAACATTGAGAAAGAGAAGATATCCTATCCACAAAAAAGAAAAGGACTAGAAAATTGAGAAGCGCTAAACAACTCATTCTCCTTTTGACAACCAGGCCATCATATTTGTTCCCACAGGAATCCAAAGGCAATATTGTTGAGGGTTCAGAATCCATAAATCCAGTTCTAATCATGGATTATATATAAATGGAAACTGAGAAACAAAGCATCAAACATGTAAATATTTGATACAACTACTGCAAGCAGCAAAAGAAAAAGTAGATTGTGGCCAAGACATATTCAATTAATATTGAGCCTTTTTCACTAAATATCACAAGGAACATGTAAAGATGATCAATGGATGGAAAACAAAGAACAAGGAAGAGAAAAAACTATATATCATGCAAACAATTACCCACATTACAAACAAATTTACCAAAAATATGGAAGACCGAAACTCAACAAGGAGAAACAGTTGTTGATGACAAGCGCTGCTGATCCATTTGTCTTCTCTGGTTTCATCCCCGAAACAATCACCACAAACCACATAAAAATTATATTAGAGAGGTAAACCCACATTGTCACTTCTGACCATTAGGGCAGTCCCTCGCAAAATGCCCTTCCTCTCCACAGTTATAGCATGCACCACCGCCAGCACCAAAAGAGTATCCACCACCGCCAGCACCAGTAGAGTATCCACCACCGCCAGCACCAGCAGAGTATCCACCACCGCCAGCACCAGCAGAGTATCCACCACCGCCACCGTATCCTCGTCTCCCCCCACCACTGCCCTGATAACAATCTCTGGCCAAATGACCATTTCGGCCGCAATTATAACACGCCCCGCCGCCGCCATATCCGTCATCTGTCCTGCCACTTCTCCGACCACCCCTCAGACCTCTTCCGTAACCACCACCACCACCACCATAACCACCACCACCACCATAACCGCCGCCACCGTATCGACCATAACTACCACCCCTACTTCTCCCACCGGAAAACCCCCTCCCACCGCCACCGCCTGAAGAGTAAGATCCACGGACAGCCGTCACCTCGACGGCTTTCGTCCGACCATCTTCGCCGTGATCGACAGCGAACTCCACGGTTTCACCCTCGGACAGGGTCCGAAATCCGTCCGATCGGATGGAAGTCTGATGAACGAAGAGATCTTCGCCCCCATCGTCCGGAGCTATGAAGCCGAAGCCTTTTTGACCGCTAAACCACTTCACCGTCCCTGTCGATCTCTTGGACTCCGCCATTGATGCTTCTATAATTCAAAATCTGGGTTGTAGAAGATTCCAGAAGTTTCTCTTTCAAAAATCCTTTTGTCACGGATTTTGGAAAGGATTAGCCATTGGGCAAGAAGCTTCTTCGGCTGTATCTCTCACTCTTCGCTTCTGAATTCCATGCCGAAGCCTTTTAGAGGGTGTTGAGTGAATTGGGCCCTGGTGGTTATGTATCGGACGGTGAAGCATCGGTTAGCGAACGGTCGGATTCAATCCACGGCTCAAACGCGTCCCCTGGTTTATCCATTTGGGGTTTGTCTTCGTTTCTAAAAACCACTTTTGAGTCGGGTCTCTCTATCCAAATTCATACCCATCTGCCATGCTGCTGCCATCGCAAAAAATATGTATATCAATTTATATATCCTTAAAATACTATCTTTTATATATAAATATATATAATGATATTTATTCATCCATAATTCATTTTTAATATTTAAATTTTCTTTTGAAATTTTGGATAAATTGAAATTAAAAAAATAAAAAATAAAAAAAGACACTACATAGATCGAATTCAACAGCCTTCCTCGAAATTGGAAGGAGCCACGCGGTTCCCAAGCTGGCCAGTCGAGAAGGAATAGGATAACTTGGACCTTCTTTATCCATGCATCACAAAGATCCAATTACAGATGCCCACGTGGTTGGCAGAGATATGCTCTTTTGAGTTGACTTTATTCGAGCTGTTACGTTACGCATTCAGAAAAAAGTAGAGTTTTAAAGCCCAAATGACGCAACCTCTGCATTGCTTTCTCTCTGTGATATATAAATAAATTCATTTTCACACACATATTTTCTAATCATACCGTTCTTGAATGATTTGTTTCTTAAACACCATGAATGGATGTCTTATTGAAACTATTTATGAAATAAAAAATAGTTATGCCATACTTTTTATCATTGACAAGGCATTTTTTTTCAATTCAACAAGTTCTATTGAAGTCCGCCTTTGAAGAGTTGTGTATGAATTGCTTCCTTGGGTCTTGGGTCTTGGGTGTTGGTTTGTCAAACATATATACCTTCCCGAGCAAAATCTGCAATTTACTAATTGATTGGAAGCCGAGAAACTGTAAGAGAAAGCAAAGAAATTGAAGCTGTAAGTCTCAGATTTTTCTCGTTTGTTTTCAATGCAAAATAGTTTCCCGCATCAAAATCTTTTGTTTTCTCTAAACGTTCTAGCTGGTCCCAACGCCAGAGCTTTCCCACCCAACCAAAAAAAGAAAAAAAAGGAAAAAGGAGAGTCGCCAAATTCACGGGCATCATATTGTGTATAGAATGGAGGTGAAAGCCCGTTTTTGTTTCCGGGAAAAGTTGGTTTCACCGTTGGAGTGATTTTAAACCTAGAAAACCCGAGTTTGATTTCCTCAGAGTTCAAAAAAAATTTCTCCTTTGTTATTTCACATATTTTTAAGGTTACTCTTTTATTGGTTTCACATAGACGTCCCCCTGCAGGCTGTTGAAGAAGAAGAAGAAGATTCCAAGGATTCAGTTTTTGCGGTACTCTTTCTGTATCAATACCATTATTTTAATCCTAAAAAGGCATTTTAAGTTAGTTTGATGGTGTGATTTGAGTCTCTTTCTCTGTTTACCTTCAAAATTAAATTATATATATATATATCTCAACAGTGATGCTGTTTTTATGTATGATCGAATTTGAATAACAAACATCGCCTACAGGTACGGAGTTGAAAGCAATATTCTTGGCACCAGTTTCTGCATACAATATCAAATTAGGAACATCTGGTTCACATCCAATTGGATTGAAGTGGGGTTTGTGTTTTGCTTTGCCTTTTGCCCTCATAGTGGAAGCACATCTTCACTGAAAAAAAAGTAACTTTACTTATTTTTCTAGTGGTCGAGAGTTAAAGAAACATTATTCAGTTACCCTTTTGTTGCTTTACGGTTGAGTTTAGGCTTAAAAGATTATGATATGCTCTGATGTGGGTTCCACTTGATTTTGGTCCAAAACCCATTCAAAACATTTGAGTACATGATGTGGAGATTGATCTATTGGTTGTTAATAATTAAATAACTGTGAAAGATTAATATAGTTGTTTGATATTGAAGATTCACTGACAATGTGGTAGGAAATGATTTTCTTTTGTTTCTTTTCATCAAAAGGTCTTATGATTCCATGGAATATAATAATGCTTTTTGGAGAACTTAGTAGATCTCATCTTGCATGTGCCCATGTTCTGGTGTTAAGGTATAAGAATATGTTATGTTTGGTTTCCTTTCTTGCTCCTGACTGTTTTCCTTGGTGGAAATCTATCTCCCTTTTTCTCATCCCTTCATTACCATCATCTCACTGTCACTGATACACTAGGGTGTACTTTTTGAAACATTTATAGTTAGTTCATATGGCAACTAAGTGCTTTATTTGCAGGAATAACAGTTTCACTTATTTTAATGAATGGCCCAGCCTCCTCCATCCTGGTAAGGTTGAGGAGATTCTTGATTGGTGTGTGGTAACAAGCAATAATAGCTGTGTAACGTTGATGATTAGACATGGATGGGAGTTGTTATACTTCATCTTTATTTTTCAAGGAGAATACAAATTTATCTTATCATGTTAGGGTGTCCTGATATTGGTATTAGAATCTTGAAACCTGAGTCATTTCTTTAGGCTTCAACCTTAAGGGAGTAAGCAGTCAACAACTTGGTGTCAAAGCAAACGATTTTGACCGTCCAAGGTGCTCTCTATCTATGCTAGAATGTATTATTTTCATGTTTCACAGCTACGTGGTTTTTAATAAATTAGTTAGAAAATAGTATGAAAGATCCAAGAACTTCTTGGTTTAGCTGCCGGCTGGCCAAACACTGGGCAACACCTATGAATTCCAATCTTCTGGCTGCCCAAGGAAATCTACTTTTAAACTAAAAACAAAAAATCAAATATATGGATGGTTTACAGTCCCATTGATTTTGATGTTTTCATTTCCCCTTACCTCACATCATGGTAGCCGACATTTGTATTTAAACAGCATTTATATTTTTATAATTTTTGACCTTGACTTGCTGTTCAATGAATCTGTTAGGTGTCGTAACTTGTTCACATTTGTATGTCTTGTTATTTATTTATGTTTTAATACTGGGTAGTTGACTATGACTTTCAGAAATTGCAAGTGTTGAGATCACAAATTATTATTATCACTGTCATTTTATCTTTTATCTTCTCCTCTTTGTGCCTGATTCACCATTGTTATTCATTGGTGCTTTGAAGTCATTCTGAACGAGGCCTAGTTTTCCTTCTGAAAGGTTATGGATCATAAGACTAATGATTTGGAAGAAACACGAAGTGGATCGTTTGGCCGGTCAAGCAGCGCTGGCTCCTCATTAAGAAGACGCTCTTGTGGTTTACCAGGTCCTGTGCCCCCTCAAATGGATGATGACATTGAGAGTGAGACTGTTTCACAGGCTGGAGATATTGGGGATCGGGCACTTCACAGCAACAGGATTAGTGAGAGTAGTAGCTTCCGCTTATCTTTTGATAACATGTTAGACAATGGAGTAGTGGTTCCCATTCCAGAGAATTCTTTATTAAAACCACATGAAATTTGGTTTCGTGATGCCACTGCAAATACAGTCTCCCCTGCATCTCCATCGCCGTTAGAAATCATATCTCCGCTTTCATCAGATGCCATGGTATACTCTGCAGACAAAGATGAAGTGAGTTTCCCATAATGTTTTACCCATTTTTGTAATTGTCTACAGGGATCAATTGGAAAATAGCTTTGTGGGCATGGATTTTATGATTTTTCTGCTTGGGATTTTTTTTTTTTTTGTAAATTGATGATAAGATAAACAATTCAAACATGCTCTGTTTCCTCTTGATAGAATTCATATGGATAATTTTTTGTTTCATGTTTCTATATGTAGGACAATAAGAAAGAGTTGCCATGGTTGGTGGAATATATCTCATGCCTCATTCATTTAGCTGTTCTTGGGATTCTTGGGGTAATTTGTTGAACTTTTTATGTCTTACAGTTTCTGAGAATTGGAGCAAATGTTTATTTTGATTGGAATATTCATATTTTTGTGTGTCTGAATTCTGAACTGCGATCTGTTAATTGCCCTCTCACCATGATTTTTCTGTTCACTTTCTTCACTCTGAATTTTCGTGCTTTGGAGCAACTTTTGGGTACATATTTCTGCATTACCTGATGACATATTGGGATTGGTTATTATCGTGTTGCCTGTTGAGATATTGGAAACAATGACTCCCATATATGTGTCATATCAAACATGTTTCCAAATTATTTCCATGTATAGGGGACAGTATATGACTGGAACAAAAAGCAACCTTTTCTTTTGCACAAGAAAGATAATCTATACAGCTGTAGTATGTGCAAAATCTTGTGAAATGTGCTTGAAATTTTATATTGACAAATTGCATATGGATATCATATGAATAGCAAAACAAAGAAAATATGCTAAAAAAAGTTAGATAATGGAACTTCCATTTTCTCTTAGAAGTTCAACCTTGAAGTTGTTGGGTAGTTTTCTCATTCAAATAATGAAGTCAAGTTCAACTCACAAAATTTGTAATGTAAACACATTTTAAAATGTGAGGGGTGTGAGATTATGAGAAGTACTCGAAGATCAAGAACCTGATGAGTTGTACCAGTAGAACTGAATTAACTGATTTGGAATTCTCTATTGATCAGGGATAAAATTTGGTAATATAATTGAATCATTATATTGAAGATCTCTGCAGTTTTAGATTTTTCTTTCACATCATCACAAGAAAGGGAACTAATCTGTATTCATGGGGAAAGGATAACCTTGGAATTTAAATAACTGCCACTTGTTAAAAGGAAATCTCAGGATCTAATCTATATAATACCTCTTAGAAGGTCTCAATTCTACCTGGAACATTGATCATACTTAACTTGTAATGTGCAGAAATTACAAATGATAACGTGATTGTTAGCTTTAACATGTTATTGCATGATCAGTGGCTGCAGATATTTGCTATTAACATAATGCATCTGATAAAGATATGCACTGAAAGGAAATGATATGCATTCAACTGCTGCTATAAAGAAATGAGTAAACTTAACCCTTGTTTCAAGAGAACTACTGTTGCAGATGAAATTCTCCACCATGTGATTCTTCAAATCCGAAGGGCATAGAATTAGAAAGTAAATAATTCAGGTCCTCCAATTACTTAGAATATGAAGTGTGAAATTGCAAGTCTAAGCCTGGGTATGGCCATTTCATATAAAATTGCTCACCTTAGGTATTTTACAATCCTCCTTTCATAGTATCTTATACTCTTTCACATAGTGCATCATACTAGATTTCATTTGTGTTTAATTCTAAAAAATTTTAAAAATTTGGAATATTTTTGTGTAATTTCTGCATCTTCAAAATATATCCAAAATAACAACTTTTGCTTCATGTTCCTCTTTTACGGTTTTCCCCTCCTTCAAAGTTATGTTAACGCTGTTCTCACTTTAATGATGTTTTGCCCATTGCTCACGCTCCCGATCCTTTGTCCTGTTTTAAATCATGGAGCTTCTTTTCTATTATTTTGTCTTCCCACACGAGTAATATGAATGGATTGTGCTTCTGAAATAAATTACATTCAGCTGATTGCATATTAATTGTTGCATTTCCTTTCTCTAATATTTCCTGGTATGTGGTCCGCAACCGTTTGGGGTCTAGAAACTGTCTATGTTAATCAATGCAAAATTTCTAGTTCCACAGGGTCGATGAAATAGGTTCTTTCCAAAAAGGTGCTTTTAGCCCTTTTAACTCTATCTACAGCATAATTTTTAGTTTAGAGCCAAGGAATTTTGAATTTTTTTACCATTGATCATTAGGGATGGTTTGGGTCATTGCTAATGTGGGGTGAGGAACCAAGTCTGGTTCTGCTCGTTCTTTGTCTGATATAATATGTTAAATCTTGGTTTCCTAAATATCATTATAATTGCTTTTATATGCTTCCAAAACTACACAGATATTTCTTGTCATTTGAATTTTGAAAAATTTCAGCTTATATCATTGAGCTGTGGAGTGTAAGCAATTAAATAGAATGACCAGAAGATCAAATTCATATGCCTGTTTAGCATTGGGAGACATTATCTTATTATTGGAGCAGTTGATCAATTTTTTGAAGTTGTACAATGTTCTCTGAAAATGTAGGATGGAATGCAGGGGTATGAGAGGATTAACCGATGTTTCATCTCTCAGCAAGATGTTGGTATATCCCAATATATTACCAGTTCACGTTGGCCTTAACATGAATGTTACTTGAAAATAGCGTCAACAAATTGTGAAACAGAAAACCTAGCTTGAATAGAGGTTCTCCTGGAAATCACTCACCAATATTGTTGAGAGGGGATAAAAGTTGTTTTCCCCCCTTTCCAGAATTAGATCTTGGATCCAACTGAGGTCCTAGATCCCAATGATATTAAATTCACATCCAGAAGGATGGTAGGGATGAAAACAACAGGATTAAATATTTTTCTATCAGTAGGAAGTTAGAGATTGGATCCTGAAAGGCTATAGGATGTTCTGTTGAACAAAGTAGCTTAAATTCATAGATTACCTATAAAAAAAAAAAGTACCTCAAATTCATAGACAACTGCCCAAAAAAACTTGCTGATTCAATTTACTGATTTTGAAAACTGTAAAAATGTACAAGTGCCAAACTAAACAGTTTGAGATTATTTTAAACGTGATTTGTGCAGCCCAATACAAATAAGCTGTGTTACCTCTAAATTTTTGTTTTCCAATTCATTGCTCTCTTAACCATCAATGGTAATTTCTCTTGGAGCTCTTTCTTTTTGGTTTTCCTTTTTTATTATGTTCGTATTCCTCTTTAATATGAAATATTTGGTTGCTTATGGAGGGTAACTGAAGGTCTCTAAGGACAGGAATAAACCTGGAACTTTTTTGCAAATTGTGATGGGCCCTGCTTGTCATGAAACTCTTTCTTGGTCAGACTTTTACACTTTTGGACTTCTGACTTCTGTTCCTATTGTCATGGTTAAGCTTTTCCCAGTGAGCCTAAAAATTTGCTTCTCCCTTTTTCTGTTTGCATTTTGATTTGCCTAAGTTGCTTATTGGTTCTGTTGTCAGTTTTATCTTTGTACCTGTAAATATGAATCGGTTCCATATTTTGAGTCCCGCTTCCTCAATTTCATATAATGTGTCTTATTTCAGCTTTCATTGTCTTTGTACACATCTATCTCAACTTTTTTGTGTTGGCCAAACTCGTTATAAGAATAACATTTGCCTTTGTTGGCCAGTATTATGCTCTAAAAGGAGCAGCTGATGTTGATGCGTCTTTTAATATTATTCTTCTTAATACAATGATGATACGATTTCTTGGAACCACTTGGATTTGCTATTTAACTTATATCAATGATGGAAGATCTGAGTCCAGTGTTAGAAACTAGTTTGCCTTCTTTCTTTCTCTCCTTCTTCTTCTTTTTTAAAGTTTGGGGAAAGCGTTTAAAGTAGCATGTGTTGATTGCAAAATACTCACCTTTTCCATGCTATATGTTGTAGGCTTTAACAAGGTATTTGCTGCAAAAATTGTTTGGTCCTGGAGTTGCCAGCTTGACAAGCAACCAAAGTATTCTGTACCTTGATCTTCCTTCTAATATGGTCTCTCTCTCCTCCCTCCCTCCCTCTCTTTTTTTCTCTCTCTCTCTCTCTCACACACACACACTCACACACGCACATATAGATATCCGTACACTAGAGAATGATGCAGATGTCTCCTTTTAATATTTAAATGTTTGCCCCCATTTCCGTGTTAATGATTTTTCTGTAGACAGAAGTGACCCATCACATGTATAGAAATTGCAAGAATGGCTTCATTTATGGCTCCAACCTTTTGGTGTCATTTGTTTGTTCCAATGCCTTGCTTTGGCTATATTTAAGGCTATAAAAAACCTCCCATAGGCTAGTTGTTAGGTTGAGGCATCATGCTACTAGGCTCAATTGGAACCCAGCAAATGGCATTAGTATATTTTGATAAAAATTTTAGTAATTAAATGGTTTGATTATGATTACAGAGACATGCATTGCACACTCTGATGGTTAGTTCTAATAATTTGGTAGAACAGAGGTCATAGACCTAGTTCAAGGCATTCAATTAGGTTCTTTTCACTAAATGATTTAACTTGGCATTATAGTGTGAGCTTAAGACCATGTAAAACATGCCAATCCATAGTGTGAAACTTTCAGCTTGATTTAGGCTAAAAAATAGCACCTCATGTTGATACTTGTTTAAGGTTGGGCTTTGACCTTGAAGGTTTGTCCTTGGGGTTGGGTTTGGCACACACCCAACCATATACTCTTAACTATTTTCCGCATTGTAACTTTAATATGGTTATTTCATGGAAATTGTTTGTGCATTTGCTAGGCTGGTTCTTTCTTAATGGGATGGTGGGGCGTTGTCTTCAAAGGAGATATATCCAGTGTCTCAGATCAGCTAGCCATTGGATTGACAACCGGTTACTTAGGAAGCCTTACAACCTTCAGTGGCTGGAATCAGAAAATGCTTGATCTCAGTGTTGATGGCCAGTGGGTTTTTTCTGTGCTTGGCTTTCTCATAGGTAACTTGTCATTTTGTAAAAATCATGTTATAGTAGAGGCATTGACAAGCTGGACCATGGGTAGTAATGAAAATTTCAAGGTTCGACTATATCAGCTGGTCCCCTTATTCAAATTTGGCAACAAACACTCAGCAGTATAGGTGAATCCACTTGCTGGAAGATGAGTTTTTGACCTTCTGGTTCTTTACAGGCTTGTTTCTTGCTGCATATTCAATTATTTTTGGTGTTGAGACTGCAAAGGGCTTTAGATGGCTTCTTAAAAGGCTAAATTCTGGTGGAAAACGTGGCATCCTTAGATCCAGCGGCAACTGGAGGGTGGACAGCTGTAAACGTCACTTAGCAGTTATGGTGGTGGGGATGCTGATCCTGGGCTTGTTATATAGTCTATGTGGAATATTGGAGAAAAGAGAGTTTCAAAGCGGAAGCAGTGAGGCACAGCTGTGGTTGGGTTGCATGGTTGCACCTCTAGGGGTGTGGATTAGATGGTGGTTGGCCCGATTTAATGGACGTGGGTTAGGAAAAGCAGGTTTGTTCAAATGGGTTCCTTTTGGGACTTTGATTGCTAATGTTTCAGCAGCTTCTGTGATGGCAGGACTCTCTACACTGAAAAAAGCGGTGAGGTTCTATTGAATGATTTCCATCCATACTGCACTCCCTCCTCTTTTCCTCCATTTTGCTGTGTGTGGGTACAATTCATAAGTTTGTATTTGAATAGCATATGGATCATAATCTTTCATCAATAATGAATAGGAAATTTTCCATTGGGGTTAAAGAGTATATTTTTCTTGGTAGGGGTCTTTAATAAATGCCAAAGACATCAGAAATGCAGCTCATAACTTTCGAAGTAGGGTTTTGTGAGCAACATAACTTCTTAGAGTAGGATTACTCACATTCTGGGGGTGGGGCATGGGCTCCAGAACCTCCTGTACACCAGTACTCGTGTTTATAAATCTGAATATTTACGTATGGATCATCCTCATTGAACACCGAAGAGGAGTCTAACCCAAATGTTTTCAGTCTGAACGTTGTTCTTTGGGTTATTGCTAGCACTTTGATTGCATTATCAGTGATAATAACTGGTTTTTATCCACTGAGGCTATTTTTTTTCTGAAAGAAAAATGGGGTTTACCTCCTTATATTCCCTTTTTCTTCATTGGATTAACTGTATTCAATGGTGCATTTGTTTTTCTCTACCCTTTTTTGGTTTCTTTAACTGCAATCATGCTCTATGGCTTTAATTTTACATGGCATAATCATTATTACTTGCTGTGTGAATATTATTTAGGTTTTGAATCCTTTGATCTGTTTGGTGCAGGTGGATTCCAAGAATTGTGATACTATTGTGACAGGTATAGAGTTTGGATTTTTGGGCTGTCTGAGCACCGTTTCTACTTTCATTGCTGAGTTTAATGCCATGAGAGAGAGCCATCATCCCTGGAGAGCATATGCATATGCCATGCTTACAATATTTCTCTCCTTTGGCTTGGGCACACTGATATACTCGGTTCCCGTCTGGACGAAGGGATACGATTAGATTGTAGAGACCAGTTTCTTGTCTTTGATCTTTGATCTTTCCTTCATATAGGCTTGACATCAAGTCAACATCATGCGGATTTTACATCGTGCACAAACAAGATCCTTGTGCTACCTGAGCATGCTTCACAGGCCCCGAGGTGAACCTGTTGCTGGCACCAAAAAATTGAGCTAGCCAATCACATTGTGCTCTAATTCTGATGCCGTGCTTCGATAACGAATATGCTGTCTCTAGTGTGTTTTGTAAAGTCCATACAAGTTGAGTTAGTTATTGCTCATGAAATTGTAGTGATCAGAATAGCCCGCTTTGATTCAAACTTGAAGATTAAATGAGAGGTTATAAAGTTTTTTCGTGGCTAAGATCACGGGTGTAACAGGGAATCCAAGTTTGTAGTGTATGTATGAGATCTTTGCTGTGACAGAATACAAAAGCTTAGATCATTGGTACACTGTTTCTTCTCTGTTTTCTCGATTGGCAGGGGTATATCATATTATTAGAAAAGGATGAATAGAGTATTCCCGCCTGGACCCTGTGCATGTGGTTCTATCTAATTGAGAAACAATTTGAGAGCCCCCACATGCAAAGCTAGAATTGGGGATGTGCACAGGACATTCCCCATCTGAACGGCTCATAATAACCATGCTTTGTAGCAACGGTTCTATCAAATTTCTACTTCTAAAAACCATCTGATTAAGAAAAAGTACAATAGGTATGTTTGACGGCTTCATTGACAAGAGAATCAAACATTTGAATAAACGAACTTTCATATATGAAAATATATATATCAACAAAACATTCGACTTCACATACACCCAAGTTCAAATATTGACACGACCATAATTTACTGGGGAATCTTGTTAAGCTTTACAATACGCATAATCGCAGTACTTCTTCTCCTTGTATTTTGGTGGGTTCTCCTCATTGATGAGCTTCGAAAGAGGGCCGATAGCCAACTCCGGTGGCGGATCCCAGAACACCGGCCATGACATTCTCGTCATCTCCTTATTCACAGTGGTTCTGTGAAGAACACTCTTGTATTTCCCATTGCTCAGAATCTGCAAACAACAATAATTTCTTAAACATTGGGTTTTATTAAAATATAATATCATGTGAGACAGAAAGAAACTGACCTCCAACTGATCACCAATGTGGATGACGAGGGCATTAGGGATATACTTGACATCAAACCAATGATCATCTCTGAAAACCTGAAGGCCCTGAACTTCATTGGGTACGAGCATGGTTATGGAGGACATGTCAGTGTGGGCAACCACCCCGAGAGCCAGGTCTGGCCGAGGACATGGTGGATGATAATTGATCTTCAAAAGGTACGTCAATTCATCGCCACCCACACTCTTCTTCAGTTCATCCTCTTCCAACCCTAATCCTAATGATAATCGGCTAAAGAGCCTGTCCGCCACTCCCCGCAAACACTTTGTATACTACTCCTCATTAGCATCCCTGTCACCAAAATTAACTTTAATTTTAATCAACTTTTATAACATCTATTGTAAAGTAATATTAATATATAAATTATTTTTATATATTGAATAACATAAAAAAAAATTATTCATAAATTTAAGATATTTTAATCATCAATGAATATTATTAATAAATAAATAAATAAATAATTATTTACTAAATTTTAAATCATAATTTTTTTTAAAATAGCATGACATGTAATAGAAATTTTATATTTTTTTTAATAACAAATATTGAAATAAATTTTTTTTTTTATTTCAAACAATTATTAAACATAGAAAAATAATATATGTTTCATTTCTTTTTTTTACTTATTTTAAAAATTAAATATAAGACTAACATAATATTATAATTGGATATAACATCTTAAGATATGATATCATCGGTTATAATAATTAAAGATATTATATCATATTCATTGGATATAATAAGTAAAGATATTATATTATATACCAGAAATATATATACATGAGGATAAACATATCTTACTAAATGACATACCATACCGTAGGATATACAAATCCCATCTTATTCTATTATATCCTCTCAACCAAACATAACTAGGCGTCAAAATGCATTGTGTCGTGCGGCTAGTATAAGTATAATACAAATATGAAGGCATGTAAAGCAAATGATCCAAAGTGTTGCAGACCTGTAAGATGGTGGGTTTTTGGGCCAGAAGTGGTAGTTAATGGCAGAAGGAGGCCAGACTTTATGGAACAAGTGATCCACCCAAGCTTTCTTGCCTTCCTCTTCCTTTTGAAGCTTGGTTCCATAGCCTTCAATGGACTTGGAATCCGGAGGCTTAGCATAGAGTTCCTTCTCCTCCTGTGAGAGCTCAAAGAACTCCCTGCCAACTTTCTGCAAACTGGTAATAACATGAGAGGGACTGCCATGGTTGATAATTTGGAAAATTCCCCACTCCATACTGGCCTCCGCAATCAATCTTGTGAGGTTGGCCTCATCTGGGTCGCTGAAATCAATGGTGGGAACTTGAGGGACATAGCCATGGAAGGTTGTGATAGCAGGCTGTTCTTTTTCAGATCTAATGAACTCGGGTGGGATGGTGCCCTCCGATAAGGACGAAAAGGCAATGGCTTGCACTCTCTCTATCTCCATTGGCGGTTCTACAAAAATGGCTAAGTCTCAACTGGTAGCTGTAGCTTTCAATAGCAGGACATATGCACGGATGCAACTCTCTCCTATCCCCCAACCCCCTTTTATAGAGAGAGTCGCAGCACACTAATTAGTAATTAGGACTGATATGGAAGACCATTACTATCTTCGTCACAATGTGGATGGATCATGGATCACATCCCACAAGCATTCAATTCCCAGAAGAGGTCAAACCGAATACCCACAATTTATCCACAATTTTGAATGTCAACAAATCAAATGGCCTCGCCCCCTTTGATTATTTACACGTGTAATATACGTGGAGGCACCCTTTTTTACACGTAAAATGAGGACGATCAATGCTGAATGACAACTGTGAATTGGTCCGATAAGGAGGATCCACGTTCAACTGCTGTCTCAGTGGACCAATTATAATAAGGAATTAAAGACCTGGAATGCTCACATTTCGTGACATCAATCTTGGTCTCATTCATAAAGTTTTTGAGACAGAATTTATGCTTGAAAATTAACTAAAAAAAGGCCATGAGATGATTGGAATTTATTCCACGGAACAAAACCGCCTGAAGCAATGTGAGGTTGACGCAGTAAAATCTGATCCGCTTAAAAGCATGTACCAACCTTATCATGGCGACTGTACAGTCTGTACCCAGGCAATAGCGGCAATACTTTGTTCTACCTTTGAATATCGAGCCACATTATTCAAACCAATAATCCTGCATATGCATCATCATCCAAATCAAAGGTCTTTTATATACATATATGTTTGATTTTAAGTATTGAAGGCATGGGCGATGGGGGAGGGGGACCCATCCATTATTAAATTGGTGACCCATTTTTTCAATTCCAAGATTTTTTAATTCTTAGATACCTAGCCGTACGGCCATACCTCAGTTTTGACTTCAAAGCTAGCCAGCCAACCAACTAATTACCCTTGACCTCAAATCGGAAACAGGAGAGCTGGCCCACTGTAATTAATGGAATTAGATGTTCTTCGTCATCTTTACTTAGAGCTTCTATGATGGTGGAGATAGTAAACATGCAAATATGACTGACTTTTGTGAAATTTATGATCTTGATTTAATCTCTAAATAAATCTCTGATTCTCTTTTGGAGTTCTCAATTGAGAGTTTGAAGAGTTCGATCTGAAGATCTCAAATCGACAAGCGGCAAAAGAATCACATTTTTCTAATAAATAGAACTGTCACATATAAAGTATTCAACTTCCCGACATGCAGAAGTGGACGCTGAAAAAGACATACTACAAAAGATCAAAGAAAGGTGCGTCCTTAATTTACTGGGCAATTTTGTTAAGCTTGCAATAGACATAATCACAGTACTTCTTCTTCTGATATTTTGGTGGATTCTTTTCATTAATGAGCTTTGGAAGAGGACCGATGGCCAACTCCGATGGCGGCTCCAAGAACACAGGCCACGACATTCTGGTTATCTCCTTGGTCACAGTTGTTCTGTGAAGCACACTCTTATACTTGCCATTGCTCAAAATCTGCAAAACAACGTTATTTAATTCTTTAATGCTTCTATCTTAATTGTATACGAAGCCCCTGGTCTTATAATGAAGTTAGAATGTAAATAACGTCAAACTGGCATGATATGATGATGAGAAGATTTTGAAACATGATGTATACAACAAACCCTAGCGAATTTTGAAGGGATAAAATGATTAAGAAATTAAGAAATTGTGTGAGAAAGAAAGAAAGAAAGACGAACCTCCAACTGGTCACCAATATGAATGACAAGGGCATCAGGGATATACTTGACATCAAACCAATGATCATCTCTAAAGACCTGCAGGCCCTGAACTTCGTTGGGAACTAGAATGGTAATGGAGGACATGTCGGTGTGGGCAACCACCCCGAGAGCCAGGTCTGGACGAGGACATGGTGGGTAATAATTAATCTTCAAAAGGTACTTCAATTCATCACCACCCACGTTCTCTTTGAGCTCATTTTTTTCCAGTCCTAACCCTAATGACAGCAAACTGAGTAACCTATGTCCCACTCGTTGTACCCACTTGCAGTACTCTTCGTTCACAGCCCTGAGATTATTCAAGAGGGAAATGATTGATAAAATAAAACTCCATAAATACATTCAATATGATTCAGGTCTTATCTGTTTTTGTTGGTTCTCTTAAAGCCAGTAACAAAATTGAAACTCAAAACAAACACAGAGGATTTTTGCGATGCTTAAAACTTACTTTCATCATTTTCTGGTTTTTCTCATTATATAAGCAAATACAAAATCATAACTGCACCACTAACATTACAGCCCACGTTTTCTAAAAATAAAACTGCTCAAAAATAAATGCTACCCTAATTTTAGTAACTGCTGAACCTAACTCCTAACTGCCTAACAATATGCATAACGTGCAAGCCATACATAGACAACTCCTGGAGACAACTAGATTAACTCATCAATCTCCTCCTTAAGCTTGTTGTCCTCCACTGACGATCCGCACACCAATTTTCTCTCTCATCTCCAAAAACTTCAATCTTGCAAGTGACTTTGTCAGAATATCAGCACGCTGATCTTCTGTGCAAACATGTTGAATTTCAATCATTCCTGATTCAACACAATCTCTAATGTAGTGGAATCGGGTATCGATGTGTTTGCTCCTCTCATGGTAAACTGAATTCTTGCTTAACACAATTGCGGACTGATTATCAATCTTCAGAAACACTTTCTTAACCTCGGTTTTTAACAACTCTGCCAACAATCGTCCCAGCCATACTCCTTGACATGCTGCTGCACAGGCAGCGATATACTCTGCTTCACAGGAAGATAACGCAACCACTTTTTGTTTTTGTGAACACCAACTAATAGGATTTGACCCAAGGAAAAATATTAAACCTGAGGTGCTTTTCCTATCATTAGTATCACCAGCTAGATCACTATCAGAGTAGCCGATCAGCTTCAAGCTTCCTTCCTTCTTTTCATAAACGCAACCGAGGTTTAAAGTTCCTTTCACGTGCCGCAGTATGTGCTTCACCGCGGCCATGTGCTCCGTTGTGGGCTTCTCCATGTATCTACTCACCATGCCGACAGAGAATGCCAAATCTGGGCGCGTGTGCAGTATGTATCTTAAGCTGCCAACAATACTTCGGTACAGAGTTGTGTCTACAGGTGGACTTGTGCTTTCCTTGCTCAGTTTCAGACGAGGTTCCATCGGGATTTGCGAAGGGTTGCAATCTTTCATGCCGCATTTATCTAAAACCTTCCTTGCATATGCCGACTGGTTGAGTGTAATCCTTTGAGAATTCTGACAGACTTCAATTCCCAGATAGTAACTTAGTAACCCAAGGTCACTCATGCTAAACAATTTTTCCATCTGTGATTTGAACTTGTCTATGTCTTGAATATACTCTCCAGTGATGATTAAATCATCCACGTAGACTCCAACAATTAAATTCTCTTTACCTTGATTTCTCATGTACACGACATGTTCTAAAGAACACTTCTCAAAACCGAGTGTCCTCAATGACTTTTCCAGTTTTGAGTTCCAGGCTCTAGGTGCTTGTCGCAAACCGTACAATGCCTTGTGCAGTTTCAATACCTTGTGCTCTTCTCCTTTTATTTCAAATCCCGGCGGTTGAATTACATACACTTCTTCTTCCAACTCACCGTTGAGGACGGCTGACTTTACATCCATATGATGCACCTCCCATCCTTCATGTGCCGCAATAGAGATCAGCAAACGTACCGTCTCTAGCCGAGCAACAGGGGCAAAAACTTCATCAAAGTCTATGCCTTGTCGCTGAACGTACCCCTTTGCCACTAGTCTCGCCTTGTGCTTCACGATTCTGCCTTGAGTGTCCTTCTTTAGTTTGTAAACCCACTTTAGACCTATAGGTTTGTGGCTGTCGGGTAATGGGACGAGCTTCCAAGTTTCATTCCTTCGAATGGAAGAAATTTCCTCCTCCATTGCTTTTCTCCACATCGGGTCTGCCTTAGCTTCTTCGAGAGTTGATGGCTCCTCCTCTCCTAGCAAACACAGTCCCGAATACTCCAGTTCTATTGGGAAGGTTTTATCATAAAGGCTTTTGATGTCACGCTTACCCCGTGGTCCTTCTGATGAACTCTCATCAGATGTTGTGGGCTGCACTCCTTCTGTTGAGGCCGCACCTTCAAAAGCATCAAAAGTTGCATCTGGAGTGTGTGGTGTCAATGAATCGGGGTCTGAAACAGATGTTCTGGATCTCATGTTCATCACTGGTGAAGCATACTGGTATCGGTTACCAGTTTGTTCCTGTGTCGGTTGTGGGAAATCCATACCAGAATCGCTGACCGCTACTTTATCTTCCTGATTTGTCGTATCAGATGCGCCTGCTATGGTAAAATAGTGTGCTGTAAGAGTGTTCCCTGTTGATCCTGTACCTGTTACTGGAGAGTTGCTCCACTCCCACTTCTTCTCCTCCTCGAACACTGCATCTCGTGTCACCACAACTCGTCTTGTCGCTGGGTCGAACATTCGATAGCCTTTCGTATTCATATCATAACCAATGAACACCATTTGCTTGCTACGATCAGCCAACTTCGGAATGTGCGGTGTAACTACTTTTACATGTGCAAGGCATCCGAAAATACGAAAATGATCGACACTTGGCTTGCAGTCATAGTATGCTTCATAGGGAGTTTTGCCGACGACGCTCTTTGTTGGTGCTCTATTTAAGAGATATACGGCAGTTGATACCGCTTCTCCCCAAAATCCACCTGGGACTCCCATGCTTTTCAACAAGCTCCTTGCCATGCCGACCACCGTCTGATTTCTTCGTTCAACAACTCCGTTCTGCTGAGGAGAATAAGGCGCCGTGAGATAACGCTTAATTCCCAACAGCTCACAGTAAGTCTCGAACTCATTTGAGGTGAATTCGCCGCCACGATCCGTGCGCAAAGCTTTCAGCTTACTGTTTTTCTCCATTTCGGCTGCAGCTTTGACCTTCTTAAATGCCTCAAATGCTTCGTCTTTGTCTCGGATAGCACCTGCCACATAAATCTTGTACAATCGTCAACCAACAACAAGAAATAGCGCTTCCCTCCGTGAGTAGCAGGGGTAATTGGGCCGCATAAATCTCCATGCCACAGGTCAAGAGGTGATTCTGCTCGGAAGTTTGCCACTGCCGGAAAAGGATTTGGTGTTGCTTTCCAATCAAACAACCATCACAGATGCGGTCCTCATGCTCGATTATGGGCAAGCCGTGCACCATCTGTTTCTGACTTAGAGACTTCAAGGCATGAAAATTCACATGCCCGTATCTTGCATGCCATCACCACGCTTCTTCTTTGCTCCTTACCAGAAAGCATTCGGGTAGAGCTGGTGCTATGTTAAACATATATAACCGGTTGCTTGACCTGTTCACTTTTGCTAGTAGCCTTTGTGATCTGTCCAAAATAGTCATAACACCTCCTTCAACCACAACCTTGCATCCGTTCTCATCTAACTGGCCAAGGCTTATTATGTTGCTCTTCAACATCGGGATGTAGTAGACATTAGTAAGTATTCGATGTTCACCTGTGACGCCTTCAAACAAAACCGAACCTCTTCCTTGGATTTTTACAGCCGAGCCATCCCCAAATTTGACTGACCCTTTAATGGTCGTGTCAATTTCAGCAAATTTTTCGATACAACCGGTCATGTGGTTACTTGCGCCGGTATCTAAATACCAAGCCTTCTCTCGGGTGCTTTTAATCTTTGGCACCACCTTGTCTTCGTGCAGTAACACATGCTCGTTCTGTATTGCGTGGCTGAGAACACAAGTTTCGGCCATCAGCAGTGCCGGTTCATCATCGGTTTGTGTTGTAACAAGATTGGCCCTCTCTCTTCGGTTTGGCTTGGGACAATCTTTTGCGAAGTGTCCATATTCATTACAATTGAAACACTTAACCTTGGATTTGTCGAAGTTGCGTGGCTTTCGGTCTTCGTTAGTGCGTTCACCATTTCCTCGACCTCCACCATATCCACGCCCACGACCACGTCCTCTCCCGTGACGTCCTCCTCTTTTGTTGTTGCTGAAACCTTCATCTCTCTTTGCCTTTGGGATTCTTGCCTCCCACTCGGCCTGGGTAACGAGTAACTGTTCTCCACTGCCCTTTGAGTGCAGTCGCCCTTTAAGTCCTTCCTCGAAGGTTCTGAGACGGCCAACCGCCTCTGAAACCGACATGTTCTCAATATCGCCAAACTGCTCGATCGTTCCGATAATTTGGAGAAATCTATCTGGAACTGCACTGAACAGTTTTTCAACAACTTCGCTGTCGTCGAGCTTCGTGCCCAGCGAACGGATCTCACCCACCAGAGTGGTAAGCTTCATGGAAAACTCGTTTATTGTTTCTGAATCCTCCATGTGTAACTTGTTCAGTTGCCGTTTCAGCACCTGTACGCGTGCCTTCTTGACGCGATCTTCACCAACTCGCATCTCCCTGAGTGCGTCCCAAGCCTCCTTGGCCGTCTGCTTCTCCGCGATTGCCATCATCACATCATCTGGCACAGCTTGAGAAATGGCCACCATGGCGCCTTGATCTTTGTCAGCGTCTGTGTCTCCACCTTCGATCACTGACCATACTCCTAGCGAACGCAAGATTATCTTCATCTTGACAGCCCATATGCCGTAGTTCGTTTCGCTTAACGTTGGATATTGGATCGGGATTGAGGCTCCTCTTGCCGTCGGTTTGACGACTGCAAGCGTCTTAGATGGATCTCCTTCGTCACCGGCCATTGCTTTGACAACTTGGCTCTGATACCAAATGTTGGTTCTCTTAAAGCCAGTAACAAAATTGAAACTCAAAACAAACACAGAGGATTTTTGCGATGCTTAAAACTTACTTTTCATCATTTTCTGGTTTTTCTCATTATATAAGCAAATACAAAATCATAACTGCACCACTAACATTACAGCCCACGTTTTCTAAAAATAAAACTGCTCAAAAATAAATGCTACCCTAATTTTAGTAACTGCTGAACCTAACTCCTAACTGCCTAACAATATGCATAACGTGCAAGCCATACATAGACAACTCCTGGAGACAACTAGATTAACTCATCAGTTTTTTAGTAGACTAGTCCATTGGCGGAGCCAGAAAAAATTGGTTTCATGGGGCCAAGCTGGCTTCGTCAGTCCAAACACTAAAAAGTAAAAACATCTCACTCTCTCTTTGTCCCTCCCTTCCCAACAAAATGATAAAAGAAATAATACAAAGTGTTCAGCTTTTGAGGTGCATGTCACATGAAGATGAGGATGAAGCAGTGTGTAAAAGAAAAGGTAAATGCCAAGAAAAGAGCTAGCATAATGCAGGTAAAATAATGACGGTATTTCAAACCTGTAAGAAGGTGGGTTTTTAGGCCAGTACTGATAGTTGATAGCAGAAGGGGGCCAGATGTTATGGAACAAGTGATCAACCCAAGCTTTCTTGCCCTCCACTTCTTTTTGCAGCTTGCTTCCATAGCCTTCAATGGACTTGGAATCAGGAGGCTTGGCGTAAAGTTCCTTTTCCTCTTGTGGGAGCTCAAAGAACTCCTTGCCAGCCTTCTGCAAATTGGTGATAACCTCACTAGGAATGCCATGATTCACAATCTGGAACATCCCCCACTCGCTGCTAGCCTCCGCAATCAATCTTGTGAGGTTGCCTTCATCTGGGTCGCTGAAATCAATGGTGGGGACTTGAGGGATACACCCAAGACAGGTTGTGAGAGCAGGTTGTTCTTTTTCAGATCTAATGAACTCGGGTGGGATGGTGTCCACCAAGATGGATGAAAATGCGATGGTTTGCACTCTCTCTACCGCCATTGTGCCTCGCCAAAATGGTTAGGTTTGTCTCTCACCTTACACCTCTCAATCTTTTTCTCATAGGGAGATGGCCTCAAATGCATAACAATCCAATTTTAAGCGTCTCGTGGGCCTTCTTATTACATGCATCTTAAATCGAAAAGAGGAAACACGTGTCGGTAGGATTTAGCTAAAATTTATCGGATTGATCACTTGGGATTGGCTGCATACTTGTACGGTTGTTCTCTGAGTGGCATAATTTTTTTAGATTGTTATATATATATATATATATATATATATATATATATATATATATATAATTTCCAGTTGCTTTAGCCTTTAACTAATTGACCCCCATTTAGAAATGGCATCGCTCTCTGCCCGAGAAAGAACTGTTGTCTCTTTGAGATATCGACCTCACATCACTAAATGCGACTGTCACCGTCTTATGGTCATTTAGAATTATCGCCACAAAAATGATCTTTTGCTCGAGACGTAAAAACCACTCACTTCAGGGTAACGGCCACACTTCAATAAATATCATATGAACTATTCCTTTCTTATCTGTATTCAGAATTATATATTATTACAAAAACAATATATATATATATATATATATATATATATATATATATATATATATATATATATATATATATATTGTTGGTGCAATGTGATTCTCAATGGGCTCTAGAAGGTCCGTCTCTTATATCTATAATTATGCAGTTTTCTACGTGTAGTATTTTTCATTGGTTTCCTGTTTAACCGAAAAATTATCTTTTCAAGTTCTTTTATATATAGTTGTAGAACACGAATATTGGTTATCGTCTTCATCATGGTTATATATATAACAAGATCGTTTTCAAGTTCCTTTATATACAAATGGTTCATGTATAGTTGTAGAACACAAATGTTGGTGATCTGTCTTCATGTCATTTTCAAGTTCTTTTATATACAGATAGTTCATGTAATTGTAGAACACAAATAACACGAATACCGGTTGTCATCTTCATCATGAAGATGGAAATAAATTTAGGAAAAAATAAAATAAAAATTAACTCAAGTTTAATATTGTTTTCTATTTTTATAAATTGTTTAATATAAACAAGGAAGAATTTTAAAAAATAATTCTTTATGTTTTTTATTTTTTTATTTTTACAAATCGGATAAGAAAATTTAATTCCTTCCAATATTTTTCTTCCTAACTTATCCATATTTGAATGAGACAGACCATGATAATTTTCATTCTTGTCAAAATTTAATTATCTAGTGTCACCTTTTATTAGCTTTGGTCAACAAGATTTATGGAAAGCTAAGATGACAAGCATGATTTTGAATCCCTTCATTTCATTGGAAGACTCATCACGTTTTAATCAGTGGAAATCCCACGCATGCATGTACACTGGAAAAGGATTAAATAAAACATTGAATCTCCTTATACAAGATTGATCACAATGCTTGGTTGGGTTAATTTACTGGGGAATCTTGTTAAGCTTACAATATACATAATCACAATACCTCTTCTTCTTATATTTTGGTGGATTGTCGTCGCTGATGAGCTTTGGAAGAGGACCTATAGCCAGCTCAGGCGGCGGCTCCAAGAACACCGGCCATGACATTCTGGTCATATCCTTTTTTACAGTTGTTCTGTGGAGCACACTCTTGTACTTGCCGTTGCTCAAAATCTGCACATAACATAGCGCTGTTATGTAATCTTTATATATACATATATGAGAGAGAGAGATAGAGACTGGCCTCCAGCTGATCGCCGATGTGGATGACAAGGGCATTAGGGATATACTTGACATCAAACCAATGGTCATCTCTAAAGAGTTGAAGCCCCTGAACATGATTCGGAACAAGGATGGTTATGGCTGACATATCAGTATGGGCAACCACGCCAAGAGCCAGATCCGGGCGAGGACATGGTGGGTAATAATTAATCTTCAAAAGGTACGTCAATTCATCTCCACCTACACTCTCCCTAAGCTCCTTCTCTCCCAGCCCTAACCCTACCGACAATCGACTAAGCAGTTTGTCTGCCACTCCTCGCAGGCACTTGGCATACGCCTCATTCGCATCCCTGCTATCAATCTTAACAAGTTAATCCAAGCAATATTGAAATTCTGGACAATTATCATGCGGATTTCTGCCTAAATCACTCATTTCCATAGCATTAGCATCATGTTTGCCTAAATTAAGAAACAATAACAGAAGCCTTGAAATTGAAAATAAAGAATTTCAAGACTGACTGTATATTTTAAGGGTATAAATGACACTGGAAATATAGAAATGGTACGGATTCCAAAACATGCAATGCGCCTGCTTTTGGGTGATATTATGTGCGATGCGCTAATCTCCAGACCTGTAAGAAGGAGGATTTTTGGGCCAGAACTGGTAGTTAATAGCGGAAGGAGGCCAGATCTTATGGAAGAGGTGATCAACCCAAGCTCTTTTTCCTTCCTCTTCTTTTTGTAGCCTTGTTCCGTAGCCTTCAATAGACTTGGAATCGGGAGGCTTGGCGTAAAGTTCCTTTTCCTCTTGCGGGAGGGCAAAGAAGTCCTCACCAACTTTCTGCAAATTGTTGATAACGTGAGTGGGAATGCCATGGTTCACGATCTGGAACATCCCCCAATCCCTGCTAGCCTCGGCAATGAGACTTGTGAGGCTGTCCTCATCTGGGTCGCTGAAATCAATGGTGGGGATTTGAGGGTCATACCCATGAAGGGTTGTGATGGCAGGTTGTTCCTTCTCGGATCTAATGAACTCTGGTGGGATGCGGCCCTCCGTCATGAAGGAAAAGGCAATGGCTTGCACCCTCTCCATGTCCATTATCGCCTACCACCAGGTTTCAACAAGCTGTAGCCTTTATTACCAATTCCCATGCATATTTGGAATTTCACTAAAAACCCACCCACCCATCGAAAGATTCAACTTATTTGATAAGAAAAATCAGCCCAGATTCAAGGAAAAGCAAACTGCATTTCCAAAATAGAAGGTTGACATGGCAGATTTAATTGATTTCAAAGAATAAAAAATTGTACAAAAACAATATGACGTGAGCCTCTTCGTGCAGTCTTTTTTTTTATTAATTCGTACCCATGCTTTCCAAATATTGTCATCCAAAATTTCAAATATCCTTTTAGTTTATTAATTTTTAATGTTTTTATTTTAAAATTTTCAAAAAAATAAATTTATTGAAAAAAATAACTAATAATATACGAAGTTCTAATATTATATTAATAACATTTCTTATCTATATAAATTAATGCAAAGTGTTTTGACTCATAACAAGAAAATTGTCAATACAATTTTTTAGTTAAACTTTAAAAATTAAATTTCAAATAAAATATATTATATAAAATTTTATCTTATTGAAAGTGATATTTAATTTTTTTTTTTTTATTCACTTTCAAACTTATCTAATTTTTTACTTGAAAGGTAATAGAACATGTTTACAAAAAAAAAAATTAGTTTTTCATTTTTTAAATAAATGAGTATAAATATATTAAAATAATTAAAGATAATCTTAATAAAAAATTTGATAAATATGCTTATAATTTTAAATATAGATTCATTTGGATAAAATTTCATAAAATAAAAAAAATAGTGGAAAGAAATACATTACTAAAACTACAAAAACAAAATATATAATTACAAAATTTTGATGATGAAATTTAAAAATAAAATTTGAAACAATTCTTGAGTGGAAAAAAATGGGAAAGTTTTTCAAAATCATTTGAAATCCTTAACAAAAAGTAGTATTGTACACCCTCGTATAATTAGTAAATTTGTGTTGTACAGTTAGTGTAATACTCTTGTACAATAACTCAAATTTTATACATCATCTCATGAATATCTTATAATAGGTCAGTTAACCATATTTGCATTGGTTTAGTTTTAAAAAAGAAGAAAAGTTGTTATATAATTTTGTTTTACAATCATCATAAGTGAGATACCTATTCATATGATCATATACAAATTAGATAAAGTGCATGAGATGAATGTATGCTTAACCAATATGTGTAAGGAATGTCTTTTATCCCGGTGAGGGGAAATAAACAAACAAGTTTTTCAGAATCACTTAAAATATTTCACAAATAATAGTCTTGTATACCCTTGTACAGTTAATATATTTTTCATGTACACTTAGTGTAAATACATTGTACAGTGACTCAAATTCCATATACCTCCTACTCAATGTGTAACCATAGGTAGGTTAACCATGTTTTCATTCGTTTGTTTAAAAAAATAGTGGAAAATGGAAAAACAAAATTTTCTCTCAAACATCATTAGTGAGATAAGTATTCGAATTATCATGTGCGAGTTAAATAAAGTTAGTGTGTAATAGAAATATGTGTACCTTAAGAGTGTGCAATCCTTATATGACAAGACCAAAAATAAAAATAACCAAAATTGATTAAAATCTTTCACAAATGATAACATTGTATATCCCTTGTATAGTTAAAACATTTGTCTTGTACAATTAAAACATTTGTCTTGTCCAATTGAACATTTACCTTATACAGTTAGTTTATTTATTTAAGCAAAGTTTATTTATTTATTTCCTTTTATTTTTTGAAATAAAGAAAAAAGAATAAAAAATTTATTTAATTATAAGAAATACAAATATAAGATTAGTTCGAAAATACCAAATTTATTTATTTATTTTATTTTATTTTTGGAATTAAAGAAATAAAAAATAAAAAATTTATTTAACCATAAAAAATATTGATATAAGATATGTTAAAAATAGAAATAACCCCAAATTTATTTACTTATTTCATTTTATTTATTTAAATTAGAAAGTAATTTATTTTAATAGATTAAAATATGCACAATTGATTTATTACTTTGTTAATTATGGGTATATTAAAATTTTTTATTAGACAAAAAAATAAAATTAAAAATAGTAATAAATATATATAATTTAGTTATTTAATTATTTTTTATGTAAAAGATAGTCCCATAAAAAACACATAAGTGATCAATTTATTTGTTTAATCGTAAACATACTATATTTTTTATTTTATTATTAAAATAACTAATGAAAAAAATAAAAATGGATAATCAATGAATGAAATTTAATTTTTTTATTATTATTTTCATATAAAAAATAGTACGGTTTTCAATTTTATTTTTAAAAATAGTTTTTATTTTTTAATTAAATATTTTTTCAAAAGAAAATATAAAAAAATATAAATCATATTACCATTTTTATAAAGTATTTTTTAAAATAGTTTTTGAACATAATTTTTTTATATATAATTTAAAATAGAAAATAATGTTGATTTTTAATTATTTATAAAAAAAATTAAAAATAATGAAAAATTCATATTATTAAAATAAAATTATTATGATTGCATGAATAATAGTGTAATAA
Source organism: Vitis riparia (assembly GCF_004353265.1). Lineage (NCBI taxonomy): Eukaryota > Viridiplantae > Streptophyta > Magnoliopsida > Vitales > Vitaceae > Vitis > Vitis riparia. The sequence goes on along the minus strand of NC_048448.1, from coordinate 3,369,086 downwards.
ACACAAAAAAAACTTATTGTGAAATATCATTAGGTATTTTAGTATATCACTATTTAATATATAAAAATTTAAAGGACATATCTTTTAATATCTTATAAGCTATCGGGTCCGCCGAAAACACAATTCTCCCTTAGGTTTGTTAACGTTACGTGACGTACTCCCAATTAATGTCGTCTCGTCCAGAGGAGCCATCTGTCCGGGTCTTGGTCGAAGGTGTCTCCTTTTTCCCCGGACACATCTCTGGCGGGGTATTTCACTGCTCCCACAATTATGACTGAAAATCTTGGTGAAATTTTCCTTCTTTCCATCGAGATTTTGGATTTTGGCATCATCCAGGGATATTTGCTTAACCGCCCCCAGTGCCCAACTATTATATTTTTTCCTAGAAAAACAGCAAATGAGATTTTGGATTTTAGCATAAGTGAATATGAAAAGTAGAGTTCTTATTTACTTAAAAAAAGAAATATATATAATTATTATTGACAATATTGATTAATATCATTAATTTTATTATATATATTTTTTAAAATAACAATGATTTAATATTTTTATTATTAAATTTGAGTGTTTTTAATTAATTTTCATATTGATATCACAATTCTTTAATATTTCCATGAAATTCACATTGATGCTTTTCACCTACACTATTACTTTCAGTATTGATTATGATAGGTGGTGAGACAGCTGGTACTAAAAACATGTAAGACTTTAAAAGGCACAAATTTATTTCACTTCTAAATAATTAATTTGCTGCTGTTCTCACTTCTCATTCATAAATATCCATTCAAATTTCCAACTACATAGCTACTTTAGTTAAGGATACCAATCAATTTCGTACCCCCACTATCTTGGTCCCCCAATTCTCTTTTATTAATTTGAATAGCAAAGATGGAAGCATAAGAAAGAAAAAGAAAGGGGTTCACTTTCTTTTTCATTATTTATTTATTTATTTATTTTTGTTTGTGAAGGGGTCATTAATGGAAGAGCCCTTTTATGAACTAAACACCATTCTTTAGAAAAACTAATTAATTATCGTGTTCTTAATAACACGAATTGAATGACGTGTTCTAGAAAATACAACCATATATAATTAAAGAAAAATTAAGTTTTTGATGAAATTTAAGAAGTACTAAAAACCATTTATAATATTTTATGGATAAAGACTTATAGTAAGTTATTTAAAAATATTTTAATAATGTTATTATCAATATTTATTTTAATTATTTAGTATAAAGATGAAATAATTTAAATATATATAAATTTTATTTAATTTGAATTATATTTATTTAAAAAAAATCTAATATTTATGGGGTTGAGTATAATGGATGAGTAATTTAATTTAATTTAATTTTTATATTTAAAAAGAAAAAAAAAAAAAAAGCTTTTGGAAAATTGGAGTACAAGTAGATAGAAGAAGAGTACAAATACAATGATGAAGATGACCACTGGAGAGTCATAGAATTCTTAAGGCCTAACTGTTTGGTAACCCCAACCAATCTTAAAATAATTATAAAATAAGATTTTTTTTTTCATTTAATATATATATATTATCATTGTATTTTAAAATTTAAGATCTATAATATTTTAATTAGTTTTCAAAAATTATTATATTTGTAATAATTATTCTTTTTCAGAAGGGGTAGCGTGGACACATACACTTCACTTAGTATAAATTAGGTAAGATTATGTATGATATAAAAAAGAAAAGAGAATGGAAAGAAATAAAAAATAATTTTAAAATTAATATTTTTTATATATTATTTAAAACTTGTTTTATTTATTTAAATTTTTTGATATAAAGTTAAATAATTTAAAATATGTTGATATTTTAATTAAATATGAGAAAATGATTTCCTTCCATCAATACATAGGACAAAATCAAATGTATTCACACCATGCAAAATGCGTGTTTGATATCTCTCCACGTCCACGCCAGGCCCATTTCTTGATCCTATATGATGAATTTATTGCTTCAACGACTTCATTTGGCCATTTCCTCTAAGTCAAGAATTTATGATATTATAATTATATCGAATTACTTTTTTTTTTAAATTAAATATAAATTTTGATTTAAAATATATATTATACTCTTTAATAATGATGCCGTGTAAAGATAATCAAATAGATAAAAGATTTTATTGAATTAAGTGCAAATCTGGTAATCGCATAGGGTCGGGAACTTGAAGACACATACAACCACCAAAACTAACTAAAAAGCAGATCACAAAGCTTCTTCTTAATTCTCACGCAGCAACAAATAAAGCAATTGTTCTAGTGTGTTGAACAATATCAGTGGCAAAGCAATACATTATCCATTCAACACTCACTGGCTTCACCTACTGTGGAATCTTGTTCAGCTTACAGTACACATAATCACTGTATTTCTTGGTCTTGTACCTAGCAGGATTCTCTTCGTTGACAAGCTGAGGAAGAGGCCCTACCACCTGATCAGACGGTGGCTCCAAGAACACCGGCCATGACATCCTCGTCTTCTCCTTGTTCACGGTCGTCCTGTGAAGCACCGCCTTGTATTTTCCGTTGCTCAAGATCTGGGTTCATGCATCATAGTATTAGTATAGAATATGATTACGGCTAATCATGGCTAGCTAGGAGTTATGACCCCCTACGAACCCAATAGCCCAGAAAGGGGATGCCCATTATTATGGCACCGCCCCTCACGCCTGAACCTTTATTAATAACGTGGGAAAAGTGTGCCTTCCTACACATAGAAAATAATAATAAAATTGATTGTAGATTTTTTTTCAACGTGAGTTTTAAATCACAGTTGCTTTTTGCAAATCTAATTCAAGCCGAGACGATAAATTGAAATCGAGTCTTTCAATTTGTACCTCCAACTGGTCACCGACATGAATGACAAGAGCGTTGGATATATACTTGACATCAAACCAACGATCGTCTCTAAAAACCTGCAGGCCCTGAACTTCATTTGGGATAAGAATGGTAATGGCGGACATATCAGTATGGGCAACCACCCCAAGAGCCAGGTCTGGACGAGGACATGGTGGGTAATAATTTATTTTCAGAAGATACAACAATTCATCCCCTCCGACGCTTTCCTTCAACGTACCCTCTCCCAGACCTAACCCCAGTGACAGACGACCGAACAGCTTGTCTGCCACCCCTTGCAGCCACTTTGCATACTCCTCGTTCGCAGCTCTGCAATTACAACAATGTTTATAAAGACATGTATGGATCTACTCACTCTAGTTGTTCATTTATGCATTTTTTTTTTTTAAGAAAAAATAAAATCTATATTTTAAAACTGTAAATCTAACATAAATAAACCAAATTAATTTATTGAAAGGTATTTTTATTAAAAAAAAAAAAAATCCTTTTCGATCGGGAAATATGAAGGTCATTTTTAAATTAGACAAGTGTACGATAACTAAAAATGCAATGTGTCCAACATATGAACCATTGAAATATCAGAAACGTGTACGGTCCAATGAAAATATGCTACCTTTATTATTTCTTTGACAATAATACCACTTTGAACACTTAACCATAAATAAATAGAAAGGAAAAAAAATCACAAGGACAAATAATAATAATGCCTTTTAAATTAAAAAAAAAAATACAAAGAGATTTTGTTCAGAAAATCTTCTCATCATTTTATAAAGTGAGTGTTTGATAAATTAATTTAATATTATTTAATAAATTATTATAATTTAAAATTATTTTCATTTTAAATATTAAATTAAAATAATTAAATTATTTTTAATTTTAAATCACTTTTTTCACGATAATTTATATTAGTGAAAGTATATTTTAAATTATAATTTTATATTCATGACTTATTTTTTTATGATAAACATTTATAATTATTTATATATTTATAATACTTTAAATATGATGTTTTATAAATAAATTTATTTTTTAAAATTAAAAAATGTAAATACTAGTTAAATCAATTAAAATAAATATATTAATTGACTGATTTAAAATCAATTTTAAATTAATTTTACTTTAAAAAAATTAAATAATAAATATTAAATCAAACATATTAAATATAATTTAACTTAAATTTAATTATTAAATTTTATCAAACACCATCTATCTCATATTTATATTTCAGTGTAATTTTTTATTTAACTTTACATTTTGAGATCCTTTTTGGGTCTCCTACGCATATCCAACGGGATTTTTAAAAGGTGATCTCCAAACGTTCTATATATATCATGCCTACTCCCACGTTATATTGAAGACGTTAAGACTTGTACATTAATATTACTTAACCCTGTGTGTGTGAGACGTGTGTTAATCAGCATTTTTATTTTTATTTTCAAAAAAAAGGAAAAAAAAATAGCTACATTGACGAATGTTTCAAACCTGTAAGTAGGTGGTTTTTTAGGCCAGAACTGATAGTCAATGGCAGAAGGAGGCCAGATGTTATGGAAGAGGTGATCGACCCAAGCTTTCTTGCCCTCCACTTCTTTTTGAAGCTTGCTTCCATAGCCTTGAATAGACTTGGAGTCAGGAGGCTTAGCATAAAGTTCCTTCTCCTCTTGTGGGAGCTCAAAGAACTCCTTGCCAACTTTCTGCAAGTTGCTGATAACGTCACTGGGAATGCCATGGTTCACAATCTGGAACATCCCCCACTCGCTGCTGGCCTCGACAATCAAACGCGTGAGCTTCTCCTCATCTGGGTCACTGAGATCAATGGTGGGGACTTGCGGGATATACCCATGAAAGGTTGTGATAGCAGGTTGCTCTTTCTCAGACCTTATGAACTCGGGAGGGATGGTGCCCGCGGACATGGACGAAAAGGCAATGGCTTGGACTGTCTCTAATTCCATACTGCTTCCCTCTCTCTCTTACTCTTTCTTCTGTGTTGTCTTGGGTTTGGGCTTCTCTGAAGTCTGATCCAACTTTTATAGAGCCTGTTCTTAATGAATCACAGGACGAGCAGTCATCATGGAAGGGCGAGAAAGAAAGCACGCGTACAAGGGGAAGCCAAGTAATTCAAAGGCGGTAACCAAAGGGTGACGTGTGACGAGGATGTTCGCATAATGGCTCTTACCAACCCTGCCCATGAGGGTAGTTTTCCTATTGGTGCGATCTTATTAATGCATCTCTTCATCACTCTTGAAATGGACGGTGCAGCCGGACCATCAACAGCCACGCCATACAGATTTCCCAATTCGACAATTCTTAATCTGCTGTAGAAATCGCATAATTGAGTTTAGGTTTGGTTTAAAGAGGTGGTTGTGACTATTAAAGTATACACATTTTGGGTAACTTTTGAAATAAATATTCAAAATGGAGATGGAGTGATGGAGAAAAGTGAGATCTGTTTGAACAACAGAAACTAACTAGCTACAAAGATGGGAAAATGACAACTTGCTGGCAACTCTCTTTTTTGATAATATTCTTCCTTAAATCTCTAACTTTGTCGTTTCTCATACTTCTAACTTTGCTATCATCCACTAGAGAAAATTGTGGGTACCATGATATTGAAATTGATGATGTGTGAAAGCAGATAATGCAAATAATAAAATTGGAATTAGAATGCTTCAAGGTGTAGTAGAGAGTCACTTTGGGCACCAACTTTGTAATGCACGAGTATAACAAATATGCCTCCAAGATACAATGAAGCTATGCTTGTAGGCCTCCATTGTACATTGATGAAAGCAGATCCCAAATATCCTCAAAATATAACTAGCCTGTCAAAAATCTTTATAATGTTTTTTTACAATAAAAGTACATAAAAATTTTGATTCATGAAGAAAATATAATGCTAAAAGTTGTGAAATGATGGAAAGAATCGAAGAATTTGATGGTTGAATGAATGAATTCAATGGTCACCCCTCGGCCCTCTTTTATAGATTTCAAAGCACATTTTAATCTAAGGTTGCATTTTTTGGACATCACACTCATTCAATTTGGGTCGCATCACGTTATTACATACCCATTTATGTAAGGTCCTATATATCTTTAGAAAGACATCTTTCTAACTCTTATATGTAAAGTCTTATATTTTGTTATCATGAGTGCTAGTAAGTAACCAAGTTACATAGGAAGGGTACCACTCCCTACACTCACATCCGGAGGCTTATCAAGAATGTCCCTCTGGTTATCACAATATTCACTATTAACCTTCACATTACTAGGGATGGCAACGGGGCGGGTTTTTTCGAGTACCCGCCCCTAATGGGACGGGGTTTAAATTTAATAAACGGGTATGAAATTTTTTTTTTTAAAACCCAGGCAGGTTCAGGGCGGGTTCAGGTATTGCCCCATCCCGCCCCGTTTACATATAAAATTAAATTTAATTTAAATTTTAAAATTAATTTAATTTTACTATTTTTAATATATAGATAATAATAAAAATTTTAATAAAATAAGTTATAAAAAATATAATAATTTTATTATTTATAAAATATATTTATTTTAATGTAATTAAAAATTTTAAAAGTAATTTTTTAAAAAAAAAAAAAAAAAAAAAAAAAGCTAAACTCTCATACCCACCCCGCCCCGCACCGTTTAATTTTTTAAACAAGACAGGGATGAGAATTATTTTTTTAATAAACGGGGCGGGATTCGGATGGGGGAGACCTGTCCCGAACCCATCCTGTTGTCATTCCTACATATTACAAGTATCGAGCTCTTTTACTTTTGAGACATGTCATTAATATTATAGCGCTTGTAATCACAACATATGTTATACTTTTACTCCTTGAACCTAAGGATGTGATATTTCAAGCATTAGGTTAAGGTTCCATTATTGGTGATATAATAGATGTTGGCTTTAGTCTCATTCCTCTTTATATTTTCCATACTAAATCCCTTGCAAGGCTTTTCATCTAGGGGTGTGCCAAATTTTGGCATGATTTTACAAAATCAATTGTAATTACTCCACTGGTGAGTAACTGTCTCACATAGCTATGTCTTAAGCCTGTGTCTTGATTTTACAAAGTCAATTGTAATGACCATACATTGTAAATTTAGCTATATGCCCTTCAACAAGCAACCTGTCACAACATATAGATATTAAAGGCATTGGCTAAGGCCAAACAATAATTTCCATTAATAAATTCCTTAACCACTTGGCTTCTCTTGCAACCATGGTGATCCTGCTGCTCCACCAAACCTAACTATTCATTTATGATCATCTTGATCAATCATCTAATATTTAGTAAAATGTATCATTGTAATTTTGGTTGTATTTTAACTTTCTAATAGAAAAAGCCATACCAGTTCTTGTACATGTTTTAGCATTCATAAGACACCCACAACATAACCATATTCTAATCGAGGTACTGCCTTTTCAATATTAGAATATAACCTCACGTTTGAGTCAAAAGGTGCATATACCAACTTACAATTATAGTGATTAATTTTTTTTTTTAATATCTTTTCAATATAGTGTGATTGGATAAGTGCTAGACTATTGTCATTTTTTATAATTCTAATACCTAGTTAAGACTCACTAATTTGAAAAAATATTAAAAAAAAAACCAATTTTTATAAATCATTTTTATGATTATTCATTTATAAATATTTTAAAATATATGTGATTGTTAAATTTTTTTCAAATTAGTGAGTCAAAACCCACTGTTCCTTTGAACTTTTCTATCATTTCATCAATCTTCATTTTGACAGGGGTGGTTTATTAACATCTTGACATACATGATACGATAATAAGACATTATATGGCGATAACTTTCAGCTATGAGTACCTATGACATACAGAGCGATATGCCATGAGCAAGACAAAATAACAATGGAGTTCGATAAAAAATCATGTCAAAACTCGATAGTAGCTTGAATATGTCGAGAAAATACAAAGCTTAACAAACATTTTTATTTCTTATATACGAATTTTATACTTCCACCCTCATCTCATATGTGTTTTCCGCTCCCTTTCAATAATGGTAGTGTTTGAAAAGTTGAAAACACAGAAAGTGCAAAATATCTCAAAGCACTAATTTATTTCCAATTTTAAATTAGAGTGGAATTTCATAGTTGCTTACTCAGCAACATTTATACAAAACATTGATATTTTCTAAAATGAGTGGTAAAATAAAGACTTAAAATTGATATTTTAAAATAGACGGTTGAGGAGAGAAGGAGAGATGAGAATGTCTCACAGAATGTTGGTGGCCGGGACTCGGGAGAAGGAGTGTCGTGTCTGCTTAATTGCCTTTCAATCGTAAACCGAATACTTGGTTGGGGGAGTAAATGCCGACGCGATATACAAGGAATAATTGGTTGTAGCTTTTACTATGTTTTACTCCAACATTTATTATTTATTAATAGGGAGAATGTGCTTTATGTACAGTAAGGTTATAAAATAGAGTAAAATACCCATGTGAGCTATTTAATGTTCACTGTTCTTGTGTCATCTATTATTTATTAAACTCTTTTATTTTTATTGCACCACCATTCACCTACCCAACACAATTTTATTTTAACGGTTTGGATTCTTTTATTATTTTTTAAAATTTTTTCATAAATAATTAAAAATCGATATTATTTTCTATTTTAAATTATAAAAAAAATAGTAATATGATTTTTATTTTTTATATTTTCTCTTTTTGAGAATCGTTTAATTAAAAAATGAATATTATTTTTGAACATAAAAATTAAAAACCTTATTTAATACTATTTTTTATATAAAAATAATAAAAAGAATTAAATTTTATTTATTCATTATCTATTTTTATTTTTATTAGTTATTTTAATAATAAAATAAAATATATATAGTATGTTTACAATTAAACAAATGAATCGATCAATTGTGTGTTTTTTTGTGTGACTATCTTTTACATGAAAAATAATTAAATAACTAAATTATATATATATATTTATTACTCTTTTTAATTTTATTTTCTCTATTAGTTTTTTTTGTATAATAGAAAATTTTAATATATCCGTAATTAACAAAGTAATAGATTAATGGGAGAATTACCCAAAAGGGTAGGCTGGACAGAACAATTACTATAAAGGGTGGTATCTTTTAATAATTTTTGGGGAGGACTTTAATAAGTTTAATATACCAAAACTGCCATTTAACTAAAACTTTTAAAATTCAAAGCATTTAAAACACTTCACTTGATTTGTCAATACATTTATGGTACATGGGTCCCACATTTATTGTAATTATTGATATTTATATTTTAAATCAAAATTTTGGGTTTAACCTATACAATTATATATAATTTGTTATTTAAATTTATTATTTAAAACAAAAATACTTTAAAAAAATATTTTCAAAATATCATTTATTGTTTTTTTTTCCTTTTTTTATTTTTATTCTAATTTTTAATTTTATGAAGAAAAAAAATAAGTTTTATAATTATATAGTAAAAATGATGATTTTTTCATATATATATTTTAAATTGATAAATTATGTTTTTATATTAAATTTAAGAAAGATAAAATGTTTAATTTTTCATTCAGATTCTCTAAAAAGAATAAGAAAATTATATAAAATGTTTAATCATTTTTTTATTTTTATAATAAAATAATTTTAAAAAATTTATATGATTTTTTTCCTTTGCATAGTGTTTTTTTTTTTAAATTTTCATATAATTTTTTTTTTCAATGCATCGAGTGGATGATGTTAATATATTTGATATGTTGAATATTAATAAAGTATAAAAGGTGATCCTCAATATTATTACTTTTATTATAAAATATAGACACAACAAAAATATGTTATAATTACAATATAAATACACTTACATTACAATAAATTACAATAAAACCTAATTAAAAAGTTTATGAATTTTTTTATAAAAATGGTAATTTGTATGATTATACCATATTTCACAACATACCTATATCATAAACGAAATATTAATTTGAATTCACATAGTTTATATATATATATACAAAAATTATTAAATAATTTCAAAACACTAAATAAATGTTGTTAATATATTAATACGTTGTGTTAATACCAATAGGGTATGAATAAACATTTTTAGAATTATTACTTTTATAATGAAATATAGGTACAACATAAATGCATTATACTTACAATATAAATACACTATCATTATAATATATTACAACATAATTTAATTTATTTTTATTTAATTTTTTCACGTGCTATATTACCCAATGAATAATTGTGAGTTATTCCATTTAATAGGTGTGTGTTAGTCAATTGAATATTTATATATTATTCAATTGATGAGTGCTTGTAAAAAATAATTATTTATTATATTATGATAACAAAGTTTTTAATTGTATGTTTTATATATAAAACGATATAATAACTTTAGAATATGGTTTTTATTTATGAGATATTAATTTTTTTTTTACAAGGTTCTTTAAAAAATCTCAAGTTTTTTTTTTTAAAAAAAAAAGAGCAAATTTTTAAACAATTAATTATTCAAAATTGACAACAATTTTTTCAAACTGAAAAATGTACCATTGATTGCCTATCAACCGGTACTTATCATCATGTATAGGTCCCACAACATTTATCAACCTGTACTTATCATCATGTATGAGCCCCATATGATGACAATCTCAATTTATTTATAAATAATATAGAAAACATATTCAAGGATAAAATTGTCCTTTAAAACAGTGAGCCTTCATAGTCATTATTTTTTCTAACCCACCCTTTTGGGTAATTCTCCCTAGATTAATTGTGCACATTTTGATCTATTAAAATAAATTACTTTCTAATTTAAATAAATAAAATGACATAAATAAATAAATAAATTTGGGGTTATTTATATTTTCTAACATATCTTATTTTAATAATTTTTTTATGGTTAAATAAAATTTTTATTCATTTTTTCTTTAATTCCAAAAATAAAATAAAATAAATAAATAAATTTGATATTTTCTAACATATCTTATATTTATATTTCTTATGGTGAAATAAATCTTTTATTCTTTTTTCTTTATTTCCAAAAATGAAAGGAAACAAATTAATAAAATTGGATTAAATAATAGTTTTTAAATAATTTCTTTGTCTTATTTTTAATTACATTTTGCACTGAAAATAAAATAAAATAATATTTTATTTGTTTTAATTATTTAAAATGTCAAACCATTAGAAACATAGTTTACACACTCATATGAACATAATTTATGCATATGTATGAAATTTATATCATTGTACAAGAGTATTACACAAATTGTACAAAGAAAATACACTAATTGTACAAGAGATGTATAAGGTTGTCTTTCGTAGAGGATTTCAGTCCATTTTGAACAGTTTTTTTTTTTTTTTTTTATCCAAGGACCACACACTCTCTTATCACAAATTCTTTTATTTCATGTACTTTATAAAACTCACATATGACAATTCAAATACTTACCTCAATAATGATATTTGAGGAAAAATTTTGTTTTTACATTTTATATTATTTTTTAAATCAAATCATTGGAAACATGGTTCACACATCATATGTGGACACATAATATATGCGTGTGGATGAAATTTGTATTGTTGTACAAATGTGTTATACTATTTGTATAAGACAAATATTCTAACTATACAAAGAGTATATAAGACTATCTTTTATGAAGGATTTCAATCGATTTTAGACAACTTTTTTTTTTTTTTTTTTGTTATCTAAGGATTGCACACTCTCATGACATACATTCATCTATCACATATTCATCTCATGCACTTTATTTAATTCACATATGACAATTCAAATATTTATTCCACTAATAATGTTTAAGGAAAAATTTTGTTTTTTTGTCTTCTACTATTTTGTAAACTAAACCAATGGAAACATTATTAACTTACCTATAAACACACATTGAGTAGGAGGTAAATAGAATTTAAGCCACTATATAAGATATTTACACTAAGTGTACAAGATAAATACATTAATTGGATAAAAGTGTATAAAACTATCATTTGTGGAGGATTTTAAATGATTTTGAAAAACTTTTTTTCTTATTTCCCCAAATAGAGGATAGATGACATTCTTCACACACATTAATTAAATATATATTCATCTCATACATTTTATCTAACTTGTATATGGTCATTTGAATACTTATCTCACTTATAATGATTTTGGAACAAAATTGTACAACAATTTTTCTTCTTTTTTTAAATCAAACCAATGTAAACATCATTAACCAACCTATGGTAAGCTATTCATAAGACAATGTATGGAATTTGAGTTATTGTACAAGGGTATTATATTAGTTGTACAAGACAAATTTACTAATTGTACAAGAGTATACAAGATTACTTTTTGTTAAAGATTTTAAGTGATTTTGAAAAACTTTCCCATTATTTTCTTTTCACTAAGGATTGCACAATTTCCCCAGTCAAATTCTCTCACTCAAAAATTGTTTCGACTTATATTTGTAAATTTCATCATCAAAATTTTATAATTGCCTATTTTGTCTTAGTAGTTTTAGCAATGTTATTTCTTTCCACCATTTTTTTTTTTTGTGAAATTTTATCCAAATGAATCTATATTTAAATTATAATCATATTTATCAAAGTTTTTACTAAAATTATATTAAATTCTTTTAATATATTTATACTCATTTATTTAAAAAATGAAAAACTATTTTTTTGTAAACATGTTCTATTACCTTTCAAGTAAAAAATTAAATAAGGTTGAAAGTCCATAAAAAAAATTAAATATCACTTTCAATAATTTTTATACAAAATTTTCTATAACATATTTTATTTGAAATTTAATTTCTAAAGTTTCATTAAAAACTGTGTTGATAATTTTCTTATTGTGAGTTAAAATACTTTACATTAATTTGTCTAGATAAGAAAAATTATTAATATAATATTAGAACTTCATATTTTAGTTATTTTTTCAATAAAATTATCTTTTTAAAATTTTTTAAAATAAAAACATTAAAATTTGAAAAGATAAAAGGGTATATATAATTAGAGTGCAGTGATAATCAATTCTTTAATTTTTTAAATATGGTTAATATGGAAAATATAGAAAATAATTAAAAATAAGAGAAAAATATAAATAAAAGAGTAAAGTAAATTTAAAATAAGAAAATGAAAATTAAACTAAAAGATAAAAAATATTTGGATGAAAAATCCCAAAAATTTTATCTTTGCTTATAATAAGAGTAAAAGGATTCAATATCCTAAAAAATGAAAAGAAAAAAAAACATTATTGTTTTTTATTTGACATAAAATAGAAATATAGATGGAAAAAAAAATAAAAAACAAAAAATTATAAATGGGTATCATGTAATAAGAAATAGAAAAGGAAAAAAAAGAAGAGAAAAATACAAAAAAAAAAAAATGTGTGCCCGGGTTAAGGTAATTTTAGGGATTAGTGAAAAATAATATCCTTCAACTTAATTTTTACATTTTATTTGGATCTTGGACTTAAATGTGCATTATATAGGGATCTTGGCTCAATTTTGAAGCTCATTTCACCTCAAAACATAATTCTCCCTTTAATGTCTAGAATCATATGGTGTTTGTTTTTTTATCTGAATAGAAAATGTTAAAATATTTAGTTTTTTTTTCAATTAAAAGTAACCTATTAATATCAACCAGTATGATTAAACTGAACATATTGATAACAAATTTGTTTTAATTATATTAGTTAATATTACAAAAAAAAAAATCAAATATTTTAACTTTTTCTATTCAATTAAAAAACAAACACCACCTCTTAAGTATGCAAAGCCTATCCTATTGAAAAAAGGCAGGAGTGTCATTGGAACTTGGAGGGAGTCATTGAGTGAAAATAATTTGTTTGAAAAGAAAAAAAAAATCTCCAAGGAAATCTCCTAGATAATTTTCAAATTAATGCTTCTGATTTGTGTGATATCCACGTCAAAAATTCATAATTGGTAATTAAGATTTTGTATTTTTTTTAAAATATAAAACCATAATTACCAATACCATCTTACTAGGGTTCAAAATCATTGCAAATTACTAATTTAGAAATCATTTTGGTAAAAGATTTATTTTGTAATGTAAATTTTTTCATTAAAATAAATTATTTTTGCTTGGAGAAATAAATTCAAAAATATATTAAGCCATTTAAGAAAGATGGGCCAATTCGATCCATTAATTCAAGGAGCATGGTCCATACCATTCAAATGATCCCACCGTTCCATTAAAATGTGGATGAAGGGTGGAATGACGGTAGCAAGTGGAGGGTTGGGTTTTAATAGTGTGTGTTCGAGACTTGATTCAGGGGAACCGCTTTGGTGGGGGGAGAGCGGGTGGTAGAGTAGTCGAAGTAAGGTTAAACATAACAACAAATTCATTAAACCCGAAAAGAATTATGCATTGAACTTAATCTGAATGTTTTTACTACCAAGGTCCTATTATAATAGTAATAATCTACATAATTCTTAATGTCTTTAATATAGCATCATGAACTCCTCCACAGATACCTCAACTCGCCTAGTTTATTGAGGGATCTTTCAAGAACACTTTCCTAAGTTTAAGGGATAGGGATAAGATCTTTTTACTCTATCTGACTCAATGTTATAACAAAATAAAATTACCAACAGAGGAAGATGAAGACTGAGGTCGGGGCGCGGGTTTGCATGTCTCAATAGAGACACTCGTTGTTTGGGGTGAACCACCTTGGTTGCATGCTTGCAGCATTTTTATGCTTGGTTGAAGCACAAAATACCTGTACTACAGCTCATGCCATACCATATGAATCTCTTAAAATCTAAATGTCGCCAAGGCATTATACTTTCCATATCCATTAAACGAGATATCATAGAGGGCATTCGCCTCTCTTTTATGGAATATCACAGTTTTGTTTTGTTTCCATTCCTCCCGTTCTCTGACTTTCAACAGCACTATTCACATCCATATAGAAAATTACACATTCCATGACACACACTAAGATAATGACAAATAGGCATGAGATTAGTCCGGAAATCAGCCTCCACAGCAAGAACCACAGGCGGGTAGAGCACCTGGAAGTTAGCACAAGAAAATTTTTATTCACAAAAATGAAAACACTTCCTGCAACATAAATTTAAAAAGAGAAGAAATGAGCTTACTGTGGTCAATCCCTCGAACATTGTCTAATCCACGGGGTGGACCACGCGGACCACCACCATATGGACCCCTTCCAGGACCTCCCGGGCCACCACCATCCCATTTCTTTCCAGAACCCGAGCTTTTCCTGTAAGCATCTGATTTTTCCATCTATGGCATGGAAAACATGAAGGATATGAGAAACAATTACCTCTTTAGCTAATTCCAGTTGATAAAATTTTAAATTTACCGAGAACATTGTCGCAAAAAACACGCCAATGAAATTCACAATAGCCCAAAAAAAATCAGTGATTGTTCTTAGTCGCCATATTGATCGGTTGGACTTCACAACACCTGTAATAAATATGAGAAGTTCATTAGCGGTCATTTCAGGTAGTAAAAGGAGAATCAATCGAACTGCAAATGAGTCCATGCTGAAGTTTTCTTTCACTACCCTCAGATATAGCCAATAAATATACACATCAACAGGGACTAAAATGGAAGAAAGATTAAGGACCTATCAATCAAGCATACACCAATCAGGTGATTAATCAGATATTAACTCTTGGACTGTCCTTTTGAAGGACCCTTTTTTCTTTCCTCCTCTAAATGGGTGGTATTTGGCAATTACAATAAACGCTTTTGCCAAACTGCGTACAACTATGATAAATGCTTTTGCCAAACTGCATACAACCCTACTTGTGAACTCGCAAATTTTTTATAAGAAAAAATAAATAAATTTTCATAAACCACTAAAATTAGTCAAAGGTGCTTGTATTGTTATATTGTTGTATTGGGCATCAAATCATGTATCATCCAGTCATAAGATACAATTAAAGTAAGATACATAACCCTATCATAAGATACAAATTAAGGTAAGATATGTACCAATAATAAGTATTGTTCTACTAAAAAAATGTATCATATTTTTGTATCTTATCATATATCATAAGTTTTTAATAACTATAACAAAAATAAATAATAAATTTGATCAAGTACTCTACTCAAATCATGACCTTGTAAAAAATAAGAATCAGAACTTCGAGCTATTGGTTTTGGAATAGGTCTAACAATAAAACATAAGGCGCAAAGGTGAAAAGAATAACCAAACTTATTATGATTATAGGATGAAATGCAATAAGGTTTACGGTATACCAATAAAATGCAATAAGGTTTATGGTATAACAATAAAATGCAATAAGGTGTATGGTATACTAACAACAAACTTGTTTTCTCTAATAATTTGCCAGTTTTCTCTAATAATTTGCCAATTTTTCTGACTTTACATAGGATGTACTCTTCCGTTGTTCTCAAAAGCTGATATGGAAGCATTTTCTGAAGAATCCTTCCACCACAGCAACAACTAGAAACAAATTAAACATACAATTCAATATCAATTTAAAGAAAGGAAAAAAAATGTTTAGGAAAAAGATTTTCTCATGTTTGGTTTACCATGGAAAATACGAAGAAAAAAAAACTCAAATATAATTAAAATTAGTTAGAAACTTGTGTATTATCAAATTATTTAATCTTTATATAGAAGAAAAAAAATAAGTAAAACAAGTTTAAAGAAGTATATAAAAATAATTTATTAATTTTAAATTTATTTTTTATTTTTCTTTACTTTTTCCTTCATTCTATTTTTCTTCTCTATTTTATTTCCCTTGCATTTTCCTCTAAATTTTATGAGAGCTAAACATACCATAAAAGATTGAAGGGGTTGGAACCCCTGTTTTTCAAGAGCCTTCAATGATTGGGAAGAGGAGGCGGAAAGATTTTTGGAGCAGCTGCATGGTAAAAGTGTATTTGAGGATGTGGAGGATATGGTGTCTTGGACTGAAACAAAGAGTGGAAAATTCTCAGTCAAGTCTCTCTACTTTGCTCTTGAAGCGGGCTGTCCGTCTCTGTTTCCTTCTAGCTATATTTGGAATGTCAATGTGCAGCCCAAGATTAGTTTCTTTGCATGGGAGGCTACGTGGGGCAAAGCCTTAACCTTGGATATGGTCCAAAAAAGAGGATGGGCATTGGAAAATATATGCTTTATGTGTCTTGAGAAAGAGGAGACCATTCAAAAACAAGGGTTTATGGGATTTACTATTTACTTTATTTGGGGTGTCTTAGGTGTTGCCTTCTTCAGTTAGAGAGACTCTTTTAAGCTAACATGGTTCTTTCGTGGGCAAAAAACGCAAGAAGGTGTGGAGAGCTGCTCCTCTTCACATTTTTTGGACGGTTTGGAAGGCGAGAAATAGATTGGCATTCAAAGATGATATGTTGTCAATACAGAGACTGAAATATTCTTTTATTCTTTCTTTTCGATCTGAGGCTAAGTTGTTTATAGTTGATTGCCCTCTAACTATAGCTAATTTTATCGATTGGTTAGGCTCTAAGTAGGGTTGTTTTTTGGGCCTTCTTTTGTTCTTTTAGGCCTTATTGGAGGTGGGTGTATAGGTATTGTATTCCTTGAGTCGCCTTTTTGGCGTCTCTTTTATATATGAAATTTTCTTTACCTATCAAAAAAAAAAATACCATAAAAGATTGAAAGAATAACAGGTAAGTCAACTTCATGACACAATCCAGTCAACACCAAGAAACTCCTAAATAAAATACAATGATAAAATGCAAAGCGAAACAAAATACATTTGGTTCCCGGTTCTGACAATTGTTGAACTCTAGGAAGTTCAACAAAACACATGGGTATAATGGGGAGGCCCAACAAAACACATGGGCATAGTGGGAAGGCCCATGAGTATAACATGACAATGACCAAGCTGGAAGACAAGATTTTAGAGTGAGACTGTAATGTAGATTGCATATTTTAATAGAACCTGGTTTGGCCTCTGAATTGCCCTATTGCAAAAAGGTAACAAGCTTTTACAGTTCTGGAGCATATTTCTCCTCTCTATAAATAGGCTACATATGCCACACCAAGTTGCTTCATAATCTGACTCCAAAATTCAATCACTTATCTTGCACATTTTCAGGTATATTGCATGTCAAACTTCCCATATATCACCTTTCCATTTTCCAGTTTAGATGGAAGGCAATAGGACTCCATTTAGCTTAAGGTGAAAGACAAAAAAACAAGGCAATAGCCCAAATATAGTAAGGTGATAAAGAGTATACATGTACATCATAAGGAAAATCATATTATTTGGAGAAATTCATCTTGTCCAACTGCATATTATAATGTTAACATCCAAAAATAAAAATAAAAAGCAAAATAAGAATCTCCATCTCATTATCACTATGATTGATAATATAATGTTTCATTTTGTTGAACAACCAATTTTTCTTAAAACTTAAGTTTGTAGAATTTAGGTCCACAATGCATATCATACTCTTCAACACCCTCCCTCAGGTGTAGCATCCATTTTTTGGCTTACATCTAGGTTTTATAAATTAGGGAAATAAACATGTAGCGGTGAGGCTTGAACACTTGACCTCCCACCAAATGAGGCTCTGATATCATGTTAAAAACCAATTTTCAAGTTCTCCAATACATCTTATACTTTGTTTTAATCTAATCTTAGATTTAATTAAATTAAAATCTAAGTATATTTAATCTCAATCCATGGTCAAATGTGACAGCCTTTATGCCTTGGGCCTTATCCTAAAGTCACTGCCTATGCATTGCCTCTTTGAAGCCACCTTGCCAGGGTCTTCAAAAGGCAACTTTTCTTGACCCATGTCCCTTGATGCCCTAGGCAACCCAAGCGATCACCTTGATAACATTGTAACAGTTCCAACATAAACTATCCAATTTTCCAATAAAAATTTCAACCTCCACAAATCCTACAAATGTAGCAAGTTTATGTGTGTTCAACAAAAACTTAAATATGATTTTCCAACATTCCAAGCTTCAGTTCAGATAGTATTTCAGAAGTACTTTCTCACTTTTAAGAGCTAAAATTAGGGTTGCAACTCTGTTTGGATTGAGATGCAGGCCAACAAAAGCCAATCAAACCTCATCTAAGGTTATAACCCAAAGTCCAGATCAGTGGGCCTTTTAATTCTTTTACTATTTGCATTTAGTAACACCTTAATTACATTTTCAATTAATCAAGTATAGCTAGAGATCATGTTTTACAATATAATCATCAATACATGGGTGCTGCAAGGCTGATGTAAGTTACAAGAGCAGCTTAAACGCTTGCAATATAACAACAGCTTGGTAACAATTTAGATTAAGATTTCTTATCAACCCTATATAATTGCTAAATGAATACTATAAATTTTGCCTTATCCACCCCATTCTTTCCATTCATATTGATAGAGCAAAAGTGGAGTGCATATAAAACTAGTCTCACCAAAATGTTAAATGACATCAATAGTTTCCCCAAACTTTAAGAGTTGTTGCATACTTTTAACAGAAAACATTAATGACTTAATGTAGAAACAGTCATTCAACAAGAAACAAGCACAGAAAGTAACATATGTTACATATGAATTCAAGCCGGTTCAGGTTGGTGACATTGCCTGATGTTGGCACGTATCACAAAAAAAGGAGCTGAAATTTATAATCAGTGATTTTGCCAAAAACATCACCAGAAAATTAGGAAAAAAATTGGACGTTTGAGATCCAATTTCACCTAAAATATTAAAAAATTGTTGATATATTGCAAATCGCCTTATGACATTTTATTACATATTCGTCATTTTTTTTATTTTAAAACATTAAAAAGAAAAAGTTGCTATAAATTTGCAAGCAACTAGAATTTGATAAAAATACTAAATTTTTAATATTGTATAAAATATAAATTTTAAATAAAAATTAATTTGATAAAAATTTCAAGAATTTAAATAAACTAGTAAAAAAATTGTAAAAAAGAGACTTTTGAAAAGAACTTTCAAATAAAAAAGATTTGATATGAAACCCTGTTTAAAAAATTTTGAATAATTTAATTTTTATTCCAACTATAATAAATATTTTTAATTTTATTGATAAAGAACTAGTTTAAGAATTTTTTTAACTCTATTCACAAACTTCTAAACTTTTTTTTTTTTCCGAAATTTTCATAAGATATTTCTGATGTTTTACTGAATCAGATATTACATGAATTTCCTATATTTTCATTCCTGGCCCACACCAATTGAAATTTCACAACCCTTATTGTTTGTGAGGTCGGTGGGCAGTTTGAACTTGACCGCATTGAAACCCTATACGAAATTCTTGCAATTTTTGCCCTCAAAATCAAAGAGTACTTTCAAAATCCCAACGAATTAGTGCCTAATGAGAAATTCCAATGAGTTCTCACCAAATTTCCCCAAAATGAGGACGCACTGAACAGCCAAATCAAAACGAAAAAGGCAAGTAGATCTTATCCATTTCAAGACAAATATCAATAACCCTTTGTTTGATCGTTGAGAGATCGGAGCAAAAGAAAAGAAAATAGTATACTAGATGTTCTAATATGTTGGACTCCAAAACGAAAAATCTAAGATCCAGACTTTGTATTTCTTTAAATTTCCTACATTTCCTGGGAAATCAAACGGAGATTGAGAGAAAACCCCAAAAAGAATCAAGAGGATCATCCAGTCATCAATCTGAGAATTATCAACACCGTCCAAATAAATACAAAGATCATATTCAACTAAATAAATAAATAAATAAATAAAGAAAACCCCATCTGATGAAACAATTATGCATTCAAGTTAACGACTTTTTGGAGAGAGTACCTCGCTCGACGTAAGCCATGGAAGCTCTCCCAGGGTCTTCTACGGTCTTCTCCCAAATGGTCGATTTCCACAAGACACGGCTGTTATTAAAGAGAGAGATCGAAACGACGCGTTTTAAGACCGACCCGCTCTAGGGGGTTCTTTACGTGTTCGATTGATTATGATTGGCCAATAGAAACTTTTGTCAAAGAGGATTCCACGTGTCGGATCACGATTTGTTTGATCGTAACTCAAAAAATTGAACCTGGTGTAATATTTCACTTGGGCCGTCTGGGCCCTCACAAACCAAGCCCACCTTAATGTGGTTTCATATATCGTGCTAAAACAAAATGAAGACAAAATTAATTTTTCAAGATCCATAATGAACCACATTTTGAAGCATACATTGTTACATAAACAAAATCCACAATTTATTCTGTAAGCAATGTGAACAAAAGGAACAACTATGTGGTTGAATTTTTTGTACGGAAACATAATCAAATGTTTTTCATATGATTTTTTTTTCATTTATTTGATTGCCCCAATATATGCTTATTGCAAGCATACGTTTTGGCCAACATGATTTATCCCTTAAAATTTTGGGAAGCCATTCCACTTCCTTCTCTGTTTTATCTAAAATCATGAATTTGTATTTTATTATGGATTTGATGATACATATTTGATTTGAGGACTTCATGATACTACTTTTGTGTTCTATTGCAGTATTGGATAATACATTCATCTTAAAATGTCTATTTCCAAGATACCATTTGCCTATATACGCCCGAAAGGAATAAGACACTAAATCCATAACATTTGGTAACATCGCTCTCAGACATAAACACAAACCATCCGGAAACCTCCTTCCCAATCTTCTTAATATCTCATCAAAACACCTTACAAGGTCAGATCCAAGCAATGGACTTAATACACAAGAAGGGAAAGATGAACTTGTCGACGTAAATGGCCCAAAGCTTGAGAAGCCATTCCCTAACCCCTAGAGGAACGTTTTGTAAAGTATCATTAACACAAATACGAAAGGTTACACACGTATGACAAACGAATCTTAACACAAAAGTTTATCTTATCCCATCAATAAAAGGCATCGGGTGACAAGTACGAGAAATGAACCCTTACACAAAGCATGTTATGTCCTCATCAAATGAGAAAAGGCTCAGCACAATCGACCAACCATAGCTTAATGGAAGTGGCCTATAAAAAGGGAAGTGAAGGCCAATGGAAAGGAAAAATGACCTTTTTGTTGGGAAGATAAAGGAAGAGATCTAGAGTATTAACTTGTTAAGGAAAAATGACCCTTACACAAGAATAATAACAACTTAACAAAATTAAGAATGGTAATCAAGAACATTCAACTACAAAAGAGGACACCGAATATAACATGAAAAAACCCTCTAAATAGAGGTAAAAAACCACAAAAAAAAAAAATTATTCCGCTTCAATAAATGGTGTTACAATAATTAAGTAATCACTCGAAGTGGGAATCCATTACCCTAGGAAACATGAACAAAAAAAAAATCAAGGAGAAAATAAACCATAAGAATTTTTCAAAAGGTTAATGAAAGGAACCTGTGACTTCACCTTTGAGCCCTAGAACAGCGCCCAAAAAAACAATTCTAGTCTTATTTTCTTTTCTCAATCAAATGTCATTCTCTCACATAATACCAAAACCCAAAAACCCTAATATTATTTATATATACATATTTAGGCTTAGGGAATACCTAAATATAAAGTAGCCTAATATATGGGCTCCTGGGTTGAACAAACATAACCCAACACTTTTTAGAAGGAAGACCAAAGACCTTCCCTGTAGGAACCCAACAATGGCACTATTACATGTGAGATATATATATAAATGAAAAATAGTTTTTAGATCAAATAAAAATTAATTAATTATTATTGTGAAAAATTATGACAAAGAATAATAATAAGGGAAAAAATGGATGAACGAAAACAAAAAACACAAAAAGGATACAACGATTTACGTGCTAATTTGGTATAAAACCCTACATCTACGAATGAAAATAAAGAAAATTTTCTATTATTAGTCTCAATTATACAAAAACAAAAGACTTTTTTTTTGTCATAATCCCTTTCTATACCTTTTTTCCTAATTATATAGAAAGATTACGACTTATAAATTAAGTACATAATTATTAAATATGTCTATTCTTATAAGAAGATGACATTTCCTTTATAATAATAGAAAACCACTTATAAAAACATTTTCTATCCAAAAGTTATCAATTTCAATTGATTAAAAAATAAAATTTGAAACACCTTCTAACCCATAAAATAATAGTAATAATAATAATAATAATAATATCTCAATCATTAGGAATGATGTCTAAGAAAAAATTTGAACCACATCCAAAATAGTTTGTGAGGGGTGGGCAAAATTTAATGATTTCAATATTTTTTTAAAGTTTAAAATTTTGAAGAACTAGATTCTGATTCTCAAGACTAAGTATTAAAACTTCTTTACATTGTCATTAAACTCGAGTCAACGCCCAAGTCCAATGGCACCTGGCATTCAAACCTCAACAACTTTCGATGTGAGAGGAGTCTAATTAAAGGTTATATTTCCATGCATCATTTAAAATTCCCACTTGATGGCACACAGATTCCACCCCAATACCAATAGCTCTTCACGTGGCGGCTTAAATAATATACTAATGGATGATGGATGTTTTCAAATCTTGGAAATTGACTGGCATGTTTGTAGCAAGCTAGATTCTAGAAAACCATTCTAAAAAAATTAATTTTTGAAAAAGTTGTTGGGAAATAACTTAAAAATAAAAAATTTATTCGATGATTTAGAATGTTTTTACCTCATTTTTCTAAGTTTTTAAATATTTCAGAAAATTAACTTTAATGCATATCATTTCAAATATTAAAAATAAATTTGATGGTTAATATTTTATTTTTAATCATTTTTCATATTTATACTAATATTCTTTAAATAATCCTATCAAATAAGAGAAAATAATTTAAACATATTCTCAAAAAAAGCTTCATTTATAACAAGTTTTTTAAAAAATTATCAAACATATTTTTATACCTAAAAATAAATTTCTATTTTTAAAAAATAGTTTCCAAACATTCTAAAAAATTTAGAGCATTTTGGTAACTATTTTTAAGAACATTTTTTTTTTAAAAAAAAATATATATATATATATACATTTATGTAGACCCCTTAATGGACCAAAGATTTATTTTCCTTTTTTACCACCCTTCTTTGGACCGGGAAGAGTGGGACATGGAAGTGGGGGACAACTGCCAAAAGCAAGCTGTATGGGACATTTGGACACCTTGCCATGGTGGTGGTTGAGGATAGGGACTTGTTGATGGCTGAAGCAGTGGAGCCACTAGAAGCTTGCAAGGGAAGCTAAGAGAAGCTGATAAAAGGAAAAGAAATGAGAGCAAGTGGGTGGGTGGAGATTTTTTGAGAGTTTGAGAGAAAAATATGGTATTAGAAAGCTGGAACGGAGACGTCAGGAGAAAAAGCAACCAGTTGGGAAAAGAAGGGAAAACAATGCTTGAAGACAAACAAATAATTGCTTGAAGGAAGTCTCTTTCAGGTATGATTTCCACGACATTTTTTATCTTCTTACCTCTACATGATTCTATATTGTTTTCTGGTACATTTATGAGTGTCATCTGATTGATTAGTGTGGGTATCAAGAGCTATTTATTGATTTTGTTAAATATGATTATGCTCATACATGCTCTGTTTTTGGGTTTCACGTTGGTTCCCACTATTCCCCTATAAACGACTGATACATGGATTATTTTCTTTGAAATGGATATTTGATTAGTCTTGAACATGCTCAATGTTCGTTTCACCTGCTTAGATCCATTTAATATAACATGAAATGGAATCTAGATTAATTGATTGTTCGTTTAGAGCATGCTCTGTTTCTTGAGGCCCTCATTGCTTTTGAAAAACTCCTGTCATTATTTTCAAAACTATATGGAAGTTCAAATAGATTTTGGAAACCTTTTGGATTTTTCTTGTACTCCAAGACTCCTGGAACGCCACCCAGCTTCGGTCTTTAGCTCCAACCAATCCAAATTACTTCCCCGTTGCCACTAGCATTGACCCGTGTGAAAGAAGTTACAGAAAAATGGGTTCATTCTGTTCAAGACTCGGAGTGGGGCTTGGAAGGCGCTGGAGCAACCGCAGAAATAGATTGGGAACCGAATGACAGTGTGCTAGCTTGCTTCAGTTGGCTCTCCGACGGTGAGGTGAGCTGCCATGTCTGTATCGACAGCACAGTCGGTGTTGGAGTATACATAGAGGAAGATATATGTGAGCAATGCGGAAGCAAGACTCAAGAATGGCGACACAAATGGCCGACCATGAGGATTCAATTCATTCCCCCGTTGAATAGATGACAGAGAAGATCTCTAAGAAGATCCACGATCACTACTCGTGGTCTTTCTGATTCCGACAACGAGAAATCATCTCCCATAACTTTCAAAGCCAAGGTTTATCGGATCTTCGGCAGGGAAAAACCTATTCACAAGGTTCTCGGCTGTGGAAAACCTATTGATGTTGTTTTGTGGGGAAAAAAAAAAAAAGATTTCTACAGGAGTGCTTGGTGGTGAAACTACAATATGGATTCTATTCGAGTTGCTTGAATACCACCTGCTAACTCTAGTATGCCATTCCTCGATACTCGCACTGGTAATATTATTCTTGTGGTCCAATGCAACCACCTTCATCAACAAGGCACCACCACACATTCCAGAAGTCCACATTCCAGATGATCTAGTTCTGCAGTTTGCCTCGGCTTTAAGGATTGAAATCAACCGGGGTTTTGCTCTCTTGTGCAATATTGCATCTGGCAAAGATCTGAAGAAGTTTCTCTCGGTGATTGCTGGCTTATGGGTGGGGTTGCAGAAGGTTATCAAGGCTATGGTGTTTCAGGGGGTAACCCAACTACATATGATGGTCGAATGGATTCCAATAAATACGTGCAACCTTAGTGTTAGCCCAAGGGTTCTCCCAATCGGGTTTTGATGATAACAAACCATGATTAAGTGACTATTTGGTTTGAATGGTAAAAAATCTCAGGTATAAATTCAGAAATTCATCAGAAGACCAAATGGATACAAGATCAAGACTATTGGAAGACTTTTGTTCATAAGAAACAAATGTAAAATAAATGCATGAGTACAATTAGTTTTTTTTTTCATACATTTTCATGCATATTTGAAAACTTGGTTTATTCGTTAAAATTTTGATTTTATTAAAACCCGAGTTTTATCAAATATACCTTAGGCAAAACGTTTCAAAATTGACATATTAATTTACCTAAAGACATTGCCTAAGTGTTAGAAAAGAAATGAGTTGAAAAATATAGGTTTTCGGGGCCAAAAGGCTAAACTGATCGAGGCTTTGGCCAACCGGCTCAACCGGTTGCTCTTGTTCAATCGAGGTCTGATCAAAAGTGCCAAAAACATTTTCTCTCATCCAGTAACTTCCTCTTCCCGGTTGGGTTCTATCCTTCCCGGTCGACTTCTAGTCGAGGCAACGATAACCTGCCAAAACATTAAATGTTCTAACGGCTAGTGAACCAGTCGACCCCCAGCTCGACCGGTCGAGACTGCCTTTTGCTTTTCTTAGCTCTCAAGCTTAGAAACCTATAAATTGAGAGCTTCACTTCATTTATGATATAGAAAACACTTGCAATCAATTGTATATCTACCTGTTTTTGGCTTAAAAGCTCTCATTTATTTCTTAGTGCACTAAACCATCACTTGCATATCTTTTAGTGCACCCTTATGAGTCGTCCTAACTTTGTTTTGTATTTGAGCTATCTTTGAGCTAAGATGAGGGATTATTTCTTGTAAAACTTGAGTGTTAAAGCCTTCAAGGTTAAAGCTTTCAAGAGGTTTAAATCTTGAAGAGATTGTGTAAGAGCCCATTGGAGCCGAAATCCAAGTGTAAAGAATTGGAAGCTTAGTTGAAGCTTCAAGCTAGTGGAACCCTCACTCAGTTAGGAAATTGAAGAGAGTGGACGTAGGCAAGGAAGTGTCGAACCACTATAAAATCCGAGTTTGAATTCTCTAACTCTATCTCTTTATTTCTTTATTACATTGTGCTTGAATTTGTTGTGTAGAAAAAGTTTTGAAAAACCCAATTCATCCCCCTTTTAAGTGTTTTTCTCATTTAAGTATAGCCTTTATTTTCTCACTTAGAATATAGAAGGTGGTTTTCCACCTTATGGTTCTTTTGGGTACAGTGCACTTGGCTATGGGTATGGTCCTGCCAATAATGGTATGGGATATGGTGGTTATGGTGGTAAAGGATATGGAAAATGGGTTTGTAATGGGAGTATGACATACATATGCATTGAAAGTGGGTTTGTGGCGTGGGTATGACATATATATGCATGGAAAATGGGTTTGTGGTATGGGTTTGCAGTGCGGGTATGACATTCATATGCATGGAAAATGGGTTTGTGGTGCTGTTGGTCATGTACACGTTTGGCCAATGATGCTAAGGTTTTTTTGTCTTTTATTATTATCATTATTTTCTTATTTTTCTTCAACTTTTGATGCCAAAAATTTAATTTTTGAAATTTTAATCTTAAGATAATTTTTCAAAACTCCATTTTTTTTAAGTTTAATTTTCAAAACTTTAACTTTCCAAACTTTAATCATCTTTTTAAATTTAATTTTCCAAACTTTCATTTTCAAATAAATTTCCAAAATTCCAATTTTCGATTTAATATTTCAAAACTCCATTTTTTAAGTTTAATTTTCAAAATCTTAACTTTCCAAACTATAATTATCTTTTTAAATGTAATTTTCCAAACTTTCATTTTCAAACAATTTTCCAAAATTCCAATTTTCAAAACTTTAATCTTCAAATAATTTTCCAAAATTCAAATTTCCAAATTTAATTTTTAAAACTTTCATTTTCAAATATTTTTTTCAAAATTCCAATTTTCAAATTTAATTTTAAAACTCCCATTTTCATTTTTTTTAAATTCCAATTTTTGAATTTAATTTTTAAGATTTCAATTCTCAAATAATTTTCAAAACTCCAATTTTCTTTCAAATAATTTTAATTTCACTTCAATTTTCAAATATTTTTTAATTCTACCACTTTTCATCATCTGTTAGGGTTTTAAGTTGCTAAAAATCTTATTTTTAAATAAACTTGCTACATTTCCTTTCAAGTAAGCACTTTTGTCAAATTTTATTTGATTTTAAAATAATTTTTTTCATTTTCTTTGATTTTAAATAAGCAATAATGAATTTTTCATAATTCCAAAATAATGGAATTTGTGAGACTAATTCATGCAAGATAAATTGGGTTTTGGTGGGGGCCCTACATATGATCTCTTTTGATTGTCAACTGCTATGTTTAATGAATATGGTTTAATCTTTGTCTTGTTCTTTGATATGCATGTGATAATTTTATACTTGAGCTAACTTTGTTTCCATGATAGCGAACTATTACTTGCTACTAAGGTATACTCTCACTCCCACTTTGTTTATTCTCATACATGATTCATTTTATTATTTGATCATTTAATTGGTATCTATTGATTTCCTAATTAATTGTCATGTTTGTTTTACCTTATTTAGTATAGACCCATTTTTAAAGGCTTAGAGGGGTGCTACGGTCTTTATCGTACTTTCCCAATAAGCAACCTGACCCCCGAACTCAAATTTGGTTTTTCACATACCACATTTTCTAAATAAGGAGTCGCACTTAGGGTTTTTTTTCTTATTTGTTTTCCCTTTAAAAAAAATGGCGATTCCAAGTCTTTTTTTAAAAAAAAAAATTCAATTTTTCAACAAACAAGTAAAAAAACGAGTTTCGCCATCGAGTGGGAACGCATTGAGTGAAATACAGGGTCCACAATTTGGTAATAGAAACTATTTTATATTTTTTTAAATAGAAAATATGATGTTTTCATATAACATTTTTTAATTATTTCCTATTGTTTTCACTTGTTTTTTTTAGAGTTGTTTTAGAAAATAACTATACAAATATATAAAAGGATTAAAATAAAGCATTGGATATAAAAATTATTTTTAAAAATATTAACAATGGATTAAAAATGTTTCAAGTTCCCAAATAGACTTTTGTTCCACAAAACATTAGACAACGGTTTTCAAAAACGGTTCCTAAAAACTATTTTTATTGTTTTTGGAAGCTCTTTTTTAGAATAATTTTTAAAAATTGTTCTTTGATGTTTTGTAAAACAAACATTTGTTTGGGAATTTGAAATATTTTTACCTTATTTTTAATATTATTAAATATGTTTTTAAAATCATTTTTATATTTAGTACTTTATTTTTAATCATTCTGCATATTTGTATAATTATTTTATAAAACAGTTTTTAAAAAACAAATGAAAATAATAAAAAACAACAAAAAAATGTTATATGAAATCATCATATTTTATCTTCTTAAAAATAAAAAATAAAAAATAATTTTCAATTATCAAAACATATTTATTTATTTATTGTCTGAAGAATAGAAAACTATATATTCCGGAAAAGAATGACCAAAAGAAGCCATTAATTTAGTGTTATATGTCACCAACTATAGAACAAGGAATCAATGATCAATTATTGTCATTTTCTCAATTTTGCACTACCGACTATGGTACAAGGAACTAAACTTTCTTTTTGCTTTATGCTTGATTGGGTAACTTGTAGCTTATGTTGGCCTTTTTATATGCATGGGAATGGGATTGTGACTTTGTCATGTGTCATCTCTGTTGTGCTTTTTCTTTTCGAGCTTCTAGAATTTCTATAATCGGGAAAGAAGAGAATTATAAAATTTTATTCACGTTGAAAATGAAATTTTAAAACTTTATCCTAAAGGATAGTCAAAGTCTTTTTTGGGCCCCAACAGACAGTCTTTATTGGGACGCCCAACAGGCAGTCTTTCATCTAACAGTCATTTTGGAAGCGTGGGCCCATAAAGCAGAAACGCTCTCACGTGGATGGTAGGTAAACCAACTCTTCTAAGTTCTTATTACTTTGGATTTAGCCTATAAATTGAAGTCACTCCACCACATCTGATATCCCACGACACACCGTATTTTGTCCCATCCAAGTGAAACAAAAAAAGGATGGAGGTTGAGAGAGTGCAAGCCGTGGCCTCTGGTGCTGATCTCAATGAGTTTCCGGCGAAATTCATCCGGCCAGCCCATGAGCGGCCGGAGAATACCAAGCCCCTTGAAGGGGTGAGCGTGCCGGTCATCTCCTTAGCGGAGTCTCACGATGTTTTGGTGAAGGAAATCTACAAGGCTTGTAGCGAGTGGGGATTTTTCCTTCTTAAGGATCATGGTATATCTCCAGGGTTGATAGAAAAGTTGCAGGAGGTTGGGATAGAATTCTTTAAGCAGCCACAGGAGGAGAAGGAGAAGTATGCAAATGATCCTTCAGCTGGTAAGTTTGAAGGGTATGGAACCAAGATGACTAAGAACCTTGATGAGAAGGTTGAGTGGGTTGATTATTTTTTCCATCTCATGTCTCCTCCTTCTAATGTTAACCATCAGATCTGGCCCCAAATCCCTTCTTCCTACAGGTAATGCATTGAACTCTTAAGTCAATTCTCCATGCATATTTGGTTTTTCATACATATATATTTTGTCTCTAACACAATAACACGAGACAGATCGTTTCGTAGGTCGAGAACCGACCAGGATTTTCAGGAATCTTTTTTATTATTTCTTGGAATTTTTGTGGTTCTTTCGGTTTCCATTTGACCATGACAGGAAAGCTGTTACGTAACTTTAACGAATCCCATTTGTTCTTTGAAAAATATCTTTCACCTCACAAAGCTGGTTGCATTCAATACACAGCCATAAATGACCTTGTATATAAAGGAATTTAATAATTTTTTCAGTTTGGTTTTAGGACAGACGACAGAATATAAGAAGAAATGACAAAAGGGCAAAAAAAAAAAAAAAAAAAAAAAAAAAAAAAGAAGCAAAGTCCAATTTTTTTTTCTTTTTCTTGCTTGAAAGTGTCATTCTTGTCGCTACCTTTTCCTAAACCTAAAGATATGATCACGTGAATGAAACTTATAACCACATATTCATGCCACAAACCTTGGTTAATATCACCTTTGTCCATGTTACACAGGGAAGTCACAGAAGTATACAACAAGGAACTACTAAAAGTAACAGATACGCTACTGGAGCTGCTCTCAGAGGGGCTCGGTTTGGAAGGGAAGGTCCTGAAATCACACGTGGGTGGTGATGAAATTGAACTTGAAATGAAAATCAACATGTACCCACCATGCCCACAGCCTCAACTGGCGCTCGGAGTTGAACCTCACACCGACATGTCCGCCCTCACCCTACTCGTGCCCAATGATGTTCCAGGCCTTCAAGTCTGGAAAGACGATAATTGGGTTGTCGTCGATTACTTGCCAAATGCCCTCTTTGTCCATGTCGGTGATCAAATTGAGGTAAAAAAACTTGCTAAATTTTAATGACACGTAACAATAAAAACTAATGGTGTTTATTTTTTTGATTTTTTATTAAAAGTAATTTAGTTTTAAAATTTAGATTATTTATTTTTTTATTTTTCGTCATTTATTATAAATTTTTTATTAAATAGAAAAAATTAAAATATCTAATTTTTTTTAAATAAAAAAATAATATATTAATTTTTTTTACTTTTTAATATTTAATAAAAATAAAATATTATAAAAATAAACATCTAATATTTAATATTTGGATAAGGTGAAACTGATATATACCATTTATTTTATAGGTGCTGAGCAATGGGAAGTACAAGAGTGTTCTCCACAGGAGTACAGTGAACAAGGAACGAACCCGCATGTCATGGGCTGTGTTTTGCGCACCTCCCCATAAGGCAATGATCGGACCTCTTCCAGAGCTCGTGGATGAACAAAACCCTGCCAAGTATTCAACCAAAACCTTTGCTGAGTACCGCTACCGCAAATTCAATAAGCTTCCACAATAAGACCAATATTTTTCCATAATAAGCATTTCTGCACTATATCCAGAGATGAGCTTCTAAAGATGTAGACCTTCGGATCAAACTTTGTATTGCTCTTTGTTTCAGCTGCCGCTGGAATTTTCAATTTGTTGCCCTTCATTTTGGATTATTGTTGTTGTTGAAGCGGCAAAAGTGCTCCAATGTATTATTTTCCAGACATCATTGATATTTCAATTATAGTGGATATCGCCAAGAACACCAAGGCTGCTTACGAGCATAAATAAAAACACTGGCAAGCCCCACAAAGAACAGATGAAACCAGGTTTGAATGCCTATAACAATTCATAAGAACATCACCGACAGCGGCGGCCTCACTTTTAGGCAAGTAAGACAACAGTATAAACCCTGGACTTCATTAAAGGCCACACTTTTTTATTGTTTATTTTTTCTGGTTTTTATCAGATATTTTTTAATACATAAAAACCTGAGTTTGTCTTTTTATTTCTGGAAGATGAAAAATACTCCCCCATTTCAAGCCAAATACCAAAGATCGAAGGAAAAAGAAAAGAAAATAGTTTACCGGATGTTCTAATATGTCGGACCCCAGAAACGACAAATCTAAAATCCAAACTTCTTTTTTCTTTTAATTTCCTACGTTTTCTCGGCAACCAAACGGAGATTACAGAAAAACCCTAAAAAGAATGAAGATCAAAATAAAGATAAAGAAACCCTAATTTCATGTAGCAATCATGCATTCAAGTAACGACGTTTTAGAGAGGATACCTCGCCGGCGTGAACCATGGAATCTGAAGCTCCTCCGCCAACGGATCGATTTCTACCCGATCAGTTCCACGTGCCAAATCCTAAGTGGGCATAACGCGTTGATCATAACCCTGGCGACTTTAATAGCCATATACACAATCACAACCTAAAACACCATCTTAATGGGCCTTAAAACCCCTATTTGAGGTTGAGGGTGACTCTAGTGACCTCTCCTATCAAATCATTCTTTTAATTTTTGTAATGGAAGGCGTGTCAAATTACTTTTGCTTAATGTTCGTATTTGTTTCAATATATACCCATCAATTATCTCAATTTTGAAAAATAAATTTGATCAATCACATGTCTTGTTGTTGTTGTAACCTATAAATGTACTTCCGAGCCTAGTTGTAGTCCCGTGAAACAAAACACGCTTCTACAGTTCTACGTTCATTCAAGAGTCCTTGGATCGATTCCATGGCCCATAAATCATTAATTATTTATGAGAAAGATAGAGATACGGAGAGATACGGAGCCACATTCGGACGGGTGGGCGAGTCCATGATGTCAAAAAGACTAAAAACGCCCCCACATTTTTCCCGGCTATACCAACCGTTCCGATTACCAGACCTTCAAAGTCCAAACCAGCTTTCAAATTTCTAGGCCTTCAACCATTATTCTCTGTAGTTGTTCCGTTATTGATAAGATTAATTTAAAATAGAAATAATTGGTTAAAAGGGATAGTGGAACCAAATAAATTCTTACTTCAAGCATTGGATCTCCTGGCTCAATTAAGAGGGGTAATTTAATTAAAAGTTTCTTGATTGCACTCGTAAAGTGAGCAATAGCTCAAGAGAGCAACGAAAGAAGCCCACGGAGTGGTGATATTTCCTTATTAAAGCAAGTGGAGGATCATTCCAATCTTTGATGGCATAGCCGATGTTTCATGTTAGAAATCCAAGCTTTATTCTTATTCAATGTTAGTTCTGACCTAGCTCTCCATATAAGAAATGCAACAAGTTTAAATCACAATCAATTCCTTTTTCAAATCCTATTGCAGCTGCACAAACCCTTCTTGCGTGTCACAAATTATCTATGAATAGGAAGAATCCTAAAACAAAATGAGAAGTAGCTAACCAACTCCTAGAAGAGATATAACCAATTGCATTAATCTCAACAATTACGCCACCCACAAAATTTAAAGAACCTAAAGGAGAGTGAATCATTTTTGCTTTCTTTTCTCTTGTTTGAAAAAAAAGAATCAGATTGTGTGTGAGAGAATTTCGGGAATTGCATATTCAATTCAATGATGGATTAATTTAATTTTCATTCCAAATAATATAGAGTATAATATCAAGGGGGTAGCGGATATCCAACCCACATCATTAGCTTGAAAGGCCAGGGGTTATAATCCACATACCCCATATTTATGAATTTTGTCACTTCCCATGTTTTTTACCCCATATTTATGAATTTTGTCACTTCCCATGTTTTTTACCCCATATTTATGAATTTTGTCACTTCCCATGTTTTTATTTGAAGAGCAACCTTTTTTTTTTTTTTTTACATAAATACCCTTAATTATTTCAAATATTTATAATATGTTTTTTTTTAAATAGTCATTTTTACAAAAAAATAATAAAGGTATTTTTATCCAAATGAGATTAAAAAAATGATTAAAAGTTAGATTTCCAAAATTAGGTTTTCAATTACCCTTTTAATCAAATAACCCTTTAAAATATCTTTTATTAAGCCATTTAAGGTAACACAAATTTCACGATAACATAACCCAAAGGGTCAACCTCTTGATCCATTATTTATTGTTAAAAATCTAATAATCTCACCCTCATATACCGTTAATGGGTTTGGTATCTTTAATTATTTATTTTTATGGTAAAGTTGAAAGAGAAAATAAAAGATTAAAATACTTGCATGTGACCACAAACGGATCTTCATTAAATTACATTTAGCCATAATGCTTTATATGAAGGGCAAATAAAAGTAATATTTTAATGTATTTTTTAAAGGACACGTGTAGTCCATATTGATATTATGATTGGAACGAGCCCACACAATTAAGAGGAATTCATTACTTAATATAGTGTTACAACATCGTCATTGTGTCTGCACATCAACTCTCATTTGTATTCTAACCGAATCAGGGCTGCAAATGCTAACCCCACAAGACATAAAGACTTGGTGGGTTGGGTTCCATACCATTTAGTCCGCTCCCTCCCGTGTAACACTTTAGGCTCAATGGACTCTCACGGTTTCAAAACGTGTCTATACAATTAAATGTAACTCAAGAACTTTTTTAGAAAAGAAGAAATTAGAATATTTCAGGATCACTGTGTGGTTATAATGCTCACTGAATGTGTGAAACAAAGAGAATGTTACGAAGGGAAGTCACAGAAGAACACAAATGAAGCCCTGAAAGTAGAAGATAAGCTAGAGGAGCTACTGATCAATCGTTATGTAGAAGGGGAAAAAATTAACATGTACTCACCATGATCATGTCCACAGCCTTAACTGGTACTCGTAGTTTAAACTGACATGGATATGTTCATATTCATCCCCAGTGATGTTCAAGGCCTTCAAATCTGCCTCTTTTTCTTTTTTGTCAGCAATCACATAAATGTTTCATTTATTTGCTTTAAAGTGGATTGTGTTTCTAAAGAGGATGTTTAACAAGACTTGGAAATGCATTTAACTGTAGTTTGTCCTTCACAATGTTTCAGGTTTGTCGTAAGCATAAATAAGAACATTGCAAAGTACCAAAAGAACAGATGAAATAAAGCTTGAATGCCAATAAGAGTAAAAAAGCATCTCCATGGGGTCAGAAGCCAATCCAATCCAAAAATGGACCTTGATTAAATTATGTTTTCATCCACATGAGAAGCATAATGTCCATTTGAAGGTTAGGTGAAGCATTGCATGTGAGAAGCATATTGTCCATTTCAAGTATAGGTAAAGCAGGGGCACATCATAGAGTGGAAGAGAGAAGGGAAAGACATGCTAGGATCAGCAAAAATTCAGGTAAAGGAAATCCAAATTAAGGGTAGAGTGCTTACCTTAATAAACTTATAAGGAACAAACTTTAGTCTGTAATTCTTTGCTATCATAAACTTCTAAAGACATCTGGATTCATCTCCTTTTAGTTTCAACCGGAAATTATTGTTCTTCAGTTCAGAAAGCCTACAGGCCCAATTTTCCATCTCCTCCATTACTTCCCATACCTTGCTTTCTTTTTCCCAGTCCCATATTTCCATGATAGGCAATTGTACATGTCCTTGTTTCCCTTTGGCCCAATAAAGTCCCTAAGTTACAGATGAAACATAATTGTGAAAATAATTTTAAGTAATCAAGCACATCAAAGTAAATCTCCTAAATAACAATAACCCCAGAAGGGGGAGGAGCATTTGACAACAGAAATAAACAAGCCATAGCATGAAAGTTGAAGAAAATTGATTGGTTCTTTTTGGATTTAGAAGGACCCCTTAAAACCTTTTCACACACTGCGCTCTTATCCTAAATCCATTGAGGTTATGTTTTTAACCTTCATTACCATCCTACATGTGTTTGCAGAAATATAAACATGTTCTCTAATTGTGGCACCAAATATATTTCATTATCATGACTCCTAGGGGAAGTTTGTTTAATTATCAGTAGATAAGATTTCCATAATTTACCCCTTTTAACTTTTTTAAATCAAAGATTGTTTACACTATCAATAAATAACCTCATTTCTAGTTTTAATATCGTATTTATGACTCCAGTGATGAGTTTGTTGTACAGGAACTTATTTTGAAATTTTACAAGATTAAAAGTTGAATAGTTCTACCGCTAAGAGTTATCCAACCTCACATTCCTTTACTGGTATGGTTGTGTCTTTTATTTTTCTCCCCTTCTCTTATAATGAATGGTTTTTTAATTCCAATAATCCAATTTATTTTGGGCCCCTGACGAACCAAACCCAACTCCAAACCTCCCCCCAATCCCTCACAGAGCAGCACATAGACTTAAAAAACAGAGCATCAAAATAAGCATAATGTCATAAAACTACTTTTAAGACAAGGTACAAAGACGACAAATTTTCATTCACCTTATTGGGTAAAGACAACTGGAGCAAGATTCCATCTGAATATTCTGGGCAATTAATACGTGGTTGAAGAGATTGTTTCACAGCCAAAAGTGCAGTCTCAACATCAAGAAATCCAAATTCCACCATCCTCTTCAAAACTCTAGCTTGGAAGGTTTTCCCTCTTTCACAAATAGAGAAGTTAATTTTGTTGCAGAAATCTAAGAGAAAATATTGCAATGACAAGTGGAAACGTGGTGCAATGCTCAGATATAATCAAGGAACTACTGGAAAGTTTCAGGAAATCCTAAAAAAAATTGAAGAAAACCAGAATTTTATTCAAGAATAGTAGCATTGGCAGACCTGCTACAGTCCCTGAATGGTGATCGAAGCTCTGGTGCAGGTATGATCCCAGCAAGCAGTGCAGACTCCCCCAGACAGAGAAGGGACGGATGCTTCCCAAAATAAAAAATCGATGCTGATTCAACGCCGTAAATACCATGTCCCCAGTATATCTGCAATGTACCATTGCCTTTGTTACACTCACATATGGAGTCAGTTTTACATTCACACACAACATGACACTCACACAGTGTCACTTGTAAATAATAAACTGATTTACTGAAACAGTAAGTTGACAGACTGCTGAGAGCCAAAAACAGTCCCTGAATCCAACTTTGACCCCTCTGGATTCAGTGCCAGCAAGGTTACCATAGGCCACCAGTCTTAATTTCAATCCATGGTCACATCTATCTACATTCACCTACAGGCTACAAGGGGTC
Organism: Vitis riparia; assembly: GCF_004353265.1. Lineage (NCBI taxonomy): Eukaryota > Viridiplantae > Streptophyta > Magnoliopsida > Vitales > Vitaceae > Vitis > Vitis riparia. Next base: position 3,331,891 of record NC_048448.1, on the reverse strand, counting down.
ACGTGAATCATTCATTAAAAGAACAGAATAAAGTGGATAAAAAGAAGATCAATCACCCAAAGTTTGTAATAGGGCTCATGAACCTACTGAAAGGCACATGATCATTAAAAAAACACATTAACCCAAGAAGCAAAAATGTCCCAACTTAAATCAACACTCTCAACAATCCACCCCTTTTGATGATTTAGAATATCAAAACACACAACATCTGAAAAAGACCTTCACCTACAGGTAGATCTCTTTTTTCAAGGAAAGATTCTGCAACCAAATATAATTAATTGAATGAGACAGGCATTAGTCTGAACACGTAACACTAGGCTTCTTACCTATTCTTGCAAGAGAAGCTATAAAGATCTCTAATACTAGTATCTAGAGATCTCTTGCACAACTATAGAATTCGGGACCTATTAGGAAAAAGAGAGTTGTCTCCTTGAACAGGTCAAGACTGGAAGAGAATATCTCTTATCAAAAAACGTTAAGACCCTAAGAAAGTATGTGAATCACCATGTCAAAAAGATAAAAAATGCACACAAATGAAAATTGATAGAAAAGAGAACTGTGTGACAAAGCAAAACTCTACTCAACCTTACTCATATATAAGCTCAATATTCTCCATTTTGATATTGTTCTCTCCAATGCCAGTGCTAGCACCATCTCAACAATTTTCCTTGAGAATGTGCGCTCATTTTTTAAGCATGTGTTCTTGACAAGCTGCCAGGAAAAATCAACATCAAGGAGGGAAAGAAATGGAGTTGAAATAAAATGAAAGGAAAAAGGAACTTCAAAGCAAGTGTTATATTTAAAATCAGCAAGCAGATAAATAGAACCAGCTAAAAAAAAAAAAAAATAGAAAACCAATGTCTAAAAGGTGTGTGATGGTTCAAGCCTTGGAACGAGTGTGATGACTCTTAGCTTATAGCAACAAGTACAAAATATATTAAGAAAATACACACACACACTGGTAGGAAAAATATTCATGTAGAAGCAAGTTTGAACATTTTGCACAAATTGATCTAGAGATCCTAGGAATACATCCAGAAAAGTGAGTTTAGAGACAATTTTCTGACATTATGCTCACAAGGCCAGATCTTTTGGCATTCATTCCAGCAACTTAATCCACCTTTCTAAGCATTCTTATTGAAGTTACAGTTATTAATCTCCATCAACGCTAAGTGAAAATTGAATACAATATTGCCCTAATAGTATTCCTAAGAACTACCAGAATTCTTTGCTATGAAATTTTTTTAGTAGGACCAAATCAGAAAGATCACAAAACCAGTATATTCAAATATTAGTACTAAGGCAACAAACTGATATACATCTGTCAAGAATATAGATTACCTTATCTATCATCCAAGATACCCATGAATGCATATTTATTAGTGATGGTTTGTATCAAAGCAGGAACATTCATTTTTTGAGAAGAAAGATTTCAAGGCTTAAAGTGAACTTTGCAGTAATGAATTTTAATAAGAATAAAATGGACCCGAATTTTCTGGGTCCACATTGACTCCAGTTTTACCTAGTCTTGATTCCAATTTTTTGGGATTTCTGACAAATGCCCAAAAGGAGGTAACTAAAAAACAAAAAGAAAACTATGTGGGAAAGTAAAGGAGTTAAAAATAGCAAAGAACATGTTATTCAATGGAGTGCCAAAAACATATACACTATATGGCCAGCCACTCACAATAAACACTTAATAAATCACATAGACATCAATGTTTTAGCACAATCTCATATATTGTAGGAAGATATGAGAATCACATAATCAAATTATGATAAAAAAAATTACAAAGTATGGATGGACATCTAAATTGTTACAATAAAATCTAAATAGTGATTCCAAATAAACACGTTGCACAAGCCACACAACCCACAACAATTCAACCTTGGATTTTGTAACGTGACATAAGAAGCATTCATTTAGTAGAGTTCCTACTAAGAGAATGAAGTGTGCAGTGGGATTTTGAGTTGCATATGTTTTGAGGCTCTCCACTCATAGACAACAAACTATACACTAGCCATGAAAACCTCGGATATTCAACACTATCTTGGGCCTGAGATCTGCTGTGATGAGATGTAAGAGAAGGAAGTGTGTGAACCGCTAATGCTTGTAAGAGAAGCATTTGCTTGTGGATACAACACAACAGTCTGTTGCCCATCAGTCTCTTCTACCATGGAAGCCTCAGTGAATCGCCGTCCATAAAAGCGCAGGAAATTTAAAGATTCTGTTCTTGGCTGACTTAAAGTTATCCCACCTTCTAACATGCCAACAACACTAACCATACACGGCCTCAGTGTTGGCTCCTCATGAACACAACACAAAGCCACAAGAACTAACTTCTCCACCTCTTCACTTGTCACCCGCCCCTCTAGCCTGGGATCAGCAAGCTCCAAATACCTCCCTTGCTCATGCATCTCCAATGCAAATAGTGGGAAGTACACAGGTTCTGACCCAGACAACAATGAAGAGTGGCCACCACCGCTACTTCCATCATCAATGCTATGGCTTTGTGTTCTTAATGAGCAGTTCTTCCTTCCACTCACAAGTTCAAGCAGAACCATTCCAAAACTATAAACATCTGTTTTGTCTGAGATTGCAGAGCTAGTAAGCCACTCTGGTGCAAGATAGCCACGAGTGCCTCTCATTGTTGTGAATAGAGTGGACTCTTCAGGACTTAACAACTTCGAGAGCCCAAAATCAGATAGCTTTGCCTGGAAATTATCATGCAAGAGAATGTTCTCAGGCTTAACATCACAATGGATGATCTTATGTTCACACCCACTGTGCAGGTATGCAAGCCCACGCGCTGTTCCAAGAGCTATATCAACCCTCTCTTGCCATTCTAAAATAGGTCCATTAGAGAAGAGAGTCCGGTCTAATGAGCTACGATTCATATACTCATAAACCAATAGCCGCTGCCTCCCCTTGGCACAAAACCCTTTCAATTTGACCAAATTGACATGGTGGATATTTCCAATAACTGCAATCTCAGTGCAGAACTCCTTTTTCCCTTGGACACCCAAATTGGTTATCTTCTTTACTGCCACAAGGGTTTTATCAGGCATTATACCCTTGTAAACGGCACCAAACCCACCTGACCCAATTTGGGTCTTGAAATTATCAGTTGCTGCCTCAATCTCTTCATATTCAAACCTTATAGGTAAGCCTGGAATGGAGAAGGCATCCAGGTCTTCAGAAGAAGGTGAGCTTGAGTGGCCTAATTTTAGGTCCCTGTTCTTGGAGAATCCCCACCTTCTCCACCAGAGAAATCCTAGTGCAACAAACAGGAAGAACCCAGTTGAAGGTAAGAGTACAAGAGCAGCTATTGGAAATTCCTGACTTTGATTACTAGAACTGTTGTTACCATCCATATTTGGTGAAGACCCAACCAGAACTTTGATGCAGCCCAACTGACCATTTTCATTTGTGGAGCTTGAAATAAGGGATCCCAAAACATTTTCAACCAAATAACAAGAACCAGAAGAATTTTCATGGAATATTCCCAAGCAAGAACAGTCCCCTGAACAGAGATTTTCACAGACCGACAAATTCACACCATATTGAACTGGCTCCCAAAAATTATTGGCAAAGTACTCCACACCATAGGCAAGCATCAGATATGAAACAACCGACAAATTTGATTGACTGACACTATTGGTTAAATTACAAGGAGATGGCAAAGAATACGAACTATCGCTTGGCACACAATTTGTCACACTTTTTGGATCAGCGCGGAAGCCAGATGGACATGAACAGACAGGGGAATTTGATGCAGTGTCGTCAGTACACAGACCAAGTCTGCCACAGATGAATGGAATTCGACAAGCATCTTTTGGTCCAACATATTCTTGCTTCAACACAGTACCAGAAATGGTACTAATGATGAATTGGCCAGATGCATCCAACTTGGCAATTCGAAAATCAGATGGAGACAAATCCATCTGAATTACAACAACTGATCCATTTCGACCAAACAGAAAAAGACCGGTTTGGTTCATTGCCATGTACTCCACTAGATAATTCGAGTTCTTGTAAGCACTGGTGTCCATTGACAGTTTCCAATATGTCAATCCATTCCATTGCATTATCGCATTAGAAGTACTAACTACAAACCTGTAATCACTGGTTGACAAGTCATTATCTGATAGAGCACCGGATAATGAAGTTCCAACAGGTAAACGTTGCCCGATCACAATTGTGTCAGTCGGATAATCAAAACTCTGCCAAAGAGAACCATTGAACTGATCGAGCAATATAAGATTACCAGTTTCAGCTAGCAACAATGCTGAAACTGATGATTTTAAAGGAGGTGTCCCCCATTTGACACTGCCACCTTGATCAGTGACAGTGATCCCATTGATTGTTAGATTCATCTTACTATAAATTGAGACAGGAGCATCACGATTAGCAGACCAGATGATGGCACCAGACGCTACATGAATGATACACAAATAGAAGTTCTTCTGTTGAGCACCGGGGTTGAACATAGCCACCTTGAATGTTTCATTACGAGAGAATAAAAAAGCGCCATTATATTCAACAAAATTAAAGTTCGAAGCAGTGAAGTTTGGGTATATGAGCTCTGAGGAAGAAAGGCCACAGACAAGGGAAAAGGATAACAAAATAGTGGATAAGAAAACTAAGAATCCCATGTAGAGCATGGATGGGGAAAAGAACTGGGAGAACCAACAAATGGGTTTGATTAGTGGGGTACTGGAGGGTTTGGAATTGGTTTGTTCTGGTTTTCTCCATTTCTTTTGGCCACTTCTCCCTCTGGGTTCTCGTTGACTGCTAAAACACTCTCTCTCACAACACCAAATTGACTTTGATTGGTGGCCCAGACGGGAGCCATCGTTTATTTGGTGCTCACATCAGCCAGAGAGTAATATCTAAAGAATGGAGAGCCCGTCAAACCTCAAGAAAGGCTTATTTATTAGGAGATTCATGAATCACGCACCACACTAATACATTTTTCTTTTCTATCTTTCTTTTTTTTCCTTACATTTTATTCAAGCAATCATTACCCGTATCCTCCTATTTACACCCTTCCCCAAATAAACAACACCCAATATTCTTATACGAGATAACAACAAAACCAACTTCACTGGATAAAAACATCAAACACGTGGCATGCGTCAGGAACTCGAAAAAAACAATTACCTGTTGGGTAATGGTGCTGCCGCCCCCGAGAGCCGATAAGGACAGCGCGGCACGAGCAATCCCAACTGGATCGACTCCAAAATGGCTAAAGAATCTCCGATCCTCATAAGCCACAATGGCTTTCCACAAATGTGAAGGATAAGCACTGACCCTGGCCTCAGCTTCTTCCGAAAAGGCCACGAGACTGCGCCAACGCTGAGGAAAATCGGGCAGAAGCGCATTGGAGAGAAGGCGGATGCAGAGAAGCGTCAGAGAGAATACAAATAGAACGAATATTTCGGTGATGACATGGGTCTTTTTCTCAATGGGATCTTGAGAAGAGCAGAAATGTGGTGAATGAACTCGTCCGCACACTGAGTTTTGGCGAGTATGGTATGTTTGTGGAATGTTACCGTTGGGAGAGGGAGTTGGGATTTTGCAGAAGAAGAATAGCAATTGCTTTGGTGAGCGGTCGCCTCTGAGAGTGAGATTTGGGCTGGTCGTGAAGACCAGATGATTGGAGGCAGTGCAGTTCATTTTTGCTGGTTCACTTCTCAGCGCTCTCGTTTTGTTTTGTTTTTGTTTTTTTTGTTTTTTTCCTGAAATTCCCGCCACCATGGGAACAGAAAAATAACTGAAATTAGGAGGATTTGTGGACAAATAAAAAAACGGTCGAATTAATTAATGTTTTCACCAATAACAATTTGCAGCCAAATCCGTTGTTGCCATGTACTCGTAAATTTGATTCCTTAATAAAATCCATTTAATTAGTGAAAATAAAATGAAAATTTTTTTAGATGTTTGTCCCCCATTTGATTATTAATTAATGACGCATTTTAAAATTTATATTTAAAAAAAAAAACATCCTTATCTTCTGAATTTTCCTATTCAAATACATTGCATGCTTAGTTGAAAAAGATAAAGATGAAATATAAATAATAATAATAATAATACCAATATCATCATCAACTCTGCCTCTTATGACCGCCATTGGACCAGAAAATACGTACAATAATTCCACTGTACAAGTCCATAAAAACGGCTAGCAACACTTGAAGAAACCGTGAACATATCTTTTAAAACGTGGGTCGCTTTCAATTATTTCCGCCCATACCTAAAGTCTTTGCCCTTATTTTTATATCTCAGGAGGTGGCGTAGGCCCCTGATCAAATACTTAAAAAGGTAAAAATAAAGGGTTGAGACGAGGCGGTGGTTGCCAAGCCACCTACATTTAATTTATAGTACTTGGCAGCTTTGGTTTATCACAAAGCTGACCAGGTCCATGCCACGGAGCCTCCAGCTTTGAGCGGAGCACATTCATGATTCTAATCCCGCCAAATTCGGTTGAGAATCAACCCATTGCTCTACCTTGATTCATTTGTATTTGAGATAATTTAAATTAGAAGCCCCCTTTGCCAGGTCTGCCGTGTGATACCAAAAAGTGGTTTACAGCTTTTGAGGCAAACCCGTCAAAGAATCATACGTTAATTTTGAAATTGTTGAAGGAAAATCTTGGTGATGGGTAAAGACTCCTTCTCGCTTGGAAAGGGAAAGGGCGTTTAAGAAGGTTTCAAGAAATAAAGCTTGGCTGACTATGATGAACTTTGCAACGTCAACCCTATGGCTTTTAATTCCACCTTCAAATGCTGAACCTTGCTAAGTCAATCCTAGTATATATAGTCATAATTTGAAAACCCCCGTAAAGGAGAGTACCTTTCCTACTACATGTATCGTACGCAATGATTTGACTATAACATCGAAATGTAACTATTAAAAAGACATCATCCATCGGATAAGATCATATATATAATTTTTTATCTCGTTATTTGTATCATAATTCATTTTAGTTATATTCCTACACCTTGATGTCATTCATTCGTACCTTCATTGAACGGATCTTGTTATATATATTCAACGGTCCAAATATTTTAGGATTTTGCTATGGACAAATCAACCAAATTCATATAGTGAGAAGCTTGGTGTGAATGAAAAAAACAAAAACCAAGACTCCTCCACCAGACTAGACCAGGCCAAGCCCTACAAATCTTGCCGACTGTTACCAATTCGGCTTCATTGTAAGGCGGCAATAATGATTAATGGCCCATGTAGATCCTTTTGGGGCACTGCAAGTTGCAACTAGGGCAAATTAAAACAGCTTTTTAAAATCAATTTTAGAATGCTTCAAACCTGCAACTGTCGAATATACCTAATTTTAAAACGTGGGTTGGACTTTGTGTTACAACTGTTTGATGGGAGTGTTCACCGAAGTATATTTTAAAGAATGGGAAGTAGAGACTAGAAGAGAGGCAGAAGTAAAAATGGACCATGTCTGAATGTGAACTTATTTTTCCTGTATAAAAACATGACGCAAGTGGGCATCCACACCTAACATTTATGGAGTTCACATGGTGAGCCAGCTCACGTATTCCATGGGTTTCATTATCGATGTACACATTTTCTGAATCTTTTGGAAGCATGGGGAGGATGTGTTTTGGGGGACCAAACATCGGTCATTTGTGGGGTTGTGCCCTCGAGACGAGATATTATATTTTCCAAGAATTTAACCTGAGTTTAGTTCAAAAACATTGTCAAACAAAAAAGATGTGCGCCTTGTTTGAATCAACTTCTTTTGAGAAGTCAAAAACTTTTTTTTGTTAAAAAGTCACAACGGTTGGATAGAGCGACTGCATTTGATTAAAGACTTTGAAAGGAAAAATGCGAACTGCTGAGCTTCGTATTGTCAAACCAATTGGTCTAATTTGGAAGAAAGGCCCAGTGTATGGCCCAGTGCAAACTTTGGTACTTCCATTTTGGGCCTAGACCAACCCCCACGCTTCAGCCCAAATTTTTCTCCAATTGTACCCGTGGAGGTAGAATAAAGTTCGATGACTTTGTCCAGGGCTGGGCTTGAAAACGATGGACCATTACGCTTTATGCTTACGCATAACTTCCTCTATTTAAGGTCCATCTAGTACGAACCTGCGTTACTACGGGGCGGGTCACCCTATCACGATCGATTATTTAAAATAATTCTTATCATCATTTAAAAAATAATTAAATAAACAAGATAGAACTGGTCAAGAGATAATTTTTTTTCAAAAAATCCAAAATTTTATCTTTAAAATATTAATTATATGCAATTTGTATAATAAAAACAATATAAAAATAATTGCATATAAAATAAAAAAGTAGGGAATAAATAATGCAAACGCAAAACTTTTATAATGGTTCGGCGTAACCTGACATACATCCACTCTCTTATAACTTCAATTTTAAGTTTGAGGTTTCACTAATTCAAAATTTTCATACAAAACTTTTAAATAATACTATTGGATTATAGTTTCAATCGATCTCATTTGACTTTTGACTTCAAGCACCTTTTACAATCATTAAAAGATATTTCATTCTTAAATAATCCGTCAAGATATCCCATGCTTGAGAATTCCTAAATAACATTTCGTACTTAGATATTTCCTTTCAAAGATTTATAAATAAAAATATTAAATATTCTCACAAAATCCTAATACAAAATTTAGACTCAAATTATACAAGATAAACTATGATTGGATGATGCACTAAATATCTACAAGTTTTGCAACAAGGTGCACTAAAAAATATTTTTCCAATGCTCAAATATATTTAAGAAAAGTTTAAGAATGTTAAACTCTTAAAATAATGAAGATTGAAGGTTTTTTATAGAGGAAAAATACTAAACTAACTATTAAGGGTTCGTCCAATTGAGTTCCGGTTTGACCAATTCACTAGTTGTTGGCATTTAGTGCATGATAGGTGACCATTAGACTTCAACTGCTCCTTGACTGATATTTGACTGGATAAGGTTCAATCTTGATTAATCCAACAAACGTTTTGTAAGGGAGAAAATGGTTTTGCACTCTTCAACCAATTGAGTTGAACAGGTCGTCCAACTCCTCAATTGGTTCCTTATTCGATTCACTCAATTTAGTAGATTCATCAACCAATTGAGTCATTTTTTGCTCGACAACCATCCTTTTCAACTAAAACATTTTAAATAAGTTTGGAAAACATTTGACATAAGGTTTTAGTTGAAAACATAAAATCATTTTATTTTAAAATATTTAAAACAAAATAACTTTTTGATTATTTTTGTGCATAAGTAATGAATATAATGCATAAAAACATAGTGCACCAACAATCTTACAAAGAAATCTATGAAGCTAGGTCTTGAAAAACACTTCTCATTGAAGTTTTATTTTTCTTATTGATTTCCTTTTGACTTAATTTTGTTTTTATGACTGTTATTTTGAAAATTATCTTACTTAATCATATTTGAAACGTAATCATTAATTATAAACTTTATTTTGTTATCATCAAAATTGAGATTAATTAAACCTTAGTTTCATATAAACAATTGTCTAGATGTCCACATAACAACTAGATGATCGTCTTGTCATGTGCATATGTCCTAACTCAATAATTTTGGGGTTAAAAGCTTATTTAGCTAACCCTTATACATGTAGACCTTTTTATCAACTTTGTAACATATATTTCAATAATTTTTAAATTTAAAACACTTCAACTAAGTTGGTCAAGATTTTAACAATCCTCAAGAGTTTGTCATGAAAAGTTTAAGATACAAAATAGTTTCATATGCTAACTCTTTCTATATTCAATTTGATTTTCATCTAATTTGTAGCTATCATTTTACATAAAATATACTAATAATAAACTTGATAAGTCTTTTATTTATTTATTTTTTTTAACCCTATGCATTTTCTTTTCAACAATGAAAAAATAATAATTTCATAACTAGGATAACATTGGGGTTGCTCCATTCTAATCTTGTCATGTTTATTTATATATACTATGGACTCTGTCAAAAATAAAAAAAAATTAAAGAAGACAGGATGACCTGTCGTTCTCATTTAATTTTTTCTTAAATTTAAAATTTTAGTAAAAATAAATATAATTTATAAAAAAATATATATAAATATTTGTAATTTAATTTTACAAAAAAAATATAATTTTTTTCTATATTAAAAAAATATATATATAATAAAAAAAATCAATTAATTTTATTTTATATATCACTGGGCGGGCTGGAATAAAGTAACGCCCCAACTTATCTCCACTCACAACCACTAACCAACCACTAATACCATAAAAACTTTAATACAACAAACCCCCTTCTCACACTTTTTCTCAACAAGAGTGCTTTAATAATGGAAAAGAGCTTTTGATAATTTTTTTAGAAGTGTGCTTTTGACTTTGGGAACAGTTTGGATTCATATTCATTCGTCTCACACCTCCGAGACATAGGATCATGGATCTATTCAATTATGTCCGGACCTTTGGTGATGCATTTTGAACGACTTAAGCAAACAAACCTCTAGTTGTCCATACCATAGGCTCGTGCCCAATTCATACTAAAAGAAGCCCAATAAAATTAAATCTATTAATGGCTTGACATTTGATACCTATATATATATATATGTTTTACAATGATGTAAAACAAGGCTTTGAGGTTACCTCTCGAAATATTAAAAAATTTCGATTAATTATTTTACCGATCAATTTTATTGCCTTTAATCACAAATGAAATTATAAATATGATAACCCTTTTTTTGTTCACAATACATAAATATCTACCTTCATTTTTCACGAGAAAATAAAAATGATTTTTGTTTATTCAGAAATAAGACTTTTTGTTTTGAGATAAAAAAAAGGGTATTATTTCCTTTTTTTATTTTCAAGAAGGGAGAGTTCTCATGATTTATTTATTTTTTTCGTAAATAATGATTGTTTATGAATAGTTTTAAAAGTCATGCTCCCTTGTTTTACCATTTATTGGATCGAGTCAATTCACTTGAACACCCAAACCCAACTCCTATATCACAATTAATTAAGCTAATGTATTCATTTTGTAAGAATTAATGCTAATTTAATTTTCCTTTTTGTCATTCTTATCAAATAGGTATTTTTTTCCCCACTTTTGAAAAGGTTGAAATTATTGGAGCCTCTCTCCAAGTATGAATAAGTGGACATCTGATCGATACCATAAATGTTTCTCCATTACTCACAACAATCAAATCAAACGTGTTCATTTTGAAATGTTGATTTTGCAAAGCCACAAGTCCTAGTCCTTGTCTCAAATCAAAATCATGGTACCATATTTGTGGAATTTGGGGTCCTCAATTTATAATTAAATCCAACCGGATCGATTCACTTTCCCTTTCAAGTGGGGTTGGTTTCTTTCCAAACCACGGGATTGTTGATTTCGCATTTAATATGAATGCAAAGTACAAAATTACGAACATAAATAATAAAAATAATAAGATTATGAATAAGTCACACTAAAAATAATCTATTCAGTATTAAATTTTTATTAAGTTATTACTCGATAATATCTGGTAAAACTTAATGATTTAAGTTGATTTTAAGTTAAATTATATTAAGTGATTGACTTAAAACATATTACTTAATTATTATTTGAAGTATTAAGGTTATTTGATAAAATTTGTTTTAAATTATGATATATTTAACTTTGTTGATTATAATGAAGATTGTGGAGTAACAAAACAGATTGCAAGGGTAATTAGAAAAAATAAGAATAAAAAAATAAAATAAAGGTGTGGATTTAAAAATATGTTAATTATTTTTACTTATTACTTAAAGTTGTTTTAGAATTTAAATTATACCATTAAGTCATTTTATCAAATATATTTAATTTACTTAATGATTTAAATTAATTTATTAAATCAAGTTATCAAGTTGGTTTACCAAACACCTAATTAAAATATTTGTTTTTACACTTGAAAATAGTAAACTTAATGAAAATGAAAGTAGTCCATTAGAATTTTCTATTGGATCTCATTTTAAACACTATGGAAATTCAAATAAAACTATATATATATATATATAAATCAATAAAAAATATAACCACAAAAAACTGAGCAAAAACTAATCACAAAAAATCTATTTAAAAATTATAAAAGACAGGAAAAATGTAAAGATTTTGGAGAAAAAAGAAATACGAGAGAATGTTGCCCAGTAACATTTGAAATAGATAAGACCTTCATCAATTAGTTTCTATTGTCTAATTTATATTTTAGGGGTTCAAACTTCATTGAGAAAAGTGATGAATTTGTGACGAAAATAAAATTTATTTTTAAAAGAAACAAAAGAGAAGTAAAAAATGTCTAAATTGATAATTTTTCTTATGCCCCAACACTCCTTATTCTACTATTTTAAGTCGTGAAGAACAATACGTTGAAAGATATTGAAAATACTTTCTATTATTATTATTAATATTAGTTTCGTCTAACTTACTTTATAGGGTTTCAAAAATTTCATTAGTTATTTTAATTATTACTAAGTTTTATCATAAAATTCTCTTAATCTTAATTTTATGAATTAGATATCAAAGAAGAATGTGCCGTCAAAGAAATTATCATATATCGTTAGTTTGTCATTTGAATGGAAATGAGAAATTTATTTTTATTTGTTTTCAATTTATCAAGCATTTGAGTATTTTTAACCGTTTTTTTTCCCCTATACTTCCATTCAATAGTTTCAATTTAGCAATAGAAAATCAGAATTCAGATTAATAAGGAAATAGAAAATTAATAGTCGCACTACGCATCATGAATTCAAAACCTAACGTAATTTTCAATTAATGAGATATGGATAAGAGAAGTCCCATGTCACCCAAGTTACCAAAATGGCCAACTCGGTATCCTGTCTCACCATGCGGCGCAAGTTAGTAGTTACTACCGACTCGACACGTGTCGCCAGATCCAGCTCCCTCCAAATGTGCACCCCACACCCTCACTCACAAAATAAAAATAAAGTAAAGAAAAAGAAAAGGAAAAGGTTAGTGAGAGAGTAAAAAAAAAAAAAAAAAAGAGGAGAGAGGAAAAAGGAGAAAAGGTAAAGAGCGAAGACAAAGGAATCGAGAGTCGGCGCTCATGTCTTCGCCGACCAAACTTCACGTCCTTTTCACCTCTCAGCTTCCACTCCACACCACCAAACCTTTTCTCCTTCTCTCTCTTCAACTATCCCTGATCTTCTATATATTTTTCAGATTTCAGCCTCTTCCTTTCTGATTCTTTAGTTCTTTCTCTCTCTTTATACTAATTGGATCTTCCGTGATTATTTTTTTTTACTGATCGGAAGATGTCCGTTTTTTTATTTTAGTTTTTTCTTTTTCTTTTTTCCCCTTTTTTCTTGATCTAGGGTTTCGTTTCTGGTATTGATTTTTTTCCCCTCTTTTGATTTGTTCGTTTCTTTTCCCTGGCTTTGAGGCGTTTGTTTTGTTTGGATATTGATCCTTTCGCTAAAGCATGAGAGGAGTGGTTGAGCAATCTGTTGTTGAGAGGTGTGAAGATGGGGATAAGGAGAAGAAGAAAAGGCGTCGACCTCGGCGCTCTAAACAGAACGCTTCTGCTTCAGGTTTGATATTCGCATCTTTTAGTTTTTGGTTAATCTGCGAGTGATTCTTATGACAGTGGGTATCCTATTTGGGTGCTATGATTCAGCTCGGAGGAAATCGGATTTTTATTAAAAAAAAAGAAAAGTAATTTGTGGGTTAGGGTATTTTTGCCCCTTCTTTTATTGCTAATACTAGTAATACCTGTGGAGAAACTTCTGGCTGTGATTTGGACTCTTTGAATACCATACGACTGCACCAGCTTAAAAAATTGTAGAAACAGATTACTGGAGACAGGAATTTTTTGGCATTAGTTTAAATTTCAATTGGAATGGCTTTTGCAAGGGTTTAGGTTTGGTGGTTTACAGGGAGAGAGCAGCGCACCTAGTTTTCCTGTTATATCCTTCCAGATAACTACCCATCTATGTTGCCTGGTTGTTGTGCTGTAGGGTATGTAATCCTACAGGTAAACACAACTTTAGGTTGAGAAGCAATTTGGCATGAGCTTGCTTCCAAAATGATCCTTTGATACTGGAAAGCAATTAACCAATTCGATCTGAAAAATAAATTAAATACCTCATCCACCACAAAGTTGACTGTTCTACTGTGAGAGGGTTGCCAGATTATATGAGCTAAGAGCCTAAGAGTACCATTTATCACTGCTTACCTTCAGTTGCTCTTTTATTCTCTTGAAAGGATTAAAAAATACAAGCATGACAATATTTTCCAAATATGCGTTTTTCCTCTGGAACAACATCTCCTTGATGTGGTTTCTGGTTGAACATGAAAGAAAAAAACAGTGTTCCCAAGGTGGTGGATTTAGTTGTACTGTTGTAGGCTTGTAGCTGTGTTATTTTATTTGGTTTTCATATCCATTGGTGTATTTATACACTATAAGACTGGGGAAGAAGCTATACTAAAGAGATAAACTGCTTAAGTAAGATTTTAGCTCAAATTTCAATTCAGCGAAAATACCCTCAAGTTACATCTCACCTCCTAGTTGCCTATGAAGCATCATCTCCCGAAAAAAAAAAAAAGGAGAAAATTTGAAGGAAGGTGTTATCTTAATGCCAGAGTCCAAATGGAAACTTTTCCAGATTATGGATGATGCACTGTCTCTACCTTTTTAAATTGTTATGTATCTTGTAAACTATTTTTCTTCCATTTTGATCAATGCTGCCTATTAAAAAAATCCATTTGGTTCAAAGATAAACTCCTCTCTGTATCTCTCTCTTCTCGTTCTGCCCTCTACCTCTTTCCTAGGTGCATTTATGTGAGCGATCCGTCTATTGACTGCCAATCTCACACCCTTTCATTTTTATTTTTATGAAGCAACATGTAGTTCAGCAAATGAAATGCGTGGGGAAGTGTCAGAATGCTTGGCAAATGGTAGCATATCAAATTATGATACCACATCAATGAGTTATTCCTCATCAAAGCAGGGTGGGTTGGAGACTGATCCTTTAGACAACCATGGCTTGCACAAAGCATCTGATGTGGCTTTCACTTCTCTGCCAACAATGCATTTGAATGAACAAGCACTCCATGCGGAGGTTGGAAGCATGAACAATCAGCATATATTTCCTTCTGATCCTAGTGGAGGAATGTGTTCTAAATCTTGTCCTGTGCCCATCGATTGTGAACAGTCAATTCAGTCATTTACAAACAAAAATGTCCTTTCTCCCTATCAGGATGAGGGTTGTGCTCAGAGAAAATATTTTGCTCCACACTGGTCTACTGAGGCTGTTAACGAGGCTTTAGAGGTTAGTCTACGAATGGTTTTCTGTTTAGATTCTTGATAACTAAAATTGAAATGTGTATCTTTACTCAATTCATTTTAAAGGTATTTGGATGTATCCTCAGATAATAAATAAACTCTTTGCGTGTGTGGTTTTTGTCGTTTTGCAGAAAGGCAATGTCTTCAGAGCATCATTTCGTGTGAATGCATACAATAGACTCGAGGTGGGCAATAAGTTTTCTTTCTTTTTTCATTCTTTCAATAGTATGATTGTAAGGATTGTAATTGCTCCTCATGTAAATTCACGTTTTAGCAACGCGTCTTCGATTTTTTAGGCCTACTGCACAATAGAGGGAGTGAAAACAGATGTTCTCATTAGTGGACTTGCTTCTCAGAATAGAGCTGTAAGTTTGTAGTTTATTTATTTATTTATTTTCTAATCTGTCTTAATTTTTTATTTGTTTCTGATTTTATGGATGAAAAGTGTTTGAACCATTTATTGGTTATCAAATTCTTAAATCCATGCCAAGCATTGGGTGTCTATATATATATGTACATGTATTCTCTATTCTTAGCAATTTTATTTATGTTTTTTGAGCTCTGTTATTGTTGCACAAGTCTTAATAGTCGACTCCTAGAATATTTGAAGATATAATTTGGAATAGTTTTTTCTTGTGGATAAATTTGTAAAATGCTTCTTTTTTGGTGGCATTTATTTTTCCAATGATATGGACACTAATAACGAGTTAACACTCTACTGATACCAACATACTGTTATGTAATTTAATCTCTATTTTTTTTAAGGTACTTCTTACCATTTGGTTTAGCTGACCATCACAATTGGAGAGGAGACATAAGTTTTACACCTAAGAGTATCAACATTAAGGTTTTAACTTTCATCTTGTGCTTCTAACAGATGAGGTTATTGGTGCATACGGAAAAAAGTTGGTAGTTTGTATGTTGGTTGTTGACTAGTTGATCAAGTTGGAGTATAGCATAATTGTAAATTAGAATTATGGATTGATTCTTTAGAATGGGAAGGGGTTTAGGATAAGTAGTACTAAAACAGAATATATGGTATTTACCAAACTAGAAATAAAAACTGAGGAGTAGCGACAAGTTTTTTATAAGGAGGGAGTGAAAGTGATGGTTAGAAAGTGTCAAAATGCCATAGTTTTCTTTATTAGTAGTCTTTTGAGGAGGAGGGAGAGTTTGTGTGTGTGTGTGGGTGGTGGGGTGATTATCTGGAATGTGAGGCAGAGTGAGAGAGAAGCAGTACAGATACCCTTATGGAGGGTTGTGAGATTGCCAATACTTTGGGACATTTCTAAGGCTCTGAATTGATGAGACTACTATTGGTTTGTATATTTTGGCATTAAACAAATGAAAAAAGAGGATGGGTGTATGTGAATTCCATTACATTTTAGTTTTTAATGTTTAATAGGCAAACTTAATAGGGGGAAAAATGGAAATAAGAACAATTGATTTAGTTAAGAAGATAGAGAGATGTCAGTGAACTCCAGTGGTTGGACATTAGTTTGTTTTTATTTCATTATTTTTTATTTTTTTATTTTTTCATTTGGTCAATTTACTCAAGCTGGTTGGGTTTATGGCACGATGTAGACCACTATTGCAGTGTTCTTTTTTGAAGTTTTTCTCTTTTGAATAGGCAAGTATTAAGTTTATTAAGAACACCAACAGTGGGGGTTTTAGGCAGTAGCAGGAAAAGTACAAGAATCACCAAATAGAACAAGGAAAAGGAAAATAAGAATCTGTGGATACCCAACCCTTAGGCCATCCAAAACCTATCAATGAAATCTAAAAGGATAAGCTCTGTTTCTTCATAGATTTCATTGATGAGAGAAGAAAAGATTTAAGGAAGATGCATCTTTCAAATGGAGCTCCAAATGGTCTAGCCTTTAAAGATGTTGTGACTTCAATCCCTCCACAAACACCGATACAAGCTTGAGACCGCCGTTTGCAATGCTCATCTTTCAGCCTTCCATACAAAATTATCATTTACTGACTGGACTTGTGCTTAAAAGATATCAAAGATAGAGGTGGCAGAGCCCTTAAGCTACGAGCCATCTAGCATTGAATACAATGTGGTCAGCTGAAAGAAGTAAATCATTTTTCAAAGTACAAAATTGTGAGAAGAAAGAAAAAGGGGAGAAAAAGGTATTGGTTCTATAAAGATTTGATGAGTAGAGCTTTCCCCCCCGTTTAAGACTAGTTTTGTAAATATGAATTATTGTGTATCCTAGATCCTCAATGGACACTGCTAAAATCTTTAATCATTAATACGTGCCTCATGTTGACAAAGTCATGCCACAACTTTAATATTTTTTCCCTTCTGCTGTCTACTGGTTTTTAGCTTGACATAATGCAAATCTTATGTTTATTTAGAACTTTAGTTCTTCCTTTTCAATTTCAAGGCCTGATATTGAAATTTCTATAAGATGATCCAGTTGTTTCTATATTTCCTAAAAATTGCAATTATATAAATGTGCTGCTATCATTGCCTTCTCGTTAACCAAGAAAAAAGAAGAAGAAAAACTTAAGTTACTAGTATCAGTGCCATAATTGTGTGGAGATGGCGTTTCCTGTCCCAGTCCTGATTGATAAAATAATTTGGATGTGGAGATGATTTTTTACATTTGATTTTACCATATTATTAGATGGTTGAAAATTTATTAAGCAATAGTCTTAAAATTTTATATCAGAGGGAGCGTGGTGAGTTTTGTCAAGAGGTTATTGGGCAATATAGTCTTCATATTTTACGTCAGAGAGATCATGATGAGTTTTGTCACGAGCAGTTTTCCCCGTAGGATGCGGTTTTTTTTTGTGTATTCGCCCTTTATGGTTTTTGTTGCTTTGTATACATTGTATATACTTTTTTAATACAATTTCCATTTACCTATCAAAAAAAAAAAAAAAAAGTTTTCCAGGTCACACACTTCTTATGGTGATCTTATGGTGCTTGACTGTTAAACCTTGGGATCATTCAATTTTGAATTTTGTGACTTGGTTGCATGCTTCAAATTACTTTCTTTAAAATTGTTTTTGAATATTATGCTGAAATTGCACTTATTCAGAAGAATCCTTGAGCAGATAAAATATGCAGTAATACCTGTCCCCTGGGTCTGACTCAGTTGCCCACCCTAGCTGTTGGGGTGGGGGTGTTGGGGGTTGGGGAAGCTCCAGGTTTGGTTTCAGGCACCCAAAAAAAAGGTTTCCTGTTCCCCCACCCACCCACTGCACTTTCTTTAGGTTCCAGATCTACCAAAATTTTTTATCTTGATGTTTTTTTTCCACTTCTTTTGAGGGATGGGAGGAGTATTGATGGAATCAATTCTTTCATGTAGGTAGAAGGAGACATTGTAGCAGTTAAAGTTGATCCTTTCTCATTATGGAGCCGGATGAAAGGGTCAACTGTGTTTCCTAACAATGCTGGTCTAACAGAAGATCATAACTTGCTTCCTGATGTTACTTTTGTTGGTGATAGCTGGAAAGGAAAAGGCAAGGTAGATGTGAATTGTGATTTTGGCCATGAAAGAAATCACTTCCTTCTTCATGAAAAGGGGTTTCCCTACGAAGATAATGCTTTTTCAGCGGAGAATATTTCCCAAGAACCAATGGGCCATAATCATGTTAATGGACATCACCCCCCTGTCTTTGGTCCTTCACATGTAAGTTGTTTTGGTGAGCGAAGCAACATGGACTCATTGGAGAAGATTTGTGCTGCAATTAATTCATTCCCATCAAAACGACCAACTGGCAGTGTTGTAGCCATCATTGAGAGGTCTCCTCGTCGGGTTGCTGTTGTTGGTTTTCTTAGTGTTAAGCAGTGGCTTTCTAGCCGTGTACTTCACAGAAAGGGCGCTAAAACGAACAAAACTTATTTGTCACTGTCTGATAGTGAGTATATCCAGTTGACACCAACTGACCCTAAATTTCCAAAGATGGTGGTACCTGTGAAAGGCTTGTCTGACTGCATCAAGAAACGATTGGAAGATGGTGATGCATCAATGGAAACGGAGCTTGTAGCTGCACAAATCAGTGATTGGGGGGAGGAAAGTTCTCTTCCCCTAGCTCATGTCATGCATATTTTTGGGCGAGGTGGGGAAATAGAACCAAGAATTGCTGCAATTTTATTCGAAAATGCAATTCATCCTTCTGAATTTTCCCCTGAATCTCTTTCCTGCCTTCCACGTATTCCTTGGAAGGTGCCACAGGAGGAAATTGAGAGAAGAAGAGATCTTAGAAATTTGTGCATATTTACTATTGATCCTTCTACTGCCACTGATCTTGATGATGCTCTATCAGTTGAAAAGTTATCTGGTGGCAATTTCAGAGTGGGGGTCCATATTGCTGATGCATCATATTTTGTTCTACCCGACGGAGTCTTAGACAGAGAAGCACAATCTCGATCTACAAGTGTCTATTTGCTGCAGCATAAGTTGCCAATGTTGCCACCATTGCTTTCTGAGAATTTGGGTTCACTTATTCCTGGAGTGGATAGACTTGCCTTTTCCATTTTCTGGGATATTAATCTTGCTGGGGATGTTGTAGATCGTTGGATTGGCCGTACTGTGATACAATCTTGTTGCAAGCTTTCATATGAACATGCACAGGGCATTATTGATGGAATGTTTGATGTGGAGGGTTCCAAAATTCTGGGAAATGACTGTCCCCAATTGCATGGCCATTTTAAATTGCCTGAAGTGATAAGATCTATTAAATATCTTTATGCAATTTCCAAAACTTTGAGGGCCAACAGGTTTAATGACGGCGCACTATTGCTGGATGGCGCCAAAGTTATTCTCTTGTTTGATGAACATGGAGTTCCATATGACAGCACATTTTCTGTACGGAAGGACTCCAATTCTCTTGTTGAGGAGTTTATGCTTTTGGCAAACAGGACAGCTGCAGAAGTCATATCTAGAGCTTTTCCTGATAATGCATTATTGAGAAGGCACCCTGAGCCTAATTTGCGAAAGCTTAGGGAGTTTGAAGCATTTTGTAGTAAGCATGGTTTAGAATTGGACACCTCTTCTTCTGGTCAGTTTCATCATTCGCTGGAGCAAATTAGGGAAAAGCTCAAAAATGACTCTGTGTTGTTTGATATTCTCCTTTCATATGCTTCGAGGCCAATGCAATTGGCAACATACTTTTGCAGTGGTGACTTAAAAGACAACAAAAACGAGTGGTCTCATTATGCCCTGGCTGTTCCTCTTTACACCCATTTTACATCCCCACTGCGTCGATATCCTGATATCATAGTACACCGGACATTGGCTGCAGCTTTAGAAGCTGAGGAATTATATCTGAAACATGGGGCAAAAATGCAAAAGGTGAAGAATGGGGAGGAAATGGGAAGATGTTTCACTGGTATTCACTTTGATAAGAATGCTGCAGAATCTGTAGAAGGTCAGAAGGCACTATCAGTTGCAGCATCAAAGCACCAACTTCCATGCACAGAAATACTTGCAGATGTTGTTGCTTATTGCAATGAGAGAAAGCTGGCTAGTAGGCATGCTAAGGATGGCTGTGAGAGACTCTATATGTGGGTTCTGCTGAAGAAGAAAGAGGTATTTTTTCCTTTCTTTTTCACTCTTTATCTTCAGCTTGATTTGTGTAGTGATCATTTGCCTCTCTGGTAACAATCTGCATGACTAGCTTGTCTTCTGTGCTTTTCCAGGTTTTATTGTCGGAAGCTAGAGTTTTGGGTCTGGGTCCAAGATTCATGTCCATTTATATTCATAAGCTTGGTGTGAGTTGTTACTTGCTCCTTTTATATGGCTCCTCCCCACTCTGCCGCCCCCCCACCTTCTCTCTCTCTCTCTCTCTCTATTTTTTATTTTTTTTAATGTAGAGCATCAGTTTCTTATGCTAATATATACATATTTCTAGATTGAGCGACGCATTTACTATGATGAAGTCGAAGGCTTGACGGTAGAATGGCTTGATGCTACATCCACATTGGTAGTCAATTTATCCACAAATAAATGTTCTCGTTGGAGGGGGAATCAATGGAAGTACAGGCAACTTGAAGATGTTGCATGGGTTATTCGTCCATGCAACTTGAAGCAGGAGGTGGATGCGTTTGGAGACACTGTTAATGAGTGGGGTGCAACAACAGTGGGAAGAGATGCTAGTGTTGCATCCTTGCGCCCAAGGTGCACATCTGAATCTGGTGTTTCAGATGCTAATGAAATTGACCCTTTATTTTTTCCTCTCACAGTTCGCACCCTTTCAACAATTCCAGTAGTTCTTCATGCTGTTGGCGGTGATGATGGACCTCTTGATATAGGGGCAAGGCTGTACATGAGCTCATATTATGGTTGATTTGGAGGGTTTTGGATTGTGAGGCTAAAGCATTGCTAGTAGTTCCAGACTTGGGAAGCTGAAGAAATCAGAGCATGTTTTGGAACAGGGAAGGTCTGATGATGTAGATACGTAGTTGGTGTATAGTTTTAAGTAGTTTTTTTAATGGATTAGATTGGCTGATGCAATATGAATCTGCTTGGGTGTTGAATGTGAACATCTGGTGGGAGGTGTAGATAAGGCTGGAGATTTCTCTGTGGCTATGTGTAGTGGCTGTTTTTAACAAAGCTGCTTGCGGGGGAATATGCCCTTGTTTTTTATATAGGCCAGTTCCTTCCCGTTCAAATATCTGGTACACTTCAATTTTGATAGTGCCAGAGACACCAGAAAAATCATGCTATATTGGTAGTTATAATTATCCTCTAACAGCAGGCATTTTGAGTGGCCTGGTCTGAGTTTTATTTCATATATTTTGACACTTTTGACGTTACTACTCTACATGAGTGTTGAATAACAAGGTTGGCCCTCTCTTGATATGAACGGAAATGGTTATCCTCTCTTGTTATAGCTGTTGATTGATATGATATAAAGCTTGTTTGTATCCTTTCAATTGCAATCAACTGCCATATGGGTCTGCTCTGTTTTGTGATAGCTGCATGGATCTTTGCTCTGCTTCCATGGGAGGCCAATTTGACAATGAATACGCTTGGTGGTACCCTGGTAATGTCGGCGGTCAGCAGCTGGGAACCTATCTCAATATCAATTATGTGGCGAGAAATATCATCCTAACATACTTTTGGGTTCGGGTTTGTGCACTGCTACTTGATGAACCGTATGGATTCTAAGCACTTGCTTAAAATTATTACTTTTTATGTTTCAACTTCCATCTGCAAGCTACCCCAAAGTGCAATAAACATATTAAACCTGTTTTTGTTAATATCGAGTATTTAATGATTCATGGCTTAAAATATTTTAAAATTAAATTACATTCTAATTGTTGATTTAAAAGTTTATTATTTAGTTCTATTGTTTGAATGAAGTATTTTTTTTTAATTATTAAGTATTTGTTTGGATATCTTTTACAAAAAAATAGTTTTTATTAAAAATTATTTTGAAAATTTGAGGTAATACTTTTTTCATGGTATTTTAACTTTTAAAATAAAATAATTGAATATAAGTTTATAAGTTTTTGTATCTTAAAAAAAAAATTATTATTATTATTATTTGTTTTTAAAACAAAAAATAGGTGATATACTCAAATCGAAATTAAATTAATATATTTATTTGTATCATTATTTAGTTATCAAATATTCATACTAAAAATACTATTGGAGTAAGAAATATCATATAATATGATTTATGTAAAAATCAAATATTAGCTATTCTAGATTTATCAAATATTTAAGTTTTAATTTTCAAATTTTAAGTTGTAGTATAAAATACAAAAAATTAATATATATATATAAAAGATGGCCTCTTGATACACGTGTTATTTTTTATTTTTTAAAATAAAAATTCTTAATTTAAAAGCAAAAACTAAAAAATAAAAATATATCCATGAACCATCTAAATAATTAATTAAATTATTTACCAAACAACTCTAAAAAATTTTAAAATTTAAAAGGTCCAATGGTGTACTTGGATTCGCTGGCTGAGGCTCCGTCGCTTCTGGGACTCACGAGTATGAAAGAACAAACACGGAGGAGGGGAGAGTGGAAGAGCGAGTGGTAGTCTGGCTCTTTGTAACAAATGGCGGGAATGGGTTGGTACGGACCTTTAATCGATCTGTCGAGAGCCTCTTCTCACGTTGGCGATTACGTTCAACTCCTCGTTTTTGTTCATAAATCCACTCCCATTCAGGTCTCTCCCCTCTTTAAGTCCCTGATATTCTTCTGTTTTACTTCTTGTAAGGATTCTATGGTTACGCTATTCATTCTTCCTCCCGTTTTTGAACTATCAAACCTAGCTATTGAATTGAATGATACAGCAGCGTGTAAATCATGATCTTACTCCTTGTTCCCAAACAATTTATTTCCAATTTGCTTGCATGTTAAAAAGCAAATGGACTAATTAGGGTTTCCAAGTTTAAAAAAAGTCGACAATATAACTGTATACGGTTTTTTATTTATTTATTTTTTATTATTTTATTTTATAGTAAAGGAGACGAAGAGAATCCTTAAGCCTCCAGACCTTTTGGATATTGGAAAGTTTAATGGAAAAGAAAACATGGGAAAAAATTGGAAGGAAAAGAAAATAGAAATTAGGTTTAAACTTAGTATATTTTTCCATGCGATTCTTCAGACCTTTTTTTCTACTGAAGAATGGAGAATCAGAAAATGTATAATTTTCTAAACTTAGTGTTTCTCCCATCTTGTGGTCTCGCTCTTTCATTCATATAAACTCTTGTGTCTATTGCACCAAGAAATGTCAGTTGTCCTAGAATTAGATTTTTCCATTCTTAGTATGATTCAAGTTGAACAATCAAACTTATGTTATCTGCAGTATAAGCTGCCAAAAGGTGGAGCTGTAATTAGGACAGACATTCAGGTTGGTGATGATACCCGGCCATTTTTCTCTGTATCCCTATGGCAAAAGCAGATGGGATTGATGGCAATTTCTGGAAATGTCATTTTGTTACAGAGTGAGTACCCTTTTTTTAGTTCAATCTCATGCCTTAAGTGATAATGGACGGTCGAGTCAGTAAGTTATATGCTGTTTTAGATGATTTAGAACTTATACACTGTTTTAAATTTCTAAGTTCTCTATTAAGTGGTAGGTTTTAAGGATCTAATTCTATTTCTCCCAGTCCCACATTTGTGTTCGTGGAATTTCAGTGATTAACTTTGGTTGGTAATACTTTTTTTTTTTCGTTCTTTTTTTTTTCTCTGGTTTTAGATGTCAGGATTACAAGATTTGGAGATTTTGTCGAGGCTCGAACCATCCAATGCTCATCTTTACTATGTTTAATCCATCCTTACGAATCAATTATCTCAAAGGGTATTTCACTTTACTCTCGTCTCCCTTGTGAAGCTTGAATGATTCCATCTAAATGATTTATTCTCCTTCGCTTTGTGGCTTTTAAACTGATTAATAGATTGATTTTTATGATCTTATCTGTTCATATTTCAATTGATCCTGAACTTGTTTGGCTGGATGGCCAGTATATAGTCATCTCAGAGCCAATAAACCTGTCTGGAAAATTATGAAGAACTCAAACGGATATTCCTTAAGTTTTCAATCCAATTCTCTGCTTTGTTGGTCACAAACATATGGCTAGTATATAAAATTTTAATTTTATCGATAAAACATTATTTAACAGCATGGACACCCTTGTTTACCTTGATTTTATTTTCTATTGAGATAAATTATGCCTGCTCAACTCAATTACCTTTGTTATTTTAGGTGTGGATGACTTGATTAGGGATTTTCAATTTGGGATATCAATGAAGGAAAAGCTTAGGAGGGTAATAGAATGGGTACAACAAGCTGGGTCTAGTCTTCATGATATGCATTTTCACGGCCATCAAGTATTTTCTTCACCTTCTGTTTTGTTACTATCATTAAATTCCTTGAATTTTCTGGGAATCACAGTTATATGTTCTATTGTAGAGAGAGCATGAAATATGTAAGTTTCAACATATGATTTTTATGGATAAAATATTTTCTTGGTGAATGTGTGTATTCTTTCAATTGTGTTAAAGCGTTCCATTTTGCATTCATTGAATTTGTTTTTCCTTTACAATTTTGTTCTCCATTTGGTTGTGTCCCTTTTGTATAATTTAGCTTCTTTCTTAGTCTCTACCTATCACTTGATTTTTACATTTTTGCTTAGATCAAATCACCTGTTATAATACACTTCAGTTTTCCTTTTGCTTGGAAGAAACAGACACCTCCGGTATGCAAGACACGTGCATTGATTTTGGGAGCTGAACCTTAGTCTGCTTGTGTTTAAGAAAATATCCTTGAATAAGTTATCATAAACATTCCTTGAACCGTATACATGAAATTTTATAGTAGTGTGTTAAAACTGTTGGGAACCTTGGATTACTCAATTTCTAAGCCTTGGATCTCGTAGGGTACATGCATCTATCCAAACATCTCTAAATCTATTACAGCGAAATAAAATGACAATAAAAACCAATATTACTAAAGATCTAGAGACATAGTATTTATACCTATGGTTTGGATATTCTTAGATCAAAATCCATCCGATGAAGAGCGTGTTTGAATAGTTTGGATGCCTTATTCATCCAAGATCTTCCGTCCAATGACTTGAACCATGATCTTGACACTTCAAAGTGTGGGTTTTGGAAGTGTGAAAACCTAGGTTCTCTCTTTCTCTCTCTCTGGAGGTGGAGGACGACTGTCTAAAGTCATGGAAACCCTAACCCTAACTCCTAAGTGATTTAAGTGACTTGAGTCCACCAAGGCTTGTGTCACTTAATCTAGCCCGAAATGGGTTTTAATTGATCAATTAACCCAACAGGGCTGTTTAATTAATCAATTAACCTAATTTAGAGACCTTGTTCACCATCTTTTGTGTAATTTTGTGTAATTACCAAAATGCTCTTATGCACAAGAGTAAACCTAGAGCCACTCCAACTCTCATAAATCGTGCCATCATGGTATATTAGTTTAAAGTGGGGACTATTGGGACCAATAGGAGTACTGACTTATTCAGAATCCAATTCTGAAGTTGATTCAACATCACACTACAGAGAATTAATTACATCTAATACGTTATGTAAATAACAACAAGACGAAGCTTGAGTCCGTGACCTATTATCCACTACATGCAGACTTATTAATTGGTGTTTGTAATCTAATAAGATAATGTTATCACCTATCAAGATTACCTCTCCAATCTTTGAGTTACAAATCCCACTTATTATGTGATCATTTGACATATTCTAGGTCTAGGGAGCATTTGTCAAATTTCATTAAATGAATTCTTGAAACCACAGATTTCATGATCACATGTCATTTAGATCATCCAAGGGGATATGTCATCTTAATCCCATGAGATATCATGGTGCCTCTATTGAGAATACCTGTTGCCACTAGTCTCTATTAATCGTGACCCAATTCATAGGGATATCTAACCACTTTAGGGTTTCACCTATAGGTCAAAGCCTTCTGTTGATTTTGACACAGACTTAATATCCTCTCAAGGTTGAGAATTCATGCAATATAGTAGCTTGGTGAATCATGGCAATATATAGTCTTACGTCATGATTCACCATAGGTTCTGTCTAATGTGCATCACATACGCTAGTGCACTCACTATTGGAAACCTATCCCGATAGTCAAATGAGCCATCCCTCCAATTAGGAGGTGGTACACTATAGTCTCTACTAGATTGTCTAAATCTATGAACCAACTATGAACAACTTATCTACTTACAAGGAACCCATGACTTGTGTCCTCTATGCAACTCCTAATGCACTCAAGTCATGTATAATGTAAGAGATATGGGTTGAACGCTCAAATCAATGTCAATGCATAAAAGGGATAGTTAAGTCTAATTTTGTTATATCATGTCTTGCTTTTAGGGATTCAATCATGACAAGAATGTATGTTACTTAGTGCTTTTAACCTTGTGATAGTTGTCAATGTGAAACTTACTCCACTTCTATGCTTAGTTTCAACCTTCTTTGATGTTGTATGGAGTTTTTTTTTTTTCCAGGTATCTGGTTTTATATAAATGTTATAAATATAATAATATCTTTATCCTGTATTTTTTTTGGATCTCCATTTTAGACTGCAATGCCTTGTGTGCTTGAGAATTTTGTCACTGAGAATATTGTGCACAGCAGAAGAGGCCACTATTAAAAAACTGGAAAGCGCATGAAGAGAGAATATCTCGGAACTGTTTCTCACTTTCAGGAGTGTCACATCTGACAAGTTCAAGTAAGGTAACCTTTTATGCAAGTGTAGGTGAAATTTTTCTGCCATTTACCTGGAGAACTCTAGATGAATCTGAGAAAGAAAGGATGTTCATCAGCCAGAGGGTGTCTAAACCTCGAGACAATAATTTAGCAGCAGATCTCATTTGTAATGGCTGCCAGCTATGTGGTTCCCCTTTGGATATGGAGAGTGGGTATGGAAGATCGCACTTCCTCTTTGCTGTGATTGTTTCCTGAAAGGGTTGTGATTATGTTTACCGAATGGTATGCTCACCTACACTGCAACAGGTCCACATTTGAACAAACCGCCATTCCACTCTATTGCAAGAAAAGTTCTAACCATCTTCATGTAGTGAGCTTGATATATCGACCCTTTATGGTAAGGGTATCTTCTTAACTTCTCTCTCTCTCTTTGGAGTTTTCTCCCTGAGTGATGAAATTAATGCACCTAATTCCTATTGAATTGGTGAAATAAACTTTTTCTTCAGTGAATATTATCCTTGATTATCTTATCTATTGATTTTCTTTTACTTCTGGAATGATACTGTTGATTTAGCATGTTGGAGTTGGGTGACATCTTGGGGGTGTATTTTGCAAGATTCTTGGAGAGAAAACTCTTGAACTCCTAAGCTTTTTATCTCAGATGTGATTTGTTTCAAGAGATAATGAAAAGCCAGTGGTTGCAATTCATGCACAGATGGCTGCAGCATGCCAATCAACATCATAAATTAATATTCTGATGGAACTAGTTACCCATTGTTAACACATTCTACTGGCAGCATTGGTGGAAAATTCTGCTGCTATTTTCATTTTATAGACTTCCATGATTACTTCAGTGAGGTTCAAAGTTATGTAAATTGTAGCTTCTAGGCCTATCTTGGAAAACAATCTTTTGGGGTTTATAATCCTTCCTCTTAGGAAAGCCAGAGCATTTTGGAATTATATCTAATTGATGGTGCCTAGTATACTTGTAGAAGTACCCACTCATTCACCCAAAGCCAGCACCTCACTGTCACCAAATGTTTTATGCATTTGACTTCCACATGCAAATAAACATTGTTTCCTTGCATAGAACTTATTTTTCCTTTCTGAAATTAAAGGATCAGGGTTTCTAAAACCTTCCAAGATTCATTCTCACTGTCTAGATCCTTGGATTTTTTCCTATTAATTAACGAGTTCTGAAGGAGAAGTAAGTAACTTGTAATAGATTCCTCTTCACTTGTTTCATCACCCTGAACGGAACATCTGGCTGATGATTATTATCTTGAGTGTCGGAATATTTCTTTGATTTTCCTCTGCACACGATTCAAACTTTTGTGCTTTCCTTCTCCAAATTCAGATGTGTTTCAATCATGTTAACCACCACTGATCTCTTTTCTTAATTGCAGTTATATGTTTGGGATGAAACCGGATGCATCTTGCTTCTTGTCAAGAACAAGACTGCAGAAGTCTTGTTTGGAAACATAACAGCTGAGAAAGTCTACTTATGCTATATGCAAAAGCATGGAGGAAACCCCGCTCCTAAAAATGTACAAAAGTACAATCATTCTGATGCAGGAGCTGCTGCTCACCTGAAAGCTTCCGGGAAAAGAGTTGCAGATTCTCCGTATGCAGATAAGAGCATGGAACCAAAGAAAAGACAGCAGTGTGAACAAAACCCAGATTTCTATCTGATTTGGTTGATTCTGCTGAAAATGTTACTGCAGCAAGGAAAAAACAGTCCTTTGAAATTTGAAGCAACCGTGGATGTTGAGCTAGATAGGGAAAATGGGAGGTTTGAAATGGAATCTGTATCAATCCCATGCTTCAGAGCCGAAGTGTCCTCAGTGTAAGTACAAATGTCATTCAGCAGTTTCATTTCTTCGATTTTACAGTAACAAATATGACAACTCTTGGCATGCCTAATTTTCTGCAGGTTATGAAATCCTCGTGTAAGACGTCAAATTAATTGAGAAGCATTTACATGGACATGTAGTCGAGCATTTTCACCCATTCGCCTTTCCGGAAAGAATTAATTGATTAAAAGATGAAAAGATCCCCACATTTGTAAATACTATCTCTCCCGTCTTTTTAACTTTGACATTTGGATTTATTTACATGTCAATAAGCATAAAAAATATTAATAATCACAGATGTATCGATAGTTTGATTTTATGGATATATTAGAAATATATTGATAGATATTTTGACATAAAATATCAATTGATCTAAAATTAATAAAAAAAACTTATGAAAATGTAAAATAAAACTCTTATGAATGAAATTAAAAGAATAATACATATTTTAAAGTTTTTTTGTTGAATATATGTAAATATGTATTTTATGTATCAATAAAAAATATAAATTTTATAAATGTACATTGATTATTAAATTATATCAAATGTTATTCGATAATAATATTATAATATTTGATTATAATATATCTAATTTTAAAATATATTTAATATTATAATTATAATATATTTAATTTAATTGTATTAAATGATATAAAATAAATGATGATAAATACATAATTTTTTAATATTTAATTAATATATTAATGATATTAAAAACCTTTTGCTAATCAATTAAATGAAAATTTTTATTTAATTATTAAATAATTATAATTAATTTGTTGTTTAAAGTATTTTGTACATATGAAAACTTTTAATATATATATATATGTGACGAATAGATTTTAGGTTTAGAAAGAAAGGTGAAAGGTTAGATTTGTAAATTAATTAGGATCATTTTATCCCTATAGTGGAAATGCTTTCTAGTCCTTATATATTGAATTATTCGGTTAAAAACGATGAAATAATCTTCATATTTATGAATTTAATCCTTTCATGTTTTTCATTATTCCATGTTTTGTATTTTTTTAATAGTAACCCATTTTTGATATTAATATCCTTCATTACTTCTAGTATTTATATATATGTTTGGAAAGAAATGATTATTTTTACAAGAAAAAATGAGAATATTTTTGTAATGATACCAAAAAAAGGATGATGAGTTATATTTTCAAAATTGAATTTTCAATGACTATTTTAATCAAATAACCTCTATATATTTTTTCAATGCAGGTCCACAAATGATATAAATAAATGATCATTTTCAATGATATAACAGTGCGTTTGATAATGATTTTCAAAAGTGTTTTTAACTTTTATAATATTGAAAATTTTTATTTTTTAAGTATTAAAAATATTAGAAATATTTTTTAAAATTATTATGAATTGCAGTTTAATTATTAGAAAAGTTAAAATCACTTTTTAGTTTTTATAAGAACCCCTAAAATGTGCATGCTGGGCCCACAGAGAGTGAATAGGAAAATCTTGTGAAATATTATAATTACAAACCTTTTCATATATATATATATATATATATATATTTATTTATTTATTTATTTATATTGTGTTTTTTAATAGTAATAACATATGTAAATTGAATTTTTTAATAATGTCTGAGTTTGGAGTAAACATTCTTTGGAAAATAGCAAAACCATGGCAGAAGACGAATATTAGTAGGATAACTGAGAGAAGATTGGAGTGGGGAGCGGGAAAAGACAAGGAAAAAAATGAGAGGAATCGGAGGGCCCTTGCTGTGCATAGGAGATCTACTGACCGACGTTGGGGAAGCTGATCCTCACTCCGATCAACCATCACCTCTCTCATCATCGTCATCTTCCTCAATTCCCTTTTCCCCTCATACCCTTCAACCCTCTCATCTCAATCGACTCTTCCAGGTTTTTCAATTTTTTTCATTTTCCTCATGTCTGTTGCTTCCCTAATTTGTGAATTTTATCCTTTTCTTTTGTCGAATTTTATTTTTGTGGGTTATTATAATTATTTTTGTGATGTGTAGAACTGCGTACCAAATTTTCCACATATAACGAAATCAAGATTCAATCTATGAATCCGCACATAACTATCCCGATTATGCATCTGTATACGTACTAATTGCTTGACTATCAAATCCAGATCCCAGTAATATCTTATGTTTTGTTAAAGCGTCTTTTGAATTGGGTTTCTGGAAACTGACAGAAAGTGCAACGATTTTGTGCCAAGAAAAAAAAAAAAGGAAAATAAGGAAGCTGGTCAAACATTCTCAAGATGGGCTAGCCATTTATGCAGGTCAGCCACAAACATAAGGGAAGCTTGAATGTTATATGAACATTGATTCCCATAACCAATGAAACCCCCTGAATGTCTGTTACCCTCACATCTCAGCTAAAGCACATATGTTTTACTCTGCATACCAAATAACCCCAGGATAGCAATGTTCAAAGTCCTTAAAGTTTGTTAGCCCTAAATTGCTGCTCCAGGGGAATAGGGAGTGAGAGGTTGAACATGTTGAATGTTGTTGTTAACTTTTGGTGTAATTGTAGTTAGTTTAGGGTTTTGTTTTGTAATTGAATCAGGACATGATTGTTTACTCATTTCATTTTATGGTTGTGAGTGCTTTTCAACTTGAACTCAATAAGTGATACGGGGCTGGCAGCTCAGCTCATGGAAGTTATGTGTATCTGGATGATGGAAAACCAAACATGGAGATTGGATATCTTTGTTATTGTTGCTAGTCTCAGAGTTTGGGACATGACCTGGAAGCTTCTAGAAGAGTTGGTGATGTTTCATGGTATCATACTTATTACTTGCATCAGGCAAGGATGATGGAAAACTTTAATACAAGGTTTTATAGAGGTCCCATTTGTTGGAAAAAGATACAAGATATTATTTACTAAAAAGGACCAAGTAGGGTGATACCCAGAGTATCAAAAGAGATATGTCACAAGAGCAAAAATAATAAAAAAAAAGACGCAAAACGGCAAGAATTCTTGCAATGGTTACAAGTGTCATTTCACTTGTATTCTAGGGCATAGAATTCCTTATAAAAGAGTCAAGAAATCAAATTCTCCTCTTAACCTACAAATTTACCTCTTGGTTAACCAATCTAGGTATTTAGCAAGAATCAATCATCTAGTTATATTTTCCAGGATTTCTTCTTCTTGGTTGGATATTTGGCATTGATTTTGCAACCTTCCATCTGCTTTCCATTGGCATAGTTCCTCAAAATGTAGCTTTATCCATCTTATGGGCGGGAATGCTGGCCCTCATCCAAGTTACACATCAATATGCCTCCAATATTATTTGAAAAAATATTATATCAAAGTAAACTAATCCACATCTTCTTCTTGACCTCCATATGCCTCCAATGGTATTTGAAAAAATGTGATATCAAGATAAACTAACCCGCATCTTCTTCTTAACCTCTATATGCCTCCAGTTCCATTGAAAACATGTCATGCTAAAGCAGAATGACCAATATATTTTTCTTGATCTCACCATTGGGGATGGCAGCTTGGATTGGAGAATTTTAGTCAATATCTTGATTAGGATTGAAGCTCTTCTCAAGCTCCTCCCATTGTAAAAGATTGCCAAATACTTTTGAAAATTCTCTAACGAAGATAATATCTATGCTTGTATTTTCCTTTGATCTTCAAACCCTTGCCCATAGGATATGCTGAAGTCCCATTTTTATGCACACTATGTGGATTTATCAACAAAGATATGTTCATATGTGAAAATAGGCTTTATGTATTCATGATTTGGGGGATGATCCCACTTTATTTGTTTTGGTTCATTTGAAGGGAGCCTGATGATAGAATGTTGGAACAAGAGGAGTGCTCAAATGAAAAGCTTTGTAAATCATTTTTGGATTGAGCTAGGACACCCCGCTGCAATTTTGTGCCAATTAGCAAATTTTCCATTTTCTATAGATTTTAGGCAATCCCAAGACATTTTAGAACCTTGAGGTGCTTAGAAGAGTGTGTGACAACTTTTAAGGTGCCTAGAGGTGCTTGAAACAACTTGAAGGTGATGAAGGTGCTTGGCGTGATTGACAAGCTAGATTAGCTTGTTCAAATTCTGTACCTGAGACTGATGAGAATGGTATCCTCCCTAGCTACTTATAAACAATGGACCCAGTAACTAATTGTAACCATCTCAATGAGTTGAGAATGCCTTGTATTGTAGAGCTTCATAATGTTATTATACTTTTTTTCGAATATTTCTTCCTATTGACTCTTAGTTCTGCAGCTGCTTGAGTTAAATTGACTTGTGTGGTCAGAGTTTCAAGGTGCCCAGGTACCACACGGATATTTAGGGAAGCTCCTTGGCTGTGACACTATGCTCTTTCTTGTGGATTCTATAGAGGGATTGGGTTAAGGTTAGGGCTGTTAGGATGCTGAGTGCTTTGCTGTTGTGTTTGTTTTCCTTTCCCTTTTGGTGCTCATCTATGCTTCCAGTATACCTAGGTTGTGCCTTTTTATTAGACATCAATATATTTTTTATTCTTTGCCTATTAAAAAAAGAGGTGCCATATGGAGCGGGTTCCTTTCTATCAACATGGGGTCATGTGCTCTTTTGTTTCACATGTGCCCTCATCTCTAGATCTTCATCGCATGCTGATGCAATGTGGCACCCTAAATGCCCAAATACCTCAAATATCCAGATGACACAGGTCCCCTTCTCTGTTGGCTGCTGGGGCAGGTTCTCCCTCTTCACCCTAGGGTGTTTCTTTAGGAAAACACTTTCACCCTATCTACCTAAGAGGCCGATGATAGGGCTCTGGTTGTTGGGGGTGAGCTGTGCCATAAGCCAACCTACCTCTCAGTTGGTCTTGGCCTCCCTAGGACACACTGTCTTAAAAACCCTCCCTTGGGCAGGCAAACACCCATTCGCACGAACGCTTGGTCAAATATATATAGAGGCCTAGGGGGGCTTATTTGGAAGGATTCAAAAACTCCAAAGCTCCATTTTCCCCTATAACCTTTGCACTTCAACATCTGTATGGCATCCCTCCTTCCAACAGAGAACCTCACACCAATACCCACATGTGTAACAAATGAGAGAGAAGTGCTAATGTAAAGTTCTATTGTTTCTTTTTTCTTTCTATTCTCAGTATGTGTGTATACATGCACACACACACACACTGATATGTATATATTGATGGTTTCAAATGATTCATTAAAACATACTTAACGTAATTTGTGTCTTGGATGCCTATGTTTTTCCTTTTAAAATTCTTAGGATCCTTTTGGTTTTTCCTTGATATGTTCCATTTGATGATGTATGATGTAATTGGATTAGTATATTGAACCTTAATGTCCTTTCTATTTATTTCCAGATCATCAAGATCAAACAAGCAAATGGAATAACAATTGGGTGATGATTGTACTACTAATCTGGTCAATCCTTTTGGTTATTAATACCTTAAGTTAAAACATATGATACACTACCACAACTTTTAGTCTGAAACCTCTCAATTCTTTCTGGAGAAAAAATGTCTAGGTTGCAGTGTATTTTGTAGAATGCCTCGTGATTCCAGTTGGTAATCTGGTAGAAGTTCATTGCCTTATATGGAAATTTTACTGGCATATTTTACCTGTTGTAACTTTTTCCTAGAACAGGAGGGTTTTAAGGCTTATCTTGAAAAGAGTTTTTCCTCCCTGTTTTCATTTAATCCATGTAATTCCTTTGCAGTTTTTATCTTCCCTTTTTGTCTTCTACTCTGAATCTAATGCCAACGCTTCTTGCATTAGGAAAACTATGACCAGTTGAACAAAGCATTTGCTGGTACAGACCACTCATGGACCGCTCTAACTCTCAAGGTGATGGATTTTCTGTAAGGACATCAATTATATACATAATGCTTATGTCTATTGGGGATTAACATGTTAGATATTCTAGAACCAATTAAATATAACTTGATTTGCTTCTGACTGCAGTTTAATGAATTTTTATCCTGGAATGTATGACTTCTCTTAGTATTTGTGATCTATTACATAGAGGTACCCAGGGAGATTTGCTACATTTTTATTTAATGGGCATTATTTTTGTTTTTTTTTGAAATGTTGGAGTTAACTCCTGCAGTTCTGTCATTCAACAAACAAAAACATGCCTTTTATGAGCATATTGATTTTGGGATTTGTCTTCTGCACCCTGAACCCATTTTCTGCTGGGCAGTATGCTTAAAATAGGGGCACTTTCAAGTCATTCTGATGAGTCAACTGCTCTTTCTCTTTTCATAATTTCAGCTCTGCACTGCTTTGCAAACTGCAAACACGTTGGTTCAGTCCACCAATACAAATGTTGAATTGCTGTCAGAGAAGGTTGGAGAGCTTGAGAGAGTAGTCAAGAGGGGAGATTCTGCCGTGGCAGCAGCCAAAGCCATTCATATCTCTCTAAATCAGAAGGACCATTAGTTGGCTTTCAGCACATCAAAAAATCCAGAACTCACCAGGCATAAGGTAGATTCGTGGAATCTTCCTTCATAGTTCATTGGGGAGCCAAAGGTGTTGACTTACTCCTTTGTTGAGAGAAAGTTTGGAAATACGTTTGCAAAAAGGGAAGCCTTAATCTTCAAAAGAAATTTGTTGCGTGTCCCTATTGAATTTTTAAACTTACTGTGGACAATTCTTTAGGTAGTTAGCATGTTGATTTAATATTGAATGAATTAATAATAGAGTCAAGATGCCAACTCTTAATATATAGGATATGCATGCACTTGAGTTTGTTGAACTAGGTTAGTTCATGAATATTTTTATGATTTTGAGCTGATGTAGCCTGCCTAACACGATGAAAACATGTTGAAAAGAGAGGAATGCCATTGGCTGCAGAACTGAGCTCAACTAGCAACACCAACCATTTTCCCTGATTCAGGAATGCAAGAGATTTGTGATTTTAGAACAGAACAAATGCACAAATGTTGGTTGCCTGTTGATGAAATCATGAGTTTATTTGGTAGCAATTCTAGAAAACTTTTTTAGTATTTGAAGCACTTGAAAATAATTCTTTTGATAAAAATTTTAAAATGGTGGAAATATTAGAAGCACTTTGAATCACCACCAAATGAGTTCCAAGTAATATGCCTGCCTTACCCAACCCTAGCAGTCCCCACCAATCGTGGTTCAAGTCCCAAGGTTATCTGAGGCTTTCCATATATATATATATATAAACTCTAGAAAACTCCCACTAAAATCTGCTGCCACTTTTCCCTAAAACTGTAAGATATAGGCAAATCCATCCTTCAAGTTCCATGCACAGCCTGCATCTCACACCAGGAGCTTCACAATACAAGTTGCAGCACTGTGGCATTTGGCAAATCTAACATGTAGCAAGGGTAGCTGCGGCACACCCGATGTTTTTCCTTCCTTCTACAAAACCTTAAATATGCGGTCACCACCAATAATTAGCTCAATCATCCACAGTCATCACAAACTCCTCCTACTACAAAGCCTTAAATATGTGGTCACGAGCAATAATTAGCTCAATCATCCACAGTCATCACACTCCTCCTCCTACTACTAAGTTTGCACCTATGACATTAACAACTTACCCAAATTATTGGGTCGATGTACCACAAAACATCCAAAAACAAGCAGCCAAAGTACCATCAGCAGAAAAGAAAAATGACAATTATATCAACAACCCTCCATTTGGTCTCTACTCTCTCATACTCTCCGATTGCATCTTTTCTTAATAATAACGTCATTGTCCTCCTCTCCTAGAGAACTCCCCCCTATGATGCTTTCTAAGACCCACAAAAACCACTTATTTTTTCCCCCTCTATATATAATAACACTTTATTCTCTATAAACAAAGACAATTAAGTCCCCATCACAGCCCCTCTTTGCCTCTCTTCTTAATTTAACCTCTCTTTCACTCAAATTTTGAGTGATGGATCTGAAGCAGTGACATCACTAGCCTCCTTCCCCATATTTATTTCCACTTAAGCGGCCGTGACGTGATTTCTTCGAACAATGTTTAAAAAGCTTGATGGTAAGGGGACATTGCCAATCGAAGTTATCGCTCCACGTGGAGGATAATTAGCTAATTTGTTCCATTCCATGGCTTGGTACGACCTTTGCTGGGCTTATTCCCGACCCCCATTACTAAATAATCTTTACTTATTCAACATTATCAGTAAATGTCATTGAATTACTCCACCTCTTCCTTCCTTCATCCTAAACTCATGGATTGGATTGCCTCCAGGCAAGTGGGCTTTGCTTAATGTTTAAATCTACAACTCACAAGGGGGAGAAAGTTCAATTATTTTCAATTCTTCTCATAGCAATGATTTTGTATTAAGATGTGAAGGCCCACATACCTTAGTTGTTACATAAAATAATGATGATTACGCAACAAAACCCACTTGTTTATGAGTTTGATCCCCTTTGATTACTAAAACCCACTAGTTTATTAGTGACCTTAATTCTAAAAGGCATCCAATGCGAAAAACAAACCAGCTCGAGTTCCAGGAATATGGCATTTACAGGTGTCTAACATGCTCCACAGAGTGTTCCCCTCCTTTGCCGGTTGTTCCATCAGCAGCCCCCCTCGTTATCATTCATTCCAAGCTCCTAAATCACAACCCGTGATCTGATCTAACCCATCCTAATTAATATTAACCCTTATCATTACACTCACAATTACACGTAAACAAAAGGTGGGTTAACTCAACAGTCAAATCTGAATCACTCAAATATAAACCAAACTCTAAATCCAATATGTCTTTGAGAATCTAACCATATGTTTCTTAATATTTTAATTCAATTGTACTGAACTTCACTGTTTGTTTTCCGGCGGATGCCTCTTTAAAAATGGTATGAAACGTTTTAGTCGAATTGTATTCAAGTTCATCGGTGTTTGGTGCCCGACTCGAATCTGAAAGGGGTGGATTCTTCAGGTAGGGTTGCATCTCGTCAGCTCTGTACTACATAAAATGACCCTTTTGGAAGTAAAATATGAAAGAGTACTAAACGTTTCAAAATGATTTTAAATTTGTTTTTGAGAAGAGAATCTCATGAGCTATGCATAGGACAAGGAATCTAATATTTTTTCTTGGTATATACGAGAGAATATTTTAATCCAATGAATTTTTAATTGCAGTGGGTTGACAATCAACGTGTTTAATAATGATTTTTATTTTTAGAAATATCTGTTTAATAAAAGTAGGCCAATTATGGCATACTTTGACTTGAGTTATCAAAGTTTAATTTGGTGCTTTCATCACCATCCATTCATGTTCATGGTAAGACACTGATGGGCTTCAAGAATCATAGAAGGAAGGACCCCCCACACCCTCCCTCCCCCCCAAAAAAAAAAAACCCCATCTTGAAGTTTCAACCCCAAGTACACCTTCCTCTAAAAAAAATTAGATTTTTTATTTATTCTATTTTTACAAGTAATACGTAGCGATGTAAATAAGATTGATTTGATAGATTTTTAAATAAAAATGAATCAAATTGATATAATCGATTTTATATATGATAAAAACCGAATTGTCCATATTTGGAGTAAAAAAAACTAAATCAAACCAAATATTTTGAGGTCAATTTAGTTTGGTTTTTGTGAAAAAAAAAAAAAGGACACCATCTTGAAGTTTTTGCCCTAAGTACACATTCCTCTAAAAAAAAAAAAGAATTTTTCTTATTTTAGTTTTGCAAGCCATAAGTAGTTCTGTAAATAAGATTAATTCGATTGGTTTTTGAATAAAAAATGAATCCAATCAATATAATCGGTTTTATACTTGATAAAAATCGAATTGACCATATTTGGAGAGAAAAAACTGAATTAAATTTGAGGTCAGTTTGGTTTGGTTTTTGTGAATGGTTTTGGTCTAGTTTAATAATTTTTTTTTAGTTCTAAACCTAATTAGAGATTTGTATTTGTTTTGAACCCAAATCTTATTAATTTGAATTTATATTAGATGTTAAGTTTAATTTATTTTCAAAATTAATTGAAACTAACTTGGATTTGATGTTAAAAATATATTAAATACATTTAGAATTATTTTGACTATAATATAAAAATAATGAATTATTTTAATAGAATTTAATATAAAAAATTATTAAATATCAAACAATTAGATATAGGTTTTAGAATATGGTTTAATTCGAATTTTATTGGTTATGAGACAAGAAAATCTCAAAAACCGAATAGACAAAATTGGTTTTCAAAATTCTCAAATCGAACTACTTTTTTATTTTTGAAAACCAAACCAATATGATTGGTTTTGGTGGGTTTGGATTCGATTTATTAATTTTTAAAGTTTTGCTAATATGATTACACCCCGGGTTTGGAAGAATTATACACCCACCGCTTGGCCATAAATAAAGCCTTGATTTTAGAGTTATGGGTTGGGAAAGACTACTAATGGAAGCATTAACATGTTGTAAAAGGAAATAATTTAATGGAATACCAAGATTATTTTCTGGAAATTAACACTCTTAGGTTTCTGTGACAAATCCAATTTGAATGGCATATGCCAAATGTATAGCGTAGTTTTTCCATTCATTTTTTTATTTGCAATGGAAACCTACCAAAAAGTGCATGATGTTGATCGCTAACAAGGACTGGCAACATTCAACGGAAAAGTTACGACAGCATTGCCCACTAGCCATACTTTAAATATATTTCAAATACTAGCCCTAATTTACATTAAATTCCTCATTTAGCAACCTATGGTTTAAAATAAAGCCCAGATTGGCTGAGGTGACTACGCTACAGGAAACATTCAATCAAATACACCATCCGTGCCATTTGACCTAATAAATTGTTATACTTTATCTGTACTTGAGTCATCTAAGGGCTTAAATAAACGTTACATAATGTTTAATTTGACTTTTCAAATGGGCATTTTTTTTTAATTTTTATTTTATAGCTCTTTTAGTCATTCCGTAAATTCTAATATCATAAGAGTTGACATTATGAAATTGGTAGCAGAGCACTAGAGCGTGTTGGTAGGTTGATGGCCGTCCCCAATAGGAGGGAGGGTGAATGGGTGCTTGATTTCCATAAACATGTCGGTATCATTAGTTTCAGGTGCCGGCCCTTCCTTTTATTTTTACTGAAAACTTCTCTGTATTAGACTTTCACTGTCCTTGTCATAGATTTGCTCTGCTCATTCATCCACCTTTGACTGAGTTCATATGGCTTCTGCTCTGCCGACCTGTTCACCATCCCTCTTTGGTCTTGGCTGAAATAATAAGCCCGGATTGAAATTCTGGCACTAAAGATAAAGATGAACGTGCAAGTATATAATCCGAACTGACGATGGATGAACGTGCGGACAGTGATCCAACAAGAAATGAGGATACAAGATTTGAGTAGCTAATAAGATATTTTGAAAATTTGAAGTGATTCAAAGTGGGGAGAAGGTGAAAGCGAAGCTAGTGGTGAGGTGAAGACGCGGTTGAGAGGGATGAGCCGGCAATGGTGATGTGAAAGAGGTGGGGGGGTGACGCGGGCATCAACAAGATTGGCCCTTTGAACGCTTCAAGTAACTGAATCGTAACCGCCATAGGAGTGGGAGTTGGAGGATGAGGTTAAAACTTTGTAGTATGTACAAAAGCATTTGCAACTGAGCTTTCACTCTTGATTGTTTTCTACGCCCCTTTTACGGCTTAGTCGCTGTCACACTCTCCCCCCCACCTTTTTTTTTATTCCACCACCTGCACCTCTGTTTTTGGTTTATTTTTGTGCCATGCCCCCACTCATCCTTCCGTGTTCTATGTTGGCTCTGGATGAATGGTTCCTACTAGTTTAATTTTATTTATATGAGTTCTAATTTCAGATTTAAAATAAAAAAAAACAATATATTAGATTATTTGTCAATTTATTATTATTGTGAAGAAAAGAAGAAACCCCTAAGGGTATTATGGTAAAAGTATAGAAGAAGTGAATGATGTGGACTGAGGAACACCTTGGGACTGTATAAAACCAAAGCAACCTAGAGGCTAACTAAGCTAAGCTAGGAGTTCAAATATCTCATTTAATTAAGCACTTAGAATCTCAATTACCAGCTAACCCCAGTGTCTCTTGTTTCAGCTCTTTTTCCATTACAAGCCCCTTAAAATCCTCAACTTCCTTGCTAACCCCT
Source organism: Vitis riparia (assembly GCF_004353265.1). Lineage (NCBI taxonomy): Eukaryota > Viridiplantae > Streptophyta > Magnoliopsida > Vitales > Vitaceae > Vitis > Vitis riparia. The sequence continues at coordinate 3,290,447 of NC_048448.1, read as the reverse complement.
TCTCCTCATATCTCACTGTTTCGTTAGCTTAGCTATGGCCATGGCTCTCGACAATACTGTCGACCTCGAATTTTCTGGTTATAGCACCACCACCACAACTACGGCTACTACCGCTACTGATCGAGATGACCACTATTGTAACTGGGACGACTGGTCTCCGGTGGTCGATTGGGGCGCTTTGTCCGGTGAACAAGACGATTTCCGGGACCTGATTGAGTCTATGATGGATGATAGCGGCCTAAACCCAGTTCGAGCTGTTGAAGAAGGTTGCAACTCTGCATCCACCGACACCATGATCACGGACGAAGAGAACGATGGTCCGGATTTGAAGGGGTTAAGGCTGGTCCACCTGCTGATGGCTGCGGCGGAGGCTCTCACGGGCGTAAACAAGAGCCGTGATTTGGCTCGGGTGATATTGGTTCGGCTCAAGGAGTTGGTGTCCCCCACCGATGGAACCAACATGGAGAGGCTGGCGGCGTATTTTACAGACGCCTTGCAGGGATTGCTAGAAGGCGCCGGTGCCAAGCACATGATCGGCAATGGACACCATCGAGACGATCACCACCACCACCATCATCAGTCGGACGTCCTCGCTGCGTTCCAGCTGTTACAGGACATGTCACCATACGTCAAATTTGGTCACTTCACCGCCAATCAAGCCATCCTTGAAGCCGTGTCTAAAGAGCGGCGCATCCACATAGTGGATTACGACATCATGGAAGGGATTCAATGGGCGTCGCTGATGCAAGCCCTTGTCTCCAGGAAAGACGGCCCACCGGCGCCGCACCTCAGGATCACCGCATTATCCAGAGGCGGCGGAGGCCGCAGATCCATCGGAACCATTCAAGAGACGGGCCGACGCCTGACGGCGTTCGCGGCGTCGATCGGCCAACCATTTTCGTTTCACCAGTGCAGGTTGGATTCGGACGAGACGTTTCGACCGTCAGCGTTGAAGTTGGTGAGGGGAGAGGCCTTGATCATCAACTGCATGCTGCACCTGCCGCACTTCAGCTATCGTGCGCCGGATTCCGTGGCTTCCTTTCTATCAGGAGGCAAGACTCTGAAACCGAAACTGGTGACGTTGGTGGAGGAGGAGGTGGGGCCCACAGGAGACGGTGGGTTCGTGGGGCGGTTCATGGACTCGCTGCACCACTACTCCGCGGTGTACGACTCGCTGGAGGCCGGGTTCCCAATGCAGGGACGGGCGAGGGCGTTGGTGGAGAGGGTATTCCTGGGGCCAAGGATAGCAGGGACACTGGGGCGAATCTACTGTGGGCGTGGGGGGCAGGAGGGTGGGAGTTGGGGGGAATGGTTGGAAGGGGCAGGGTTCAGAGGTGTGGGCATAAGCTTCGCGAATCACTGTCAAGCAAAGTTGTTGTTAGGACTATTCAACGATGGGTATAGGGTGGAGGAGTTGGCAAACAATAGGATGGTTTTAGGCTGGAAATCCCGCCGTTTGCTCTCTGCTTCTGTTTGGTCCGCCTCTGATTCTGATTTATTAAATTAGCCCCCTTTTTCTTCTTCCATAATTTTCTCATTTTATGTTCCTCAAAATAGTTTAAAACATCTTGTGTTATTTGATTTTGATTTATCAAACTTTACATCTGGGAAGCACAGTCCCCGCTCCTACTCTGTAGTCTGTACCCCCTGCTCTCTTCTTCAAGTTTTAAACTATTTCTTTGGCCTTCTAATATTCTTTTCAACTGTCTAATAAATCCAGGTGAGATGTTCTTGGATGTAGAGTGAAAAACATTTCAGTTTTTTCTAAAAAGTTGTGTTAACAAATATCTGAATCTCATTCTTAATTTTAGTTTAGGGCATGGTACAGAAGAAATGCTTTCACAATGCACTGAAATCACAAGGACAGGGGAAAAGAAGGGTAGAATGATTAGAAAGCCACTAACGCAACATTTATGTGGTCAAGGGTGAGATGCTGAGGCAACGCAAGTACACCTCTGTACTACACTTGGGACACCATCGAATTTGGTTCTCAAGTACAGAGACTCACAATATTTCATATTTGACTTACTGCATGGGTTCATGGTCTTGCTTCCAGGCAAGTAAGACGAAGTCCTCCATGCCCATACTTCCTAAAAAGGTCCCAAGCAAAATATCAAAATTTAATAATTATCTAAATTTTTTATTGAGATATTAACCCATACAAAATAGGAAAATTAATCAAATAAAATTATTTGTTTTAAATGATTCAATTACCCATTCATTTCTTCCAAAAAAGAAAAAAAAAATATTGCTGGTGGGAGGCATAGTGGCATATCCCTCTCTTCCATGCGTGGTTCCACATTTAATCAGGAGATATCATAGTACGATACTGGAAGATTCCTCCAAATATGCCTCCCTATACGAATCCTATTTCCATTTTTAATTAGTCCCACATAAACAAATACCCTCCTTATACATAGCTTATAATATATGATTAATTTTATATACAATGTGTCGTCACGATGGTGGTGTTTACGAGTAGCCCACACTCTTCACATGAAGGGACATACCCTGTGCATCTTCTTTATTTATTCCTTAATTACGTCATTAATTCATTTTGATTTGGAAGACGGGCCAATGGAAGAATTAAAAACTAATTGTTTGGGGTATTGTCATTCTGAGGTCCACGTCAGCACCTCGTTTCTGTAATTTTCCGTTTGCTCGTTACATTTTATATTGCTGTTTGGTTCCATCACCTATGATTGAGGTGGTCGAAATTACAGTGGGCCATGAATGCGTCTTGCTTTTTCAATGTGATTTGGGCTGATCCATTAAGCTTTTGCGTTATTATGGCTGGTTTGAGGCCCAGGTTATTTGATTTTGGACTAGTGTAGTGGGCTCCCTGTGGCTCTAAAACTAGAAGTGGGTTTTGGGCCCGCGGTGGAATCCAAGTCAAAGACTCTGGTGGCCGATCAGTCGACTCGGATAACCGTCTCCGATCAATCGAATCAAAAACCCTAAAAAGAAAGGAGTGGCGTGATGATGCAGCTCTCTCAATGTACCTGGACATTCCCAGAGTTGCTTAAAAGACCAGCCTTTTTAAGGAGGAGTATTGATAGTATTTCGAGTAGAAGTAGGTCCAGCTCCAAGTATCCATCTTTCATGGCGTCCGCATCGACAGTCTCCGCTCCAAATACGGAGGCTGAGCAGACCCATAATCCCCCTCAACCTCTACAGGTAATCCATTTGTGGCTGCTTCCGTTTCTTAAAATGTTTGGGTGGGTGTGCTTTAATTTCCGATCATGTTTGGCCATTTCATGTAAATCTATGGGTTTTTTCTGTTTTCCACATGGTCTGTCTAGCATCCATTGTTGAAGTTCTTTCAAGAAAATGGTCTAGAGGAACAAACAAGCGGTAAGGTTCAAAACCAAGGCTTTGGTACCAAGCGCATCAATTGACCCAAAAGCTTTAACCTACTTTACCTAACAATGTATATCAATCCAATTAGTTTAACAGCTATTGGCTCTACAACCCCTCTGGTGGTTGATTAACCCACGTTTTGGATATGAGGACAGACCTCCTTTTTCTTTTGATGTTCTTGTAATAGAGATTTGGTTAAAGTTCATGGCTGTTGGTTGCAGGTTGAGTAGGATCACATTTCTTACTGTGCTTTAAGTTTTACTTGAATGTGACTCTTCAATACACATCCCTTACGACCATCATCTACATCCTCTTATGGTGGATGGTCATGTCAACATTGCCCATCACTCTTTTAACTCCAACTTGGACATATTTGTCCATGGTTTCAGAAGCTTCTAACTGTGCTGGTGCCTTCTGCACAAGCAGAGCATTGTCAGGATTCTGTGTTATTGCTAATCTGATAATGCATTGTTGACAGCATTGGTTACCATGCTGTATTAGTTCACTTGTACTGGTTGCCAGTGTACCGTATAATTTCTTGCTTGGTTGTGCATTGTGAACAGCATTGGTTACCACTTACAATGCTTTGTTATTCCAGTCGTGGTAGCTTATTGTTCTGAAAATATTTTTGAATTTTGGTGTGTATCCAATATAAATATGCAATGAGTCAAGCATTCTTTTGATTACTTGTGCCCATACTCCATTTGATTTACATAAAAAAGTTGAGTTTGTATACATGTGAAGCATCATCTTCTACAGGTTGTCTTTTGAACTTCCACAAGATTTAGTGTAATATATTGAAATATTACTTGCATTTTGTTCCTCATATCACACAAAATATTGTCCAATTGGCAGGATGAATTTCTAAGTAGAGGGGTGGCTTAGTATTAGAGGACTTCTTTAGGAGTTCCATGCATCCTAAGTATGTTTTTATGTACAATTTTGATGGCTTTTATCTTTTGTTTTCGAGAAAAAATATTCCTCTTGTTTTGTGGTCCCCATTTTCCTTTTGTAGGCCTAATTTCATATTGAATGACATGGACGTTATGCATCATTGTTTAGAATTTACATTGGCATTGCTTTGGAAGGCTTTTGACATGCTACTTGAGGCAAATCAATTTATTTGAACAGGATAGGTGTCAGTCCCAACAATCATATAGAAATGAATCAAATGATTGTCTGATTTTGACATCTTCCTTGTTTGAAGCATCGTGGCTATGGAGCTTCATGAAATATTCATTGCTGATACCTTAAAAATATGTATCTTTGGTTCAGTTCATTTTAAATACAGCTACGTTTATTTATTTGTATATTTTAGTTTTGTTGTTCTTAAAATCTGGCCAAGCCAACTGGACCTTGGTTTAGCTTTGATGTTTTTGTTACGTAGGTTGGTTTATTTTTGTCACTTGAGGTTGGATTCAGCTTGGGATTTTACTTATGCTGCAAATTTGATGAGCAGTCCTTCATCTGTGCTTGTGTTGGGTAATACCAACTTTGGTTGGCTATGAAAGATTTAGTGCATCTAACTGAAAAGCAATAAGCAAATCAAGTTGCACTTGTAAATAAAAAGCAACGGAGAGCGTGTAATTTCCGGTTTCTGAATCAGGCATGTTCCTGTGTCTTTATCTTGGGTTAGAGATTCGGCAATTCAAAAGTAAATCACATTGCGCTTGGAAATAAAAAAGCAACAGAGAACAAGTAAATGCCCATTTCTAATTCTGGCTTGGACCTCTGGCCTTATCAAAAGTAAATCAAGTTGCGCTTGGAAATAGAAAGCGACAGAGTGCATTTTAAATGGCTTGGTCCTGATCTTTGGTTTAAATGGACACTCAACACCACTCCTCGCCCAAAGGCTTGTACCTAGAATTATTCTTATTTGTCAATGAACAATACATGGTATTTTTTCTGTGTTCATAAGTAATTGTATGTTTACATGTGTTAGTTTGTGCAATTTTATGCTCTTTTTTCTGTCTCAAACCTACAAAATAAAATACCTAAATGCGACCACTTTCTTTTGTTTAGTGACTTCATTATACAATATTATGATGATTGCGATCATTGAGTGTCTGAGTAAAGGACATAATTTCAGAGAAGCCACTCCATGTACTTATCTGCTGTTTTTCATTTCCCCTTTCCCTAATATTCTGGCTTTTCATTGTTAGGTTGCAAAGCGCTTGGAGAAATTCAAAACAACAATCTTTACTCAAATGAGCATGCTTGCCATCAAACATGGAGCAATAAACCTTGGCCAAGGGTTTCCCAACTTTGATGGTCCTGAGTTTGTCAAAGAAGCAGCAATTCAAGCCATTAAGGATGGGAAAAACCAATATGCTCGTGGATATGGAGTTCCTGATCTCAACTCTGCTGTTGCTGATAGATTCAAGAAGGATACAGGACTCGTGGTGGACCCCGAGAAGGAAGTTACTGTTACTTCTGGATGTACAGAAGCAATTGCTGCGACTATGCTAGGCTTGATAAATCCTGGTGATGAGGTGATCCTCTTTGCTCCATTTTATGATTCCTATGAAGCCACTCTATCCATGGCTGGTGCCCAAATAAAATCCATCACTTTACGTCCTCCGGATTTTGCTGTGCCCATTGATGAGCTCAAGTCTGCAATCTCAAAGAATACCCGTGCAATCCTTATAAACACTCCCCATAACCCCACAGGAAAGATGTTCACAAGGGAGGAACTGAATGTGATTGCATCCCTCTGCATTGAGAATGATGTGCTGGTGTTTACTGATGAAGTTTACGACAAGTTGGCTTTCGAAATGGATCACATTTCCATGGCTTCTCTTCCTGGGATGTACGAGAGGACCGTGACTATGAATTCCTTAGGGAAAACTTTCTCCCTGACTGGATGGAAGATTGGTTGGACAGTAGCTCCCCCACACCTGACATGGGGAGTGAGGCAAGCCCACTCATTCCTCACGTTTGCTACCTGCACCCCAATGCAATGGGCAGCTGCAACAGCCCTCCGGGCCCCAGACTCTTACTATGAAGAGCTAAAGAGAGATTACAGTGCAAAGAAGGCAATCCTAGTGGAGGGATTGAAGGCTGTCGGTTTCAGGGTATACCCATCAAGTGGACCTATTTTGTGGTGGTGGATCACACCCCATTTGGGTTGAAAGACGATATTGCGTTTTGTGAGTATCTGATCAAGGAAGTTGGGGTGGTAGCAATTCCGACAAGCGTTTTCTACTTACACCCAGAAGATGGAAAGAACCTTGTGAGGTTTACCTTCTGTAAAGACGAGGGAACTCTGAGAGCTGCAGTTGAAAGGATGAAGGAGAAGCTGAAGCCTAAACAATAGATAGCTAGCATATGCCTTTCTTTATTTGCAGATTATGTTGAGCTACGCGATGTTATGAGCAATAAAGACTCGGCGGTGCTGCAAGCATCTGACATTAGGGGTGACTATATTTCTTCCTTTAGGTTTGAAGGAAATGTGTATTATTATTTATTAATGGTATCAATTGGTAAGCAATTTGAGTAGGAGTTGTGGTAAGAAGCAAAAGAGCTTTTATGTGCCTTAGGGCTTGTTTGTCTGATTTTTAAAAAGTAAGCAAACTCTTTTTCATGCTCAATAAGAGTTTTTATGTCTATTTCATTAATTTTATTCAAAGAATTTATGATTGGAAAAAGGGTTTTTTGTAGATGACTTATATTTTGATTTAATTTTTTTTTCCATGTTTAATAAAATTTTTATAATACCAATATTGTTTTCTAAAAATTGTGACGGTTTAAAACAAAAATAAGAAGCCATACTGTCATTGCAGTTTCTGTACCCCCACCGTGGTGGGGCTTGATACCTAGGCCTCTAGGCTATGTTAATGAATCTTTAGCCAGCCCAATAGTTGGCTAAAGGCCCACATGCAATCATAAGGCCTCGGCTCTGACAACTAAAGCACCAGGTAATATACCCTGTCTGGGCCTTGGGCCTAATTAAACTTGGGCCAGGAACAATGGATTTGGAATGGGCGTGGGCTGCATCATTGCCAGGGCTTTAGAACATGGAGGCCATTTGATTCATCCAGTCTGGAGAGGTTTAGTCAAATATTTTTTGCTTGGATTGGAACACAGGGAACCTAAATTAGAATTTAAAAAAAAAAAAAATAAATTTCAGGACAAGTCTTATTTAATATCACCAGCTCCTAACTATAAAAATCATAAGCAAGATAGGCTGCCCAGGGAAGCAATAACACCAGCTACAACCTGTCTTGTATAAAATTATGATTTTGTGAAGCATATGGTGGAGCGGCAATCCAGGTGAAATATTTAACTATTTAAGTACGGAGAATCAAAGGAAGGTGGGTGATCTGGAAATTTGATTATCTTTTGATTTTATTGAGCCAAAATGGGTTGATGCTGAAGATTAAGAAGCTTTCTTGATATGTACATATTTTTGACACAAAGTGGGTACAAATCAGGCTAGTGAGATTGATTGAATGTGGAATTCAACCACCATACATGAGATGGGAAGCAGAAAGTGAGGGCGTTGATTTGGGAAATTAACAAAGACAGAGAGTGGGTGTGGGTGTGATTGGAGGGACTCCAGTTCGTTTTTAATATTATTCTGAAGCAATCATGAAAGAAAAAATGGAAGTATTGGCGATACAAAACAAGGGGAGAGGCTGGGTATGGTTTGCAGTCTGCAGAGTGACAGTTCCATATCAGTTATGATTACTGGGCTCTTGGATAACAACCTAGGCTTTTTTGTACTCTTATCATTGTGTTGTGTGCGCCCACCTCCTCTGAATTCCTGGGCCTACTACCACCCACTCCACTTTGCTGCTCTCTCCTGGATTTTTTTCACCCTCTTCCTCACCACAATTTGGATCATCCACTCCCCTACAAATATAACTAACCATTATCCACGCCCCCTTTTCTTTCTTTCAAATATGTCAAAATTTTAAATTCTAAAACTAGAAGGGCTTAATTGATACTTTTGTTTTTCTTGCTTTTTCTCTCATCATCATTCTTGGAAAGAAAATTTAATGGAACGAACGTGTTTGGTTTAAAAGAAAAAAAAAACACACAAACATGTAAAATGTGGAAGAGAAATGAGGGAAAAAGGCAAAAAAAACCAGATCCTCCATTCATGATATCTGTAAAGAAATGGTGGCATGGAGTTTGTTGTTTTGCCCCGTATGTCGCTTCCCGGCTTACTTCTATCTGATGAATGTCACGTGGAGTCTCAGGTGAAGCCTTGGAACGGTAAGAAAGTCCCTTGAAATTAGCATTTGATTCATCGAAAATCACCCCTTAATCCTCTTTCTGTCCCCTCAACTTTTCACATCCACCGTCTACTGATCATTACTCCTACGACCCCAACAATCTCATGGCACGTGATACTCTCAATCGACAATTTCGTCCATCTGTGGCCTTAACCGCCCAGTTACACCACGACTCCCAGCCCAAACAATCCTGACCCTCCGTTGATGATATGAAGATATCAAAAGCAACGGTGAGGGGACCATCCTCTAGACTGTAGTTTAATATTATAGGACAAGGGAGCATGGGGCCTTTTTTTTTTTTAAGTTCTTGTGAACCAAAATTTTAAACTTGAAGTGGCACGTGCCCGCCTGCAACAGTAAAGTAAAAGGTCGAATCCAGATCCGACGACCATATCTCCCCGTCAAGACCGGCAACTTCCAAAACCATCCAACGGCTGTGAATCAACATCAGCCTTGCATCGTTGGATGGAAATCCTGCGGCTCAGATTGAAACTATGTGGCTCTCCCACACAACGCCTTAGTTATAATAATAAAAACCCGGTTCGCTTCTCCATTTATCTTTCTCGAAATCCTGTGTGTATTTTCTCTCTCTCTCTACTTTCTAGTTGTGGCTAACTTGCGCAGCGGACACTGGTTATTGTGTGTCGCCCGTGATGTCGCCGGCAGTCTCAACAACCTTGGTAATAAGAATTTCGCGGTATAGGAGAGCCCACTAGAGAGAGGAGATCAAACGGCTGGGAAGGTGTTTCAATCCCAAATGGACGGTCAGAAAAGCCAGGCGAAGCTTACGAGAACTCAGTCCTCTTTACTCCGCTCATCGCCCACGATTCGATCCTCGATACACAGTCTCTCTTCCATCAATGAAGATGAGATGATCGCGTCCCAGGAAGAAGAGAAGAAGCCCCACAGATCCGGTTCAACACCCCGAACCGGTTCCCACCGGTTTGCTTCGGTTCTTGCGATGGCGAGCCTTACCTTCTGTACCCTTTCCTTCCTTTTCTTTTTCTTCTTCTTCTATCTCAGAAGAGAAGAAATACCCACCTCGGAAAACCTCCTATTAGCTCTGATTTTTGTTGCAATCGCGCTTTTTTTCGCCGGAAAAAACAAGGGTTTTCTTCACCACACAATCTTGATTCTCAAACATTCCTGGGACTGTAATGTTAGGAAGCTTGGGTTCTCGAAGAGTAATGCGAAGCCAGTACAGTGGTTTATCGGTGAATCGACGACGAACAAGGTGCAAAAGGCAAAGAGAATTGTGCGAGAAGGCGTGGAGTTTTACAGTAATGGTGATTTCTACGAAGGGGAGTTTCACAAAGGAAGGTGCAACGGAAGTGGGGTTTACAATTACATTGTGAATGGGAGGTATGAAGGTGATTGGATTGATGGGAGGTATGATGGGTATGGGATTGAGAGTTGGGCGCGAGGGAGTCGATACAGGGGGCAGTATCGGCAGGGTTTAAGGCATGGTTATGGGGTTTATAGGTTCTACACAGGGGATTCGTATGCCGGGGAGTGGGTAAATGGGCAGAGTCATGGTATTGGGGTTCAGACTTGTTCGGATGGAAGCTGTTATGTTGGAGAGTTCAAGTGTGGCGTCAAGCACGGCCTTGGGTGCTACCATTTTAGGTGAATTTTTCAATCACATGTTGAATTTTTTTTTTTTTTTTTGTTTTTTTTTGTGACTGATTTCATGTGGTTGATCTTACCAGTTTAGCCTTTTTGAATTGCGTATAGTTATTTTTCTTCTCTTTGTATGATTAGTTTCTTGGATGCAAGATTGAATCTTTGTGGGTTTTTTCTTCATTGAAGATTTCTTGGAACTATCTTTTTGTTGAATTTTGTGGCAAGAATTCTTGTTTCTATGCCGCTGATACAGATGAATGTAACTGTGGTAGTATTTGTTCCGGGGACTTGATTCACATTCCATAACAGTGTTCTTGATTGTTTGGTAGGGGTTCCGGGAGATGAATGTTTTGACATTTCTTAAGCTCTTTCTTCTTATACCTCATATTTGGCAAGTAACTTTTGTGAATTAGGACTTTTCAATATATCTATTGATCGTACTCTCTTGCTATGTAATTTATTCAAGCATTTAAATCTCAAACAAAAAGTTTGTTGTATGTGGTGGTGGACTCATTAATACTCTTGTCTGATGGAACCTTCTGAATCTGACCTTGGCTCCAATAAACCTAAGGAACGGAAGAGATTTGATTGATTGATTTCTATATGTTTATATGAGCGGGGTTTTTAATTTTTTTTTTTAAAATTTAAAATTTTTTTTTAATTATTTGAGTTGAATTTAGTACTAGTTTTTAATTTAGATAAGTTATTCTATTGAAGGGGTCCAATTGGAATGGTCTTAAATTTGATCGTGATTGCAGAAATGGAGATAGGTACGCGGGGGAATATTTTGGTGACAAAATACATGGATTTGGTGTCTACCACTTTGCTAATGGCCACTGCTACGAAGGGTCATGGCATGAACGTCGTAAGCAAGGCTATGGTATGTATAGTTTCCGGAATGGTGACACCAGATGTGGGGAATGGGACTCTGGCACCCTTAAGAACCCTCTACCTCCACTAACTGATGCAGTCCTTCGGGCGGTTCAGGTATATTATACTGTATACATTGATTTCTCAATTCAATTTTTTTACCTTCTTTAAAAATCCTTGGAAATTTTGATCTCACTTTAATTCTCATCTGTTTTCCTTTTTGTCTCTCTGAATATCAGGCTGCCAGAAGAACGGCAGAGAATGCAATTCATGTTCCCCGGGTGGATGAACAAGTGAACAAGGCAGTCACGGCTGCAAACAGAGCTGCAACCGCCGCTAGAGTTGCTGCTGTCAAAGCTGTTCAGAACAGGATGGACGGAAAGTTTTGCGAGACTACAGACGTCTAACTAACAACCAACAACCTTTGCTTGATAGTGTAAATTTACTAGATTTTTATGTACCTGGAAGATGTAAAACCCCTGTAAGCAAAAGCTTCATCGGTGGTTGAGAGAATGTTTGAGGTTTGGCTGATCACACTGTAACTTGTATATAAATCCATATGTATATCAATGCAAGATGAGTTTTCAAGAGTTCAGGCTTTTCCATTCTAACCAAATTGCATTACACTTATGTCTGGTGGGGTTGATTCATGAAGCTCCATTATTGTGTTTTGCACTGCAACAATGAGATCATAGGCCTGTGCCCATCTTGTCTCTCACATCATCATCATCATCATCAACACACGACAATATCAGAGCCTTATCTTCAATATTTTTTTGCCCCATCTCAAGTTGCATTTGAGAATGGCTATACGTTTAAAGCAACTCTGCACTGGAGACGTAAAACTAACCTGACCAACTTGCACATGGGATAACGGTTATGCAGCTTCTTGCAGCTCAGATCCACTTGGGTTTGACTGTCAAGATTCATGTTCCATGGAGTAAAATCATTTCTAAAAACTGAGACAATGAAGTAGAGACAGGTTGGGTTTGCAGAATCCTTTCCATGCAAGGAACTTCCTGACTGATCCTTGCCCATGCCCCATCTCACAGACACATGAGAGAGTGTGAAGGATCTTCATACCATAAGACTTGCCATAACACCAACACCTCAAAGCATATGGCCAAAAGTTGCTAGCTTATCTTAAGACTCAAAAAAAAATTGGAGATGGATCAAATGTTCTTCAGAACAATATGCGACAAATCACACGTCATCTAGATCGACCTAAAACATGAACCTGGTTTAATGTCACGCCAGTATTGCATTAAACTAATAATAGGAAGCCATGTGCTTTCTTTCTTGAGGTGGTATATAATGTAGGGATTGTCTTTACCTGTGTACAAGCACATGATGTGGTATTGTGGTGGTGGTGGTGGGGTTCTTGTTGAAAAAAACTTATCATCTTTCATGCATGTTTGATCCACAGTCTGTTCCATCCTTTTTAAAAGGTGAAAAAAGGGACTTCCCTGCTTGAATTTTCAAATCCCCCTTCATTTTATGCTTCAGCTTTCTCTACTTACCCCCTAGATTCAGATCTCCCTCTCTCAGTTTTAAACTTCCAACCACTCCCACATGCGTTTCACAAAAGTGAATCCATCAAGGAAAGAAAGAAATGTTTTACTGATATTTTTTTTATGCCGTATGTGGGGAGATGGTACCCCTTTTGACTTATCCTAGATGGTTTTGGATTTGAAAACTAAACAGATGGGAGCTACCACCTCAGCCATGACTAAAGCCTTGTTCCAACATGCTAGTCTAATGTCATTACGAGAGAGAGAGAGAGAGAGAGAGAGAGAGAGAGAGAGAGAGAGATGCATTAAATTTATTCTTGATTTTGTTTGTGTTGTTTTGGAGCATGTCCCCACCAGGCTCCCACCACCATAATTAAATACCATCTTGGCTATTATTGTTGAGCAACTTATAGTTTTTAAACAAATGGGGCGTCTCCTTCATTTGGTTACTTTGGAGGGATCAATCTCTGACCGCAGCCAGAGATGCTTGAATTTATTATTCTCAGGGGCTTGTTTTAAATCTTTGAATCTATGATCCGGTCAATTTACTTGGGTTAATCCCCATAAAATTTTTGTTGAAAACTGAGATGGCAGTGTGAGAGTTCTACCAAATAAATAAACAAACCACTTATAAGTTATAACGATCCAATATGAGAGAAGAAAGCAAATTGTTCTCTCACTATTCTTCCAAATAACTAAAGACAGTTTTCTTTAGTCCCTTTGAAGGAACACTAAACCCCAAACCTTGTGCTTATGGACATTTCCCCCTTTTTGGGTTATTCTAATTTTGTTTCCCTCATTTCTCTTAATTCTTGAATCTCTCCTGTTGCTTTCTGCCTGGCTTAAATCTTTGAAACTTCATTAAGTCAATCTTTAGTTCCAATCTTTGAGCACTGTGCTAAAGAAATTTCCAAAAGTTTGTGGGGTTGCCCAAAAGATTTTGAAAACTGAAGGTTTCTTTACTTCTTACTTGAATTTCAAAATTTAAATATATAGGATAGAAAAGAGGTTCATGCATTCATTATTCATCATCGTTTAGCACTCCCCATGTCTTCATCCTACCATTTTTATGACCTAAGTTTTTCGCTTTTGCTTTTTGAATCATGTAACCCATTTTTAATTAATCAAATCAAAACAATTTAGGTGATATTTGTTTTTTTACTTGACTCTAAATAGAACTTTAATGTTTAATAGTATTAAGTATTAAGTTGTTTATTTTTGTAATATTTTATTTTTATTAAATATTAAAAAGTTAAAAAAATTGACATGTTGCTTTTTCTATTTAGAAAAAATAAAATATTTTGACTTTTTTTTAGTTCAATAAACAGTTCATAATAAGTTATAAAAAAATAGAAAAACAAATAATTTAAAGTTTGAAAATAAATTGCTTTCAGCAAAAAGTTTAAAAAACAAACACCCTCTTAATGAGTTTTGATTCTCTGAATTTGCCAAATAATTATATCAGATTTGTTTAGAGACATGTGTTTAGATTCAACATTATCATACAATTTTCTAAATAATGCCATAAAATAAGTATAATGAGATCATGGAAAATAATTGGATTGCTTGTATTGACATTTGAAGTAACTATAGAAATAATCAAAATAGCTTTGACAAACACTCTTTCTCAGAATAACCCATATTGATGACCTAAGTTCATGTGCATACCAAACATCACCTAATTTGTAGTTTCATTAGAAAAGTTCAAATTTTTAAAAGAATGCTCCAATTCTTTTAGAAAAAGAAGTGGTCTGTGGTTGAGTGAAGCATTCAAGGTTTCCCATAAAAGAAAGAAAAGCCAGCTTACTATTTTAGTGTTTGGGCAAAGGAGAAAGAAAAGGTAAGTATTGACATTATTTTGAGTGGAAAAGGGGATCATTAGCTTTGTTCAAATAAAGTTACCCCCTTTAGAATGTGGTTCACCTATAATGGGAAGCCACCTTCTGTTCTTAACAGTACTTCATCATCTTCTCCCTTTTTAACAATTTTGAAAACTAAAATTAAGATACATGTCACATTATCAGTAGATGTTAATACTGTGGAATAGGAGGAAATAATGACTCATTTTTGGATTACACCTTCTTCATATCTCCTTTTTGCCTTTTCTAGAGGCACTCCATTGCAGGCTAGCTTTGAAAAGCTCTGTGGAAAAGCAAAGCTCTTTATCAATGAATCATTTTTGGATCCACTGCAAGTGTACACTTTACAAAAGGTCCTGGGCAGTTTCCTTTGCATTTCCACTTCACAGAATACCCTTGTTGTTTTCTTTAGCTGCTACTCAACTTGAAAATACTAAAATCAAGGTCAGTATTCTTTTTTATTTTTGCATTCTCTTCTGTCTTTATTTTTTGAATCCAGTAAGTAATTAATGTAGTTGTTGGATTCAGATAGGATATGCCAGTAAATGAAGAAATGAAAACACAATGGACCCATTCCAACCCAACTGCTGGGGCATCCAACCATTTCCCATAGTTTTCTTTTGGCACACCCTTTTGGGAGAAATTAATTTCGGTTGTTATTATGGTTAGTGGCCCGGCCATTATTAGTTGACAAAGCAAATAATAAGTTAGGAAACATTTATGAAATAGTCATCTCCAGGTGGGCCTATGTTTAGATGAGCAGGAAAATTGCCCATAACTTGTACCAATACCATTTAAATGTGAAGGCTAAAACACTAGGCAAACAGGTGAGGTGAACGTTTATAATGTATCCCCCTTTTGTGAGTAACATGTATGCGACAAGTCCTCCAAAATTTGCATCAAAACGTATGGGTACGCCTAATGTGGACTTTGGGAGTCCAAGAAGTTGCCCCAAAACACCAGAGTATATCTAAATGTAGACTAGCAGTTGCCCCCAGAGCAGAAGGGTCGGTGGCTGACCTGATCTAATTTCAGACATCCAAGTTGTGGAGCGGTCCCAAATGAACACCCAAAAGTGAATTTCAGATGCCAAAGCGAGATACTTCCAATCAAGTCCCAACTGATGGAAACATCTATGTATGGCCCTGTTTACATGTGCTTTCTGACTTGGTATTTAAAGGTTCCAAACTTAAGGAAAGCTTATTTTCCAAATGAATTTATAAAGCTAAGCTATATCTTGAAAGCAAGTAGATATTAGCTTCAAGTCCAACTTTATATGATGAAGCATTGACGGTTTGTTTTTATTCAAAAAAGGCCGCGCTTTTGCAATGATTCAACCCCATTTATGAGCCATGCTTTTGCGTCAAAGAGTCGATTTGTAGTTGGCCTGCATTAGTAGAAAACTGCGTCCATTGGTTGCATATTTTTTTTTCTTGAGGCATTGCTTGAGTTTGAAGGCTCTTATCCTGACATATGCACTTTCGAGCCAATTCAGGTCTAAATGAAGCCAAAGGGGTGGCTTATGAATCATGTGTTCATCTGGGTCTTTCTTCGTTATGATTAACCCACAAACCCCAAAGCCAAAACACCACAGAAGAAATTAACCATTATCAATTCGCCTGGGTCTGTGTAAAAATATCTACAATCTTCTAATGCTACCGAATATATGTATTGATGTAGTTGATGGATTCGGATACAAGTCACAGAAGATATATCATATGTATGCTAAGTGAAAAGACAGTATTGGAGGGACAGAATATCTGGGAGCAGATTCAAGTTGGGAGCCATTTAAGAACTTGTCATTTACAGGTGGACCTACATTTTGGAGGACAGGAGACATGCCCATACCTCACATCAACCGGAGTTAAAACATGATTGAAGTCATCTTCCTAAAAGTTGCACCAAAATACAAGGGAGTCTGACCTGATTTAATCGGAAAATGCCCAGTTGTGAAGCGGTCCCAAATAGACTTTCAGATGCCAGAACATGAAAGAAAGATTTTTATTTCCAATCAAGTTCAAACTGATGGAGACGTGTGTGTTGATTTCCTGTTTGCCTTCTATCTGTTTCACTAATATTTTCAACTTTTGCCTTGTGAGAATACCGGTTAGTCACCTAATCCTCATCACCTTTTTTGACTTAGTACGCCAATACAGGTCCAATTAATGTGAGATTAATTAATGAGGATCTGCTGAAATGGACTCCCACCCAAGTCAAGCGCCCCTCCCACCTATATGGTTTTGAAAGGCTGAAATCAACTAGGGTTTGTGGCCCTAAAAATTTGCTTTTGACTGGTGTCTTTAATGCCAGTGTGAATTATCAGCAGAATTCAAATTTGGGGTTCATTGAAAACTTATGGTGGAATTCTGTTCACGTTTTGGACCAAAAACAGTAGACTCTTAATAGAGACTCATTCCAAAATTTAGCTCTGCACAACTAACCTATTGTAAGCAAAATATTAGCTATGGGTCCAAGTTCATGCGTTGAAGCATCGGCATTTCATACTGTTTTTATTCAGAAAAGGCCGCGTAGTTGCCATGGATTCAACACATTCATGATGTTCACCCTTGCGTCAGAGAATTGGTGTTGCTGCACCCGCACCCCATTAGTGGAAAAACTACCTCCACTTGTTTCATAGCCTTGGTTGAGATGGAAGCTTCTTGTCCTTGCTTATGTATCTTAGGCATATACATTTTAAGATGAAACTTCACATCTTTGAGGATGATGTATTGGTAATAATAAAGTTTAAGGACTTGTTTGCTTCTTACTTCTAAAAAATCAAAAGTCCTTTTTTAAGCTTAATAAGAATTCTTATACTTATAAAAACCAAAAAAAAGTATACGTAACACATACAAGTTGAATAGGAAGTGGAGTTTCTAGTGGCGAGCGGGTGACTAACACATAAGAACTTGCCCTTGGGAGGGGAACTACAATCATAAATGATTGCTAATGCCCTGTAAGTTGAGGAGCAAAAAGAGGAATTCACTTGAGGAGGAGCTCACATCTAATTAGCTAGTCCATGAGGATGATCAACCACATTGGGATTAAGACTCCTATAAGAGACAGTAATGACTGCCGCGTGGAGGTTGAAGGCCCATGGCTCATGAACTTCTTTCCTTAGAGAAGTTATGACAGCATCTGGGAAATAAACATGGGTAACTTTGTGCTAATAGTCATTTTTTATTTGTAAAAAGTTATTTCATGTTTAATAAAAATTTTACATCACTCATATTGCTTTTTAAAAACTATAATTTTGGCTTCAACTTCCAAATAAAGCCAAAAACAAAAATATATTTTTATAGAAATTCTATTTTGATTTATGTAAGAAGTTATTTCATATTTAATAAAACTTTTACAATACTCATATTATCTTTTAAAAATTATAATTTTGATTTTAGCTTCGAGATAAAGCCAAAAACAAGAAAATGTTTTTGTACAAACCCTATTTGATTTATATAAAAAGTCCTTTCACATTTAATCAAACTTTTACAATACTCATATTGTCATTTAAAAACTATGATTTTAACTTTAGCTTCTAGATAAAGCTAAAAACGAGAAGATGCCCCAAACAAGGCCTAACGGTGGGTGTTTGGGCCAAATGGGTAAAGGAAAGGCCCATTTCAGTGCCAAGCTTGAGGAAGGCCCAAGCTGCTTTGACTATTCAAACAAGCAACTCCAAAGGACAAAGACGATGCTTTGATTTAGATTACTCACAATGATGACCACTTTCCCAGTCCTCCATTGCTTCAACCGAAAGAAACAAACTTGAAAATTGTGACTTCATATTCTTTGGAAGCTTCGTAGGTTGTCCCAATTCTGTGTTCACACAACTTTTTATATTGGAGTTAGGTGGATGGCAACTGGCAACTATCATCACCCACATAAGCATATATGTGGAAACTCATAAATTTTTTCGAAAAAAAAAAAATTCGCATAATTTTTTTATTAATTAAATAATGAGGGAAACCTTGCCATCTAAGCAAATAAATGTTGGAAATTTGGTAATAAATAATGTTTATACAGAATTAAATTATTATTTAAAAAAAAAAAAAAAAGAGTTTGGCATGCAAAAACCGTAGTCCTCTTTCAAAACTCAAGAATCTGTCTTGTGAGGTAGGCAAGGGGGCATTTTCGTCCATAAAAAAGATGCTAACGTCTCTTCCCGGGTAAGTTAGCCGTTATAATTGCCTCCCAATTCAAATTTTATGAAGGGAAAAAACCAGACCTATCCTTCAACTAAGCCATTGAATAACCACCCCACACCCCACTCATCCTTTTCTTTGTGTGGAGGCCACCATGTTCTGCAGCTTCACAAAGTCATCCTTTGCCCTAATCTCACTATACAGATACAGTGATGTATATATTTCATCAGTTTGAATTTTCCTTTGATTTCATACTAGTTTTCTCTGGACACAAACACACCCCTTTTAGAGGAAAACTTTGATTCTAAAAACCATGTCTTTGAGCCCTCCTCGTGAAAGGAATAATGGCGACAGAACCTACCAGTTTTACTGGTGTTATCAGTGCAATAGGGCGGTCAGGATTGCGTCCGACAACCCGTCACAGATTATCTGTCCTCGCTGTCTGGGTCAGTTTCTACAAGAAATTGATACAACCAGGCCTAGGGCTTTCAATGAGATTATCACTTGGGATCCATTCCCAGAAGCCCGTTTATTGGAAGCACTTTCCCTGGTGCTTGATCCACCTCTCAGAGGCCTAAATAATGGTGTTGGTAGGGGTGATGAGGCTGAAACAGAAGCGGCTAGAAACAGAGGCAGGAGATGGTTGAGGAGGCGAAGCCACTCCAGAGAACATTGGGAGGCGGAAGCTGATACTGGAGTCCCTGGACGGCGGCGAAATAATGAATTGGGAGGGAGACTGGGGTGGCCCTTTGGTAATGGGTTGGGAGCTCAGGGTAGGACTTGGATTGTCCTGAGGCCCACCGGTCCTCCTGGCCAAAATGGACCCTTTCCCCAGTCAGAAAACATGAGACCGCCAAGGTTTGAGCTCAGGGATTTCTTCTCTGGACCAGGGCTAAATGAATTGATCGAAGAACTCACCCAAAATGACAGACCGGGTCCTCCTCCTGCTCCTGATTCCGCCATCAATGCAATGCCCACCGTGAAAATTACGCCCACGCATTTGATTAACGATTCGCATTGCCCCGTTTGCAAAGAGGAGTTTAAGGTTGGTGAGGAAGTGAGAGAGTTGCCCTGCAACCATGTTTATCATTCAGACTGTATCGTTCCATGGCTGCAGCTTCACAATTCATGTCCAGTTTGCCGGCATGAGGTTCCGGTTCCTTCTGATGAGTCTGATGAGAGTCATGAGGGAGAGGATCGGCGGGTGCGGTGCATGAGGTTGAGACAGTTGGCGTCTTTGTGGCCCTTCCGTTCTAGGTACCGCCGAATTAATCCCCAGGATCGTGACGTTACTCCTCACAGAGGTGAGTCTTGAAATTGTCCTATCCTTCAAGTGAAGTTAATTTTATGAAAAAATCATGCCATATATACTTCATATAATTCCATGTATTTCAAGATTTCAATCACATGGAAATTACAAAAATTCTATGCTTAATAAAACATTCTAGTTTAGCTTGCCCTAACAGTCAAGACCATATGAAAATAGGACTGAACCAAAAGATTTCTAACAGCAGCATGCTTCCATACCAAGATCAACAATCAGCAGGTCTTAATGATATCAGTTGCTTTCACTATTCTTACTACCTAGTTTACCAGAGTCTCTGCAGCACTGTTGACGATGAATGTCTTATGTTTACAGCAGCTAACATACAGTGGCCTTCTTGCTCTATTCTTTAGCCCATTAATGCTGCTGCTCCTGATACAAGCAGTTTATCGACTCTTATGATTCAAACATTTGTTAATTATGATCATGACCCCGGTGCGCCTCTTTACAGCTCTATCATGACATGTATCTCTTAATTATTTACTCTTGGTCATTAAATCTATAAGGATTGATTCATATATTTTCATTTCTTTCCACTGGGATAGTGCTGGTGTCTTTATGTAGAACATATGATATTTGCCAAAATAGGACCATATATAAACATGGATGGCCATTAAAGCCATGGTTAGTAAGTGTCTTCATAAAACCCAATTATACCGGAAAAATGTAACATAACCTTAAAAACATGTGGCAGAGATCCATCCGTGACTTGTACCATCGGCCATGCCACACGTGGGGAGATCAAGCTGAAGAGAATCGCCAAAACATTGGTCAAGCAAGTAACTGAGGATACCATGCTGCGGCAAATTCGCGCTGATGCATATCCAAAAAGTGGCCCCTGAGGCCTTTAGTCTGTAAAACTGCTCTATGCTTGTACTAAGTGGACCATATCTACAAGGCCAACTGATCAAATAAACATGACAGGAGTGGTTTTAAAGGTGACAGTACGTTTCCCAAGCTGCAAACAACTTCATTTGTAGCTCAATGATGGCTCTCAAACTCCAATTTTCAAGATCGTCTGTTCAGTTTTATAAAATGCCATTCTAACCAGGCCTTCGCCAAAACGATACAAAGGGATCCATCATCCTAATACCACTAGTCAGACATGTGATGGATATGAGTGAATTTTATGGCCAACGAGACTGCATGACAATTAGTAAACTGTTTCTAATGAAAGAAGGTCATGCAAAAAGATCAAACTCTGACACAAAAAAAAAAAAGAATTTGATAAATACCCTATCCTGATAGTATTTATCCTGTTTCACTCATTAATGAATCAAATGATTGAACCTATCCTGATAGTATTACCACCTTCTTCACTCTTCCTACAAGCCTTGCCACTATTGCTTGGGGCTCGACTACACATACCCTATTTGATAAATATCATTGAGCACAAAACCTGAAAATAATGCCTACAGCTAACCTGATTCAATCCCCCAGTCCTAACATATGGACCAGCAATGTAGGCCTAATGTCTCAACACTGATATAAACATCAGGAAGTAGCAATTAGCCACTTATAAACTACACCCACCTGCTGACTCTAAATATTAAATGAGTGTATTAGATTTCCAGGAAGGGGTTACAACTTGAGCCATCATCACTAAGGTGGTTTGTGAAAAGAATTTCAGAGTCGCATAACTTCATAATGAGAAAACTTTATCATAAAAGAAAATTGGAATGAATGTCAAGCAGATTTCTTTTCTTACTATCCCACTAGCAGGAGCAATTTGTTCAGATATGCTTGTGTTGGCGATGAGTAGCAGCA
Source organism: Vitis riparia (assembly GCF_004353265.1). Lineage (NCBI taxonomy): Eukaryota > Viridiplantae > Streptophyta > Magnoliopsida > Vitales > Vitaceae > Vitis > Vitis riparia. The sequence goes on along the minus strand of NC_048448.1, from coordinate 3,268,751 downwards.
TGAAAACCTTCTGTATATGCAGTGTTCTTGTATATTATCTGCAATAAAAATGTCCATTCAGTCACTAAGCATTAAGAAAAAACCAAGTATTATCAACATAGAAAGAAAACAAAAATGGTAAATCGATCATATTATGTTCATTCAACCAAATCCATTTCTTTACATGGAACAAGTTTCTATGAAACAGGGGCAATGTCTTGCAATACCTTGTCAATGTCGGATTAGAGAACAATGAAATGTGAAATTGATGAATGACAACATAATTAGCATAGCCAGAGGATGAAGTAGTTTGTTAACACAAAATGTCCCCAACCACCACCCATGTAATTTACCACAACTGAATTTGTATTTAACTCTAATGATGACAAAGAGGAACACTAATAACATTTTCAGGTGATTATACAATTGCTAGCTAAAATTACAGTCACTACAACAGGAGAATTTTAAAATGCATGGATGTTTTTGTCAGAGTTTGTGTCAGCTGCCAAACAAAGGTTTGATCATTTGGTTGTAGACTGACCACAGAAAAACAAAAATGTGAAGAAAGTAAAGGTGGACTTTGATTGACAGCCAACACTTCCATTTAGAGGCGTCTGATCAAAATAATCAGAAAAGGGACCTGGTTTTCCTGATGGATTTTATTGGAAATCACAAGATGTTGTATTCCTCATCACCTTGCAAAAGACAATTGGAAATCTAATTTGAATGCTCCTTGGAGATAACAGATCTCATCATCTTGAGCTCCTGAATAGGCAAATGACAGTCCTCTGGTTTTCAACAAGTTCAGGGAAGGGCAGTAGGCATACAGTTCATCACCATTCTCACGTGATTGAAAAGAGCAGTATATTATCACATTCTCAGGCTCAAGTTTTGATCCCTAAGTATGACCACAAGAAAACCCTGATGACTCAAACAATAACATCTTCTTGAAAAGTGAAATTAAATTAAGCTGACATCATCAGAGATTGGCAGACAGTAATATCCTGTTACAAATAATATTAAGGATTCTTAAACCTTGGGTACCTCCCTGGAGGGATATTCTCAGTATCAACTCTATTGGCTGTTCTTCAGACAAACCGAGGTCGGTAAGAGAAGGGATTCACAGCTATGACAATGGTGCCATTTTTTTTCTGGTTTCTTTAATGTGGTTCTTTAATTTTAGAGTACTTAGCATTGCCATCCTTCTCAATAATTTTCTCTCTCAATAATTTTAAAGTGGGTTTGTAGCTATTATAGCTAGTTTTTTGTTTCTCACTTCTATGCTTCCGGTATATTGTATTTGCCACTTTAGTTTGGCATCCTTATTATGGTTATTAATATACATACTCTTATTTGCTTATCAAAAAAAAAAACTTCTCAAAAAAGCAAGGCAGGATATCACCATTCAAGCACTAGAAATCTTCAATACATATCCAGAACTTGACATGGCACAGTTCTGTGTGGATCATAAATGAAAGAACAAGGGCCACAATGACTTGGAACCACTTCATAAAATCAAAGCTCATGATGGTTTTGGGTTTCTGAGAGCTCCTATAAGACAACTTCTTTCATGTACTAATGCAACAACCAAATGCTTAACAGCCTTCACTTATGCAAACAGTTCCCTTTTAGTAAGACACCAGCCTTTCACTAAGAATCGTTACTTTTTATAAAATAAAATAAAAGAAAAGAAAAACAATCTGATTGTTCTATCAAAATACACAATTAGATTCTGATTTAAAAAAATGAAAAAAGAGGTGAAGAAAGAAATATACTCACAGCTAGGTTCTTCAAATCCAAGCTAAGACGTTTTCTGATACTGTCTGATAACACAGCTCCAAGATGTTCTCCATGTTGTTTAATTGCATCCTCCGTTATCTGTATGAATTGATAACTCAAGCCTAACCCAGAAATAGTTCCCAAGTAGAGACTAAACAGTAATATTATGCCTACCTCTGAAAGAACTATGGCTGACGTTTTATCTAGGATTTCTTCCACAAAGTGCCCAGGATCAGTAAAAGAGCTCAATTGATGCACAGAAATAGCAGGTTTCCCCTTGACTTTTTGCGCATTATTGGATGGCTTAACAGTTTTTGCTACATTAATGAGATAGAATAAAATATGTTACCAGCAATCTTGGTAAAGTATAGGTCACTCAATGATCCATCACAGGTTCAGGAGCTGAATCATTTTATATTTGAATTGGTTATGGAGATAAAATAGTCATTTGCTTTATCAGGGTAGGTTTTAAATTTTAATTGACATCCAAATCAGAATAAAATCTGATTTTTCAGCAAAACTTTTCCAATGGTTATAGTCATAATATCAAACTTAAAATAGAATGATTACAGTATCCTTGAGAAATTTTATAACAATAATAGTCTTTGGAGGGTCTATTATCCTACTATTCTTTCACTATGTCAACTAGTTTAGAAACTTGAAATATTCAGCGTTGTTTTTTTAACCCCAGGGAATTATAAGCAGATGAAGGAGAATCACAATTAAATAGAAGCGCCTAAATAATGTATAATAAACAAATACACTATATTGAAATTATCTAGCCAATCACATTTTCCAGCTATTTAAACACTGGACATTTATCCATGCCATTATATTAGGGGAACACTACTAATGGATTGGATGTAGAACCTTGATCACAAAAATATCACTTTTTTTTTCTTTTTTTTTTTTGAAGGGAACACGAATGGCAATTTCAGTCCATTTAAATTTCGCCAAATCATAAACCACTCTCCTGAATAAGAGCCCATTACATTCTCCATTACTGCCAAAGGAAAAGGAGGGCTAAAATGAAATAAAGAACGTGTGCATCATGTGTGCCACCATCTAGAAGGACAAAGAAGAATTAGAAAAAAGCAATGAATTATAATAGTAAATGTCATGTGAAAGTAACACAATTCATTCCCCAAAACACATTATAAGAACAGAAAAAGACATTTGAATGGTGTGTGTATATATATATAGCTGACCTTTTTTAAAGATAGACAACTGTATCAAAGACATGCTCAGTAGTTTTACCTGCAGCTACTGATGATTTATTATCCATGGAGGCATGTTTTTCTGTAGGACCAGAGGAAACAGATTTTTCTGGAGGATCTTGCAAGACTATGGCATCAGATGGAACAAGGCCAGCTAGATCAGGAGGTTGATCCTTGCCTACTGTAGGGTTAGCCTACACAGTACAAATACATTAAATCAAACAATATAATCAATAATACTAGGTGAATCCACTTCATAAACTCGACTTAAACTCACCTCCAGATCGACATATGAGGGGTCTTTGCCAATTGACTTCAGAAACTTGTCAAGATCACAGGCCTTAATGGCTGGCACCAGCAATGGTATGCAACATATTATATCAGGGATAAACATGCAAATAGGAAAAAAAAGATCAATCAACTAATGCACTGTTCCAATATATGACATTTAACCAATCACATAATTTTCGAAATGTTTGTTTAGGCTTTAAAAAATCTTGATAATCAAAACTGACTATGAATCTTATGATATCAATAAGATGGTGTAACCATATGGAATTTTCAATCATGAATATCATGCAACAAAAATGTTGAAATAAACAATTTACTTGTATAACTTATAAAAAATAAATAATAAATTATCTATTTGTGTAGCTATTGTAACCATGTAGCCAAGAAAACAGAATACTTTCCATTCCAAAGGCACTTGTTGGCAATATCAGGGTAACAAAATTGATTAGATTGCAAAAAAGGAAGCACCCAAAAATTAATTCCTTCCTGGAGAAGGAGACAATATATAGGTACATATAAGACACACTAAGGGACACTTAGTGGACGCTGGGACATTTAACTTTGTTCCCAAGTCTACGTTATGGTAAGAAAATTAGCATGTAGACATTTTCCTATATAGGAAAAGTGACTTTGCCTGTGCAACAATATAGTTTTTATCATTAGCTTACAGCTTTTTCCAGAGTAAACATCTCCAACATCCATGGTTGTTATAACAGTCATTGTAACAGTTGCCAATACTATCAGAAGAGGGACCAACACATCTATTTTTGCTATTTCTATTAAGCTATATTTGGTTCCCAGAAAATTTGAAGGAAAATATGAGGAAAAAAAATAAAGTGGAAGAAGGAAAGAAAAAGTAAAAGAAAATAAAAAAAATAAATTTAAAGTTCTTAAATTATTTTTATATACTTTTTAAAACTCATTTCACTATTTTTCCTCTCTTATATAAAGATTAAATAATTTGAAAATATATAAGTTCCTAACTAATTTTAATTATATTCTATTTTCGTTTTTGTATTTTTCATGGTAAACTCAAAAGTTCTAATTTAACCTTGAGATACTACCAAATACCACCATTGGATCTGTCACCATATATCTTTTTGGATTCACCCATATAGATATATAATAAATAAAAGATAAACAGTTAAAAGTTCTGCCACTATCTACAAGGTAACTTTTGAACCAGAAAATTCCTACTACATTCCAAAATAATCTCATCGAGTGATCACTTAATTAACACAGTAATCTCATAACTTATTGATGGTTCACAACCCTTAATGTTTGTGTAAACTTGCATTCCAAGTAGGAAAATACATATGCTAAAGGTGGAAATGACTTCAAAGAGAAGATTGAACACACATAACTACTATTTCAAACAATGAAATAAACACTCTATTACAAGAAGCCACCACTGAAATATATAAACCGCACAAAGACTCAACAGTATTTCAAAAGAAAACAGGTTGAAATGATATGCAAAAGAAAATTATTAAATGAGAGGGGCCCATCCAGAGAAACTCTTCTAACTTACCGATAGACATGTCATTAGATAGTGGGTGGAAGAAGCAGAAGTCCTTGGTCTTAAATCCTTGATCCAAGAACAATGAGACATGTCTTCACAAAATAAAAACATAAAATATCATCAAACCTAAGATTTTCCTCAACTAAAGAAAAAGAAGCATGGAGGTAAATAATCATCATAAACAGCTAAAGAAAAACGCATCATCGAAGTAAATGTTTCTAACAAGATATTAGATGATGATGGAAAATTCTTCCAAGACCCTGTACAACTTTTAGGTGAAAATGAAAGTTTTCCTCAAAATTAAATTTAAAAAATAAATAAATAAAAACACACACATATAGATTGAGGCACATGCACCCTTGCATAGACACATATATGAGGTCTTCCAAGTAGAACAAAAGGTTGATGATTAATACAAACAAAAATTGTTACCACGATTTGAAAAAAAAATAATAAAGAAAAAGGATGCAAGCATTTTCCTTCATTAATATATTTAGCAATACTTTGTGGAAGAGATAATACTTATCTAAAGGGGGTAGGCTTACGCTAATTCACAATACTCTTTTGAGCTTACTAATTTACTTCATGTCTTTGTTCACAATCCCGATAGCAATGAGGTTGAGACTAGAAAAAATTCAAAGGGACTTTCTTTAAGGGCCACTTAGTGGGGGGGGGGGGGGGGTGTGCATCCATCTGTAAGGCAAAGGGGAAAGGAGGTTTAGGTGTTCATTCTCTCCCTTAGCTAAATAAAACTCTTCTATGCAAATGGTGTTGGTGTTACTCGAGTGAAGGGGAAACGATTTAGAAAAAGGGGTTGGCGGTCTTGTAAGGTAAAAGACCTTTATAGGGTCAGTTTACAAAAGGCTATTAGCAAGGAGTGGGTTTTCTTTAACTCTACAATTTCCTTTGTTATAGGAGATGAGAGTAGAGTGAAGTTTTGGAAAGATATTTGGTGTAGTGAGGAACCTTTAAGCGAGATGTTCCCCAATTTATTTGCCTTAATTGAGGCAAAAGAGGCAACAGTAGCATATTTATGGGAGCAAAGGGAGGGAAGGGGGAGCTTAGAACTTCCATTTTGTAAGGAATCTAAATGATTGAGAGTTGGATTCAATGGAGCATTTTTTGCTTATTCACCAAGCTTAGTCGATGAATAGGGAGGAGGAGGATAAAGCAGTTTGGAAGGGTGATAGCAAATGAAGGTTTTGTGTTAAGAGCTCTTTACTCTTTGATGGAACTGAATTGTAGCATCCTTTTTCAGGATTATTTGGAACTCTTGGATACCGTCTAAAGTAAATTTTTTTGCTTGGGAAGTTTGTCTTTAGTCAGCAAGTGTGCTCTTTGCAAAGATGAGGCAGAATTCATTGATCATATCCTTCTCCATTGTGCCAAGGCAAGGACCTTATGGTTCTTTCTACCTCAATAAGGGACACTCCCTTAGGGTGGCATGGTCATTTTGTTGGTAGAAAGCATAAGAAGGCTTGGAGAGCAGCTCCATTATACATCTTCTGAACTATTTGGAAGGAAAGAAATCGAAGAGTGTTCAAAGAAGAGGAGAAATTAGATCAATGTCTAAAGAGTTATTTCCTAAGCTCTCTTGCTATATGGATTCAGGTGTACATAGATGGTACCCCTTTGTCCTTGATGGATATAGTAGATTGGTTAGGTTCTCGTTGATAGAGGGAGTGGTTTTTTGTTTCCACTCTTTTGTGTTGAGCTTTTTTTGCTCTTTGTATACTTCTTGTATACTCTCATACATTTTTTGCACTTTTAATACATTCTCTTACTTATATATATATATATATATATATTGTAAATTAGTTATGTAAGATTTATTACTAGCATAGAATTTGCATCATCTTAAAAGAAATAAAGAAAGAGAAAAAAAAACACTTAAAAATTCAAAGCCAAGACTAAAGAACTTTAGACATGGATGCATGGCAAAAATCAAGCAGAGGAACAAAGTCGCACAATTGTATACTGAAACAATGAAGATTAATGCATACCTTGCTGATTCATTTACTAGTGCAAACGGAGTAACACAACCCAGTGAAACCTTGAAAAATAGAAAAATAGGCGACGATGTTGGAGAACAAATTACAATCAAATCCATGATCAAGCATAATGAACTTTTTTCCCCAAAGTTAATTTTAAAGGACACATACTAGTTACTTGTGAGAATTGAAACTCTCTCTTCATACAAGGACTGAGTGCTGATATAACATGATGGGAGAGAGCCTATGAAACATCTTATTTTTTATAACAATGCTAATAAAGGAAATAGCAGTTCTGCGTCCTTTATAAAAATTAAGATGCTCCATAGGCTCTTCAGTCACACAGTGCCTCAGAACCATCATCAAGCAGAGCTGGAGCTTGACCAGCTTGTAAACAATTGAGCAAGCATATCATGTACTAACTTTGTGTCAAAACAAGTTGTAGTTTGTCAATGAGTATTGCATATTGAGTATAGAGGACTCTAGTTAAATATAGGAATGGTGATTTAAAAAAGGTCAAGCATATATAGAGAGCCATTAGTAGTCACTTTTACAGGACCACTTCCAAGAGAAAATTAGATGAAAAGGAGAGTTTTGGTATTTAAATGGTACAGTGATCCGACAGGTTGAGTCGAGATTCCCCACTTGGGAACCCATTGAACAGTGAAATCAACCTTAAGAAATACTTTGCATGCACTGGGAAGGGGGCACTAAGCACACCCTGAAAAATTCAGATGACCTGCCATTCAAATATCTAATGTAGCAAAAGAATATTTGAATTCTATTCTTTTTTGGACCCCTTGACTTGAAGAATGAGTGAACTTTGCCCAATAAGCATTGAAATTTTATAACACAATATCTACTGCCACTCCTTACTAATTTTCTTCATAATGGAAGTATTACACGCGTTCCTTGAGGCCTGCCTCTAGTAGCGAAGGGTTGGTTTGGGGATGTGGGAGGTTCTAGGTTCAAGTCCAAGAAAGGACATGAAGTTACCTAACTCAAAAAATTTAGAAATAAAAAATAAATAAAAGAGAGGGGAAAAAGAAAAGCCTATGCATCAACTTTAGGTCAGATGGAACCGTAGGTGCATAGCTTTATTGTGATGTCTTCCTCCTTGCTATGGCATCACAAATGAATGCTTATAAGCTATGCAAGTTACCAGAAAAGTGAAATAGTGACAATAATGGTTTATTGAGGACGCTAAACAGATTTCAAGATTTCTTTAAAACCATAAACTCAACTTTCTAAGATGCTAGCATCAAACACATTCAATAAAAAAAACTCTATATCCTCCATGCTCCTAATCTTTCATAAAAGCTCTCTACATCTTTAAACTTCTCATGCAAAATGAGGACCTAGGGGCATCACTGAAAGAGGCCAAATATAGTAAACAGCAAGGTCCCTCGCAAGCCCAAAGGACAACCTCCAAACTGACACCAAATGTTGCGATGCTATTAGTCACTTCAAGTGTCAATGACATACTTGTAGCTATCTAAAATAAGGGTTGTTTACATTGCTCTCCTCAAGTTTCTTGTAAGACCATTTCAAATAACAGGCAGTATTTAATGTAAGGGGCACTTAATTATGTGTTTAGATTTTTCTGTAGGCAAAAGGATTTGTTACAAAGTGCTGACATATTGAAAGTTTTAGTTAGGTTTGTAGAATTGGTGGATGGGTGGGGAATATATATAACTATAAGATAATAAAGTGGGATTAAAGGCATATACCCACCTGAAGTATTTCTCCAAGTGCTTCTTCAGGAGCCATTCTCAAGCCACCTTTTCCCAAACCAAGCCTCTGAGATAGAACTGCACAGCTTCAAAGCCATAAATAACCCCCATAAAAATTCAGGACATGACAAATACAGTTTAACAACTGCATGAGTCTGTGTTACCTTCACATCCACATTTAAGCTTGAAAATGCAAAAATATGATCAGTATTAGGAAAGTATTTTACCTTTCAGATCTACTTTGGTATCTTTCAGGGCAGAAACAATATAAAACCTATGTTTCTTGTCCTGCATGCATAAGTAAGTAGAATACTAGTCATGGAATTAAAGAAAGAATGCTAGATTTACACTTGGAGTGAACATGACCAAATGCATCCTGAAGTCTCTTAAAATGTCATACCTTCAAGAATAAATTTTTACTCAATCCCCCTCCCAAATGGCCAACATATTTCTCCTGATGAAAAAAACAATATCATTCATTCATACCACAGAGTGTAGATAAAGGAAATGATATAACTCACTTCTGCATTCTCCTTTTACCTGAGCTTCAACTGTCAAAACCGCGGGATGTTCATATTTGGTGAAATCAATTTGAAGCTCCTAGGAGAAGTCCAACGCACCCACCAAGGAAAACTCAGTCATCAATAGTCTAAATCAAACTATAAACAGAAATACAAATACGTTCTTTACAATATATTTCAATAAGTTGTAAATTGTGGTTCTACACAAACCCTTATCTTCATACAATCAATCTCAACTCCAAGCCCAGAAAAAAGGAACAGGGTGGTGATAAAACATACCGTCACACCTTATCAAAAAAAAAAAAAAAAAATCTGACAAGAAGTAGCTGGAAAGGGTTTATGAAATTGGGTTGAGGTCATCACCACAAGCAAAATCAGATTGCGGCCCTTACAGTGAAGTCTAAATTAAAACAACTCCAGTATTTCAAGAAAATGAATGCAAAACAATTCGTCTTAAATATATATAGTTTACTATTCCAAGAAATTCAGAAACTGGCAACACTAATTGAACTACAAACAATTATCATCTCAGTTTGAGATCCAGATCAAAGGCAAAACATGAGCTGATTGGTTGGAATAACTCTAACCTGTAAACGCGCAAGCAACTGGTCCTTGGAATGCCCCATTCAGGTTACTCTCTGCGTCTCTCGCCAATGTGAATTGTTCGAATTGCAGGAGAGAAGAAAGTAGAAATGGAACAGCGAAGACTCGCAGAGATGCGTTTTTCTTAATCTTGGGCTAAAACCCGGAACTGTTATTGGGCTAGGGTTTTGGGAGGTGGTTTTGGGTTTTATGGGCTTGGACTGTGTCCTGGATTGGGCTTTGATTTTGGGAGGCCCATTCTTGTTCCGAGTGAAACTCTTGTACTTGAAATTGCTCTTGAATGTTCCTAAAGCGGCTCTCGGAAATCCGATGAAAATTTATGTCACATGGAACTTACACGTATACAAGTTGGAATTCTATGCCCACAGCTTTTTGCATACTTCCAATTGACGAATCTGAGGCCCATACCCTTTGCATACTTCCAAAATCCAATTTATGGATGGTTTTTGGACGGTTCTTGGAATACAAATAACAATATGATGCATGCAATATGTGGAAATACTTAGAAGACATAACACAAAACCATATGTGTTTTCGGCTTATACTATGACATATCCATGTTTCATTACAAAATTTAAGCACATAGTTCCAAAAAGGTTACTATTCAGCGCACACTGCCAGATGATTCATTGGAATATGAAGGCCAATGCGCCCTTAATATCAACAGAATTATGGTATAATATACTAGGAAAATAGTGTGGTTTTGTTTTATTAATGCCTTGAGATCATGTGATGTGTCTGTCCATTATAAACATTTAGGGGAGCCATGTGCTCAAATCTCTTAACCCAGTTCCTTGGCAACGAGGTCTGTTCTTTCTTTTTTCCTCTTTCCTTCCCTTTTTTCTTTCTGGGTTTTTTTCTTTTTCTTCTTCTTTTTTTTAATAATTGTTAATTATTACCAAACTGAATGGAATGGCCAAATGGGCATGGAGAAGAACTTGAAGAGACCAAATACATTGTAAAAGGACATCGAAGGATGGGACCCCATTTCTATCAACCATGGCAGAAGAGGACATGTCATGTGCTATATGACCTGAGCCCAGTAGTTCAAAGCTTTGGCTGGGCTCAAAATTTGTCCAAAACATATTGATCGAGATAGATCATAGATCACACTCTGATTCCATCATCTCCACTATTCACCAATTCCGTGTACAAAATGATCATTTCGAAACATAAAAACTCTAGATTCATACCCCTTTAGTGTGGATGGTCTAAGCTCTTTCAACACGACACTCTTTTCAGGGAAGAGTCCTTTTCTATCTTCAAGTTGTTCTGTGGGTATGGTGAAAATAGAAATGATGATACTTGGTTGGAAAAGGAAAAGGAGAAGAGGCACTTTTACACCTTGTTTTGGAGTGGAAGTCAACATAAAAACATTTTTGACAACCCCTTTCTCAATGATACAAAAGTAGGAGATTATAATCATCCAAGTTTAATATGACGTACAAAGAAATCATAACATTTAAGGAGGGGGACCATATTTAAGGAAATAGATTTCTTCCTGGACATATTTTACTATGATGGAGGACCATGAATTACACAACATATATGATATACCACACTTGGCAGAAATGATTAATTCATATATAAATTGAATATTATAGAAAGGGAGAGTCCAAAAAATGTCTCTCTCAATGTGATTTTCTTCTCCTAATTATTAACTCTCACATACACTAATATATGAATTTCGGTCACTGTCAGTAATATCTTCAAGCAATCTGCTGAAGATCATCAATGAATACAACTGGATTAATAATGATAATAATAAATGGGGTTTGCTTGATTTGGATTGAATTTTTGATCAGCAGAAGTTCCACAGATGGATATCACCTTCTTCATAGTCATCTTCAATCGTTGGTACTGGATTGAACAAGGCACAATTACTGAACATTTGGTCCATGTATTTTGGGGATTGCAGGGTGTCGAAGTTGTCATACCATGATGCCATCATGGACATTGGTTCATTGGCCATGGATGACATTAGTACTGAAACATCGTCATCGAGTTGATCTGATGGTGAAGATGAAGTCGATGCCGAAGAGATTGATGAGGAGGAGGAGGGAGGAGGAGGAGAGGGTGGAGTGGTGGGGGTGGTTGGGATGGTGGTGGTGGTGGTGGCGGCGGCGGCATTATCCGCAAAACTATTGGCAGCTGCTGCAGCAACTCTTTGGATGGACTTAGGGGACAAGAGAGTATCAGGAAGATGGTAAGAAGAAGTGATGGTAGGGAAGTTGAGATTGGCGGAGGCGCCCTTGAGGCACAGCAGTGCAGCATCATAGGCTCTAGCGGCAGCTTCTGGCGTGGAATAGGAACCCAGCCATATCCTTGTTTTCTGATTTGGTGCTCTTATCTCGGACACCCATGAACCCCAGCTCCTCATTCTCACTCCCTTGTACTTCTTCTTCCTACATGATGACGATGACGATGTTGACGAAGATGATGATGGTGATGACATTGGCTTCAACGGCTCTGATTGGATCTTTGACTCACTCTTCACCATTGATAAAGAGAGCTTATACAGAAAGCTTTGATGATGAACAAAGTGTTTGAAGGGCTGATCTCTCTATGTCAATGAGCCTGTGGGTGAACTTTTCTTTTTCTGTGCTGAAATGTGAGGAAAGGAAAGGAATGTGAACTTAAAAGCGAGGAAGAAGAAGTGGATACTTATAGAAGGGACATGGGCTTTCGAGTTGGCATATCCCTCCAGTCAAAGAAACAGGTTGCTAGTCGCTACACAGTAACTTATATGGGAAACAGATGGTTTCCAGTTTTAATTTACTAGGAACTAAATATCCCTCTTTTTTATTCAAATGACTTGTTTGTCCTCTCACGGTAGATATTTATATATCAAGTTAAAAAAATAAAAATAATCATAAAATTCCCAAAAATTTTGAAGAAAAATGTAAAAATAAAAACTAAAAATTGATAAATTATTTGTATTTATTATTTTAAATTCATTATATTTTTTTTCTTTTTTTTTAGTATTTTTGATAACCAATCATAATCAAGGTGTATGGAAAATTAAAAAATGTATATAAGTAAGAAGATTTAAGCAAAAAGCTTGATAATGGAATGCATAGTTGCAAGACTTTCTTGGCAAAGCCACTCACCCACATGACTCCAAAGAAATAAAAGGTTCAACATTTTGAAAGCCACCACGGTAAACATTTAGAAAAATGAAATTCATTAATATGGCAGTCTGGATCCCATCTGCGCCAAACAAGACCACCATTAAAATTTAAACTAACCCCAATAAATTAAAAGTGTTTATTCTAGAGCTCCTATGACTTACCCAGCAAGTCACCACAGTTGACACCAGAAAAAAAAATTGATTGAATAAGAAACAGGACTTGGTAAAAATGATTCCAGGCGAATGGGTAACTGGGTTTCTTGTTTTTTTATTTTTTTATTTTTTTGGTAATTTAACCATATCTTATATGCTTTTATAATCATAGAATATAATAATAGAGAAACATAGGATTCTTCAGAGGCAGCTTCCAGGATTTGCAGGGGAGAGAGAAGGTTGAGCAGCGTTGGGGTGTGGGGTGGGATGCATAAAAATTAAAGAGAAAACACAATACTCAACACGCGCAGTCTCAATAGTATCGATATAATGCCTACGCAAAAACAACAGCTGTTGCTTGCCTGGCTCGCAGCTCCAAAACCGCGTCATGCATGGGCCTCATGGGATGGCCAGGTCTCTCTCTCTCTCTTTCTATATAGAAAGCTACGTACAGCAGATGATTAAATTATAGATTCACTCTTCAACCATTTCCTAGCTAGCATTTACGCCTGCACGACTTGACTTTGAGCTCGCTATCCCTTTCCCTCCAATGTTTTTTGAGGTATTTGATGGGATTCTCTTAGGTACGACCACACCCTAAGCAACCGCCTTTTAAAGGTAGACGTAGTAGGCTTTCTGTGGGCCACTTTGCGTAGCACCATTTCATTTTTGCTTTCCTTAACCATTACAAAAACAAAAACAAAAAAAAAAAAAGGAAAAAAGAAAAAACCAAGAAGGAAAAACTTAGAAGTACAGTGGGGTTTTTTTACTTTCTATAGCCACTGCAAGATTAATTTTCAATGCAGCCAGGGAAGTTTGTAGTCTTTTTTTCCCCAGGGGTTTGGAAATTTGGGGCTGGTTAATACGTTATCAAACAGGCTGGAGATGAGAAGCTTGCAGCAAAAGAGAAATGGATGGTGATGGGGATGGATGGTTCTTCCAGGTGAAGACTCCTTCAAGGTCAGAAGGACCCCATGAGCCCCCCTGCATTGAAGTGGAAGGTGGTGAAACGAGAGTGTAATTCCTAGCTAATCCCCTTGACCCAATCAACTAAAATGGTTAAAGTGAAGTTGCATTATTAATTACATCTACCGCATATGCCTTTTGACATTGAGGCACACTCCCAATGAACCACATTTTTCCATGTTCTTGGTCGTAACAGAAGCTTCTACTGAATTCAAGCTTCTCTAATATTGATTCTCTTAGTCTTTCGCAATGTTCCTTTTGAAGGCATGGTGGATTATTGCCTATTGGAGATTAATCTTCGCGGTTCGCAAGGTAATTTAATGCTCTTTCTGATATCAATTTCAGGCACTATATGCCATTGGATATGGCTTTATTTTTGTGAACTTTGTCCGAGGGTCAAAGGGTGCGTTGCCCCTAGGCTTGTCTAGCCGCCGGTTCGGCTGGAGAGTATTTGCATGGTTGCCCACACGGATTGTTTGGAATTACATCCGCATGAAATTAGAGGAGGATCTTCAACATATTTGACAAATTTGAAGCCCCTGAAATGTGTGTAAAACCAGAGCTTTGGTCTTAAACTTCATGTGTATAATAATAATAATATTGCTGTACAATCACTAATGGTTCAACCATGCGTAAGTCACAGAAAGAATGTATTGTATGGTTGGCTACCAAGCCAAATAGGTATTCACCATGACGTGCACCATGACGTGACCAATAAGACCATACCGTGGTGGACCCAATGGGCTTGTCAGTAACTCTCGTAGGCTCATAGGCTCATAGGCTCATAGGCTAAGAGCCATTAATACTCCAGTAACCGTAATGTCAAGGAGTGCCAACCAAAATTGCTTGCACGCACCTTCATCTCTAGTTCCAAGTTTGAAACAGCAAGAAAAATAAATGAGATAGCTAGCTAGCTAGCTAGCTACCTTTATGGTCGCACATTTTGATTTATTTTGAAACACTTTATTTCTTTATGTAACCTAGAATTGCTTTCTTCAGTAAGACATGTGCAATGAGAATAGTGTCGTCAATCCGTACTTGCCCCCTCCCTCCTCTCACCTTCCTTCAGTTGTGAACACAAATAAATGAAGAAAAATGTATTATAATTTAATTAATGACACATTATTATGATGTTCCGTCAGGTGGCTGACAGTACGATTCACGATCAGTAATAGACATTTTTCAAAGGCTCCTCACATGCCCAGGCCACACTCCCTTTCTTTGTTTATATACAACTTGTCCCAATTTCAGGAATTTAAAGAGGGCTTGAGCATGGGGGAACTTGTTAGGAAATTTCATGAATTCATATGGGTTAAGGACAGTCGCTCGATATGCTTGACCTTTTCCACCGTGGCCCACAAAGATGACACCAAAAATGAATATCAAAGAGAATCTGTAAGCCAACTCATAGACATAGACGTTTCGGGGCAGCGCTGTGTGATCAGCACCAGATGGGGGGTTGTTGAACCGTGAAAACTTGAAACCGGGTACCCATTTTTTTTAATAGAAAAAAAAACTAAAAGATACTTTATTGCTATACTCTTGAATTCATCTAAAGTAATTGCAGTAAAACTATAGCGTGAATGGCAAAAAAAATACTAAAAGTTGCAGTAGAGCCAAAGAGCTCACTGATATTCTAGTTGCACTGCCTTTTCTATCAAATGCTCATCTCCTGTGCTTCCGGACACGCCAGGCTCCACACATTCTTATACGATGAGAAGGATCACCAATTTTGTAAAAGATGAAATCAATAGATGAAAATGGATATTCGTGACAAATATGCCAAATGGAAGCCGAGAAATGAATGAAAATGGATTTGTACTATGTCCCCGCCACAATATTTAACTACATCAAGCATAAATGAAGATGCATTATGCATGTTCCTCTTATCCATGTTCTTTCATTTGTGTGTGATTGCAGAGGAAGATGACAAATTATATATATGAAGTGGTGGGTGGTGCCAGTCCACGACCTTCCGTACCTAGCATATAAATGAAAGTGACAAGTGATATGTTTAGTCTGGATTGGGGGGATGGGCAAAAATGCAATGAAGATTTTAAAGTTTGAAGGATGTTGGAAGATGAAGAGGCAAGATCCATGTGTGGGTAAGGTAGGCCTAAGAAGAATCAAGAGAGAAGGTTCCCAGAAGAGGAATGGGGTCTCAGGTTCATGGTATCAACAATCATAACCATATCCATATAGTAATGGCTTCCGTAATGCTTCTAGTTGTCATTGTTTTTTTCTCTTCCTTTTTTAAATGCTGAGAGACGAACTTGTTGACTCAAAGGCATTACAACTAAGCTACAAATATTTTAGGACTTAAAAAAGGGGTTTCATGAATTAATGTTGTATTATATGTATGTGTAAACAAAGTTAACAAACACCTTCAATATTTTTATCCATGACACTCAAATGCTCCAATTGACTGGGATACCTCTCTTCAATATAGGGTGCAACCTTGGCATCAACTCTTGGGGAAAATTCTGAGTACCCTGCAGCTACTGCGAGTCCAACAGCAACATGATCCTGCCACAGAAATTCAGAAAAGTGGCAAAGAAAAAGTTCATAATTGCTGTGGAGTTTTCTAAATTTCTCCAGATTTTGCGTTCAGATCAGACTACATCAATAATAAAAACATTGAGACCAGCTACTTAGCCTATTCAGAATGTTCAAAACAAAAATGTATTGGCAGTCAACCGACATTATATTAACTGAAAAAACTTAAATAAGTTTTTGGATTCCATTGGAAGAATAATGATGCTCCAAGAGCACTGGAACTTCAATTGCTCTTTATACAAGCCTGTGGTTCGTATTTTGTATTTCTCCAAATACAAATGAGTTTAGCTACACGTCTGACTTCAATTAAAGGATTCCACAATGTAAATACATTTGCAGCTGAAACTTTACAAATGAGTCTTGCAAGCAAGCAGACTATCCAAAACATGTCCAAGATAATACCACGACAAGAGCCTATGGAAGCATATACTTGATGGTGAGAAGCTACCCAAAAGTTATCTAGTTGTTCCTAAATTACAGCAATAGACAATTTAAAACAGAGAAGGGAAAACAAAAAAAAAAAGAAAAAAAAGAAAAAAAAAGAAACTCAAAACATTAATTCTAAGGGAAAACAAGATAACAAATGAACTGCCTGATCCATATCTATCAAATTACATGATTTGTGCCTTATCCAGTTAGGAACCCAGACCCACAATATAATTTTATGAACTTTAAAGGAACAACCAGGGAATACCATATCCCATCCTAGTCTGGCCCATGAAAACAACATCACAACAATAACGATGACATTCATTCTGTAGTAAAGGTCTGAAAAACCTTATCATATATCTTGTTTTACATGAGGAAAAAGGCATCTATTTGTGTCCAAATTTTATTTTATTTTATTTTCTCGAGAAAGTTCTAAGTAGAAATAATCTGTTGAAATCAATCAATATAGCCTTTTCCTTTTTCCTAGGTCCACTCTATGCTCATTTATTGCCTTCTAAACCTATTTCAAATGTGTCCTTGTTAAGGACTTCTCCTGTCAGTGCAACTTCATACCCATTTCAAAAATTTTGAAGAAAAAAAATCATACAATAAACTACAAATTTTCAGTTATGTGTATGTGTTCAGTAGGCAGGCTCGTGACCTTCAAATTATGGTCCTCTAATGGCAAACATATTAAACGTTAATGATGCAAATATAACTTTTACATAAACTATTAAATGTCACAAAGTATAAGATAAGGGGAGGGGAAACTAGGCATTTGGCGAGTACAGTGAAGTATCAGTTAAGGGTGCCACTGCGATTGGTATTAGAAGTCGATGGATGAGACTGCAAAATCACAACAACCAGAAAACAGTCCAGTGCAAGTGATGTTACCCCCTGCCAAGTGTGTGTGTCATTATTGCCCCTCTCCATGAATCACCAAAATGAAACTTCTGAGGTGAAGAATGTTTAGGCAGAAGCTCTCACAGAGGAACTTAAAGAACTAATTACAGATTCATAAACCTTAATTCCCCGCAAATAAATGGTATCTTTCAGGAACTGCAAGAAAAAGAAAAAGCAGAATAAGAATGATGATTAATTGCATATCGGATTGTAAGTGATTTGAAGATTGATACACAAACTTGTCAAACCTCATTATGGTCATGAAGCAAGATAGGAGTATTTGTCATTGGGGAGAAACCAAGAGTGGGAATGCCCATCTGTCTCATATATCGTGCATCTGTAGTTGAAGACAAGATTTCAGGCTTTGCGAGTTTTCCTCCTGCTTCAGTTATAGCTTGCTTGAAGATAGACCACCACGGGTTGGAGTCATTGGTCAGTGTCATTAAAGGGCGCCCCATGTAGTCTCTGATGGGTCCTTTCTCAATTATCTGCCATATAAAACAAGTGCTGAGCTATCTTTCACTTATGGTCTTTTGAATATTTCGTAAGAGAAAATTTAATTCCTATGCTAATTATTTTGGTGGTCAGAAAACATAAAAAGTAAATAAAAAAGAAGGATTCACCTCCAGTTTATTGAGCCTTGATCATTGGTCAAGAATATTGAAGATGATAAAAATCCACAAAGTCGACATCAAAGAAAATAGATAAATTGTACTATTGACAAACACAACAAGATGAGAATGTCATGATTCAATTCGCATATTATTTGCTAAACATGGTTCTCCAATGCTTCTCCAGCATCCAAAGATTCTATTGGAATCAAGTGACTGGTAATTTTTGGTACACAAGTTGCAACTATTCAGGCCCATTATCAAGGAGCAGGAGCCAACTACAAAAACCAAAATGGTCTATTCCAGTAACAAAGAGAAAGCAAAAAAGTCAATTAGATGTGGAACACCGTACCAAGAACCTTAACATACTCCATTGGTCAGGTAAATTTCAGACCCATAAATAAAATCTCTTCGACTCCTTTAACTTGTGTATCATATCCTAGTGGTTGGGATTTAAGGCTTAGTTGAGTAGAGTTGAGTAATGTGTGAGATATTGTGTATTTCCCTGACAAAGGAAAACCATAGGATGCATTTGCAAGACAGTAGGCAGTACAGATGGCCTGATGGCCAGTCAGCCAAGCAAGAATGAAGAATATTTCTTAAGACGAACAGTAATATATCCTCCTGTCAGTTACAATGAAATTTAAATTTTGTTCTTTCATTTATGTGCATGTTTAATTTAATATGCATGAACAAACCCAACACTTGTTATTACTTCCAACCTGAATTTACAACCCAATTATGAAAGCCAAAGCACAAAATGATACAGGCCGTCAGAGTAAAAAATAAAATAAAATAACAATCTGCTGCCTTCAAACTGCAAAACAAGTCAAGCAGCATGGCTATTGGAAAAAACAATCTCTATCATTGGGATCCTGATCAAAAGTCATCCCCTTCTTCATTCTAACTTAGAAAAAAATACAAGTTACAATGTTCCAGAGATTCTGTAAAATCACACATCCCCTTAGAAATAGTATAGATGTTTGTCTACTCTCCTTATGCCAAATGATGATGGGAGGAAAAAGGTTAACAGAAAGATGCTAGTTTCCTTTCTATATATGCAAACTTCAAATGAAACAAAGCTCAAAGCAATTTCTTTCAGCCTCATTCAATGATAAGCCTGAATAGTGTATGTGCCCCTAGTGTTAAAAAGAGTGGACAAGAATACATTCACACCATTCAATGGTATCAGGGAGGACATAGGCTCCCAAGAATTCTTTCTATCTATAAAGTGACCAAACCTCCATTAATTTGTACTAAGATGAAGTTCCCTCCATCAATTTACAGTAACTTGAAACAAATAAAGAACTCAACAAAGGACTAAACTGCTTGGACAAGCTATGCAATTATGAAAACAAAGCAAGATAGCTTTGCAGAGATGAAAATTTTAAAATCTGAGAAAGAAATAGATTATTCCAGGGTGGAAGCTTTTTGCTTTCCAACAGATGACACTCGATAATTAAACAAAATGGATTAACCACAAAATATGATCTTATACATTTGCAACACAATCCTATAATTTTAGCCAACTACGGATCTACTTTTGCCAATTTTATCAGAAAGAGTGGATGGCTCTTTCTAGCTCCCTCCAAGCCATCCAACAAGGAC
Organism: Vitis riparia; assembly: GCF_004353265.1. NCBI lineage: Eukaryota > Viridiplantae > Streptophyta > Magnoliopsida > Vitales > Vitaceae > Vitis > Vitis riparia. The sequence continues at coordinate 3,248,759 of NC_048448.1, read as the reverse complement.
CATTCACAGAATGAAAAACATTCCATATCCCATATCTCAAGATAACAATCTCAGGAATCTGAAATAAACTAGGAAAGCCCTTTCAGCCAATAGTTGTGATGCAGGGTCTTATAAACGTCAGCACTCTAATATGTTAACAAAGTTTTGGGAATAGGATTATGGTTTAATAAGCCTGGTTGAATGGATCATAGATGCGGTTCTCCTGCTCGGTTAAACCACAGCAGGAATGAGCCAAAAAGGTAATACATAAAAAAATATGTTAATCAGCGTCATCGCATGTGGAAGAACTGCAAACTAAAACAAAGAAGAAAGTAACAGCTATATAATAGATTCCATTATACATTTTGAAGCAAAAGATAAAGGATTCTTTTATGAAGTGTACAAACACTTTTTGGAAACTAATGCACAGGCTGTCATGTGTGAACAAGTTCCTGTATGCCAATTACCTAAATGGAGAAGCAAACACATATCATAACTCTTGAATAAGACAAATAAAAATTGATTTTGTGGAATCAACTTAGTTTCCAAGACAATCATTCCATTGTTACCTCCACACATGAACACCGTTTTGTTTCAAAATATCGGTACTCAACAAAGAAAAATTTTCAAAACCTCCACTTGGAATGAGGTTTTAAGAAAAAGACATGACAAAGTGATAAAAATATGAAGGCTCAAAAATCAAATAAGACACCATTATGCATAGAGTAAAACAATAACAATTAGCAGTTGTATCACTTTTGGGGTCCCTTGTTATCATGAAAAGGGATTTAGCCTGTGCTGGCCTTCTTTCTCACAAGTAGGAACCCAACGGATGTTTTGTTTTTACAAGATTGATGTGTAGCATGTAGAACATATCATGCAGTCAAATGCAATCCTTAGAGAATTGTGGTTAACTCACTTCTTTTCATTAGGATAATGGTCACCTAATCAAAATTTGACATCAGTTGAATTGGATAAATTTAGTAGATTGCCACTTGTAAATTATTAATATTACAATAATAAAAGCATAAAATAATTTCTGTTTCAGGTTGTACAACCCAAATAGCAATCCCAGTTGATAGAACTCCAAGAGATTCAATCAAGGATATGGATTTCCTATGAAAATTGAACAGTCCATTGTATTTGACATAGGATTTCAAATTATATATGAGCAATGTAAAATGGAAGCGTCACCAGAATTGCCAAGAAAGAAGCTAAAGGGTGATTAAATTTCATCCTGAAATCTTAAAATACCCTTATTTTGAACCCAACTCTAGAAAAATAAATGGACTTGTCTTAATTCCATTCAATACCAGATAAACCCAATTCAAAACCTATTTAAATGCAGAGGGGTGATTAAATATATATATCCATCATCATCATCATCATCATCATCATCATCATTGGTCAACTATTTAAGTAAAGATAAAGATCATTAGTCACCTGGTACGTCATATTTCTGATAGCTGGTGCCCATTCTTCAGCAATTCTTATCTTCACAAGATCCGGGTCTGCTGTTGGTGGCATGCGAAGATCAAACCCAGCCTCCGCCTCGGAAGGTTGCATGTTCATCACAAATCCCTGTACAAATAACTCTTTAATGGCTATAACTAGAATACAGCCACCCACAATTACAAATTAATAAAATCAAACCCAAAAATCAACCAAGCATGAACTCACAGTGGGGGATGGAATCCCAGCCTTCAAATACACTGGATTAACTGAAATAACTTCTGAATTTGCGGCCTTACCAGCCTTAACCACATCAAAAAGACTTTCCCTGAATTTAGTGATAAGCTCAACACTCTTCATCAAATTCTCCATTGCGCTATTATCATACAACCTTGATCCGTGTCCAGGCATCCCAAAAGCCTTAATTATCAAATTCCAAGGCGACCTATCCGCATAAAAAACCCTAAATTCATCGCCCGTCGATGCCTGCCCTTCATCTAACATAAACCCCACATTCAAATCCGCAAACTCTTTCGACGCAACAAACTTCGCTGCACCATCGAACCCGCCAATCTCCTCATCGGGAACGTAGGAAATGTGAATCGTGCGAGTGGGTTGGAAGTTCTGGGCTCTGAGGTTCCGAATTGCTTCGAGGTACTGCATAGCTATGCATTTATCGTCTTGGGCGCCGCGGGCGAAGATTTTTCCATCGGGAGAGCGGTATGCCGAAAAAGGAGGGTGGAGCCACTTGGATGGCTCGACAGGGACAGAGTCGAGGTGGGAATTGAGGAGGATGGAGGGGAGAGAGGGGTCGGAGCCTGGCCATGTCAGGAGGAGAAGTGGTTTCGATCGGGCAAATTCCAGGGTTTTAGTTTGGAGGCCAATGGAGAGAGCTTGGGATTTGAGGAAGGAGACGGCGGAGGCGTAATCGGGGTTCGGGTGTACTGTGTTAATTCTGAGGTAGCCTTGAAACCGAGTTATAGGTGAGTCTTCTTCTTCTTTTTCCAGGTGATGCTGGTGGGATGGTGTTGCGGAGATGGATGAGAGTAAGAGTAAGAGCAGGAGACCGATGATTGGGAGCAGTGGGCGGCGACGGCGGCTGTGGTTGACCATGGTGGGAAGAGTGAGGGAGCTTAACACTTTGCAGCAATTATCGATCAGCAATGATTCGGTAGAGCCAAGTCAAGGGGGCCAACAAAACGTGGACAAGTGTAAAGGTTGCATGTGTTTTTTGGATAGCAGGAAAGCCGTTTCTCCCGTAGGAGATTGGCAGAACTCGAAACACCAATTTCAATCCTTCTAAGAGACTGGATGACTAATGAATCTAGTCCCATAATAGGAATAGTACTGTTTTTGTCAACTGACCAAAATGATGCACTGTTTTTCGCTTCAGTATAGTACTGTGGTCCCAAATTTAGGATCTAAAGATCCCCTCACGCCACATTCTCTCTTAGTCTGGAGGGAACTTTTCTAGGGAAAATTATGTAATAGAGTACGATTTTAATAGTGATGAACTTTTGAATTTTGATGGCCTAACTTGTGGCAAAGCCTAACTTAAAAGATAGGTACCTTGATAATGCCCTTTCACTCATTTAAAGGATCAACAACTCCATGCAAAGATGACTTGTTTAGTTGTCATCCAATCAAATTGTTGCCTCATCATCAATTCAACCAAACGCCCACGTGGAAAATAATGTGGCAAAAAGAGAAAACATGTCAAAGAAGGCCAAGTGTAACTACTCTCTTATATCCATGCACAAAACCCTTGTGGAAGCCTCCATCTATTGTGTCAAACTCCCGCATCCTAAAATTCAACATCAAATAAGCATCTCAGTGCATTGAAAGTGAACGTCTGAGAGCTTGGCCAGGGAAAACATCACGAACAGTAACGATAGTGGCATCGCTACATGTGCACCTATACCTTCGTAAACAATTGGGTGATTTAAATCATATTTGAATAATGTTTGTTCTCCTTCTTTATACATCCATGTTGTTTGATTTGTATTGTAATAATGATCAAATTAAACCGAAGAAAAATCAATAAAGAAGATGAAACCTCAAGAGCTTTCAACACATTTCATAGAATCTCTTGTTAGTGTACTAGGTTTTTCATGTATTTTATTTTATTTGTTTTGCACTAAAAATCATTTATGAGTTATTTTATTTAAAATATTTTATAATTGAATGATTTCTTATTATCAATTAAAACTTTATGCTAAATATTATCTAAAAATTGTTTAAAAGGTTTTAAGTTTAAAAAAATGATTGTTGATTAAAAAAATTGTTCAGTAGATAATGGTGAATTGAATCGACTCAATTGGTTGGATTACTAGCAAATTATCATTTCCTGGTCAAAGGGTGCAAAATTTTCTCTCTCTTCCTGAAATGTTGTGTTCTTGGTTGAGGTATCCTAGTCGAGATCCAATCGAACCCTAACAATTACATGCCAAGCATTAAATGCCCAATGGTTAGTCAATAGATTGAACCATCGAAAAAAAACCTTTAATGTAGCTAACAACTAATTTGAGTTTCCCTTCCTTGTTTAAAGACTTCAATCTTCATTGTTTTTAAGAGTTTAATCTTCCTAAACTTTTCTTGAATATGTTTAAGTTTTGGGGAAGTGTTTTTTAATGTACCTTATTCTAAAACTTATATATCATTAATGCACAATTTAATCTTAGTTTTATCTTGTATCATGTAAGTCTAGATTTTATACTAGAATTTTGTGAGAATGTTTCTTATCTTTATTTGTAAATATTTGAAAAAAAATCTAAGTTTGAAGTTCTACTAAGGGATTTTTTAAGTATGGGTATCACTTAAAAGATTATTCAAGAGTAGAGTATTTTTTAAGGATTATAAATGATGTTTTGAGCAAAAAGTCTAAGAGGATTGATTGAAATTATAATCCAATTATATTGATTAAATGTGTAGTTTGAAAGTTTTGAATTAGTAGAACCCTAAATTTGAGATAAAGAGTAGACGTAAGTCGGGTTACTCCGAACTACTATAGAAATATTGTGTTTATATTTTCTCTTTCCTAATATTTATTAAAATATAAAAGATATGATTAAAAAAACTATTTGATTGTTACTTTTCAAAATTATCATCAAAGTATATAAAATTAATTATTTATGAAATTTTTATTTTATTTTATCAAATGGGTTAATCTTAAAAACTTATTGTGGAAGTATTGATAACGTTTAGCGCAATTTGTAGCATAATTAATTTTATTTTAGTGCATAAGAAATATTATAACGGACATAATTAAGATTGTTAAAAAAATAATTAGCATACCTTATTTAACTAAAAGTCTAAAACTCACTCTGGGAGATTTGAAAGGAAGTGGGACTCTGTAGGAGAGGAAGTACTTTTGACTTTTCATTATTTTCGAAGAGGCGGGTAGGGCTCGAGAAGTCTAGGGTTAGGGTTCGAGAGAGAGAGAGAGAGATCGATTAGGGTTTGAGAGATGCCGAAGAACAAGGGTAAGGGAGGTAAGAACAGGAAGAGAGGGAAGAACGAAGCAGATGATGAGAAGCGGGAGCTTGTCTTCAAAGAAGACGGCCAAGAATACGCCCAGGTCCTCCGCATGCTCGGCAACGGCCGTTGCGAAGCCATGTGCATCGATGGAACCAAACGCCTTTGCCATATCCGCGGGAAGATGCACAAGAAGGTCTGGATCGCCGCCGGTGATATCATCCTCGTTGGTCTCCGTGACTACCAGGATGACAAGGCTGACGTCATCCTCAAGTACATGCCCGACGAGGCTCGCCTTCTGAAGGCCTACGGCGAGCTTCCGGAGAACACTAGGCTCAACGAGGGTATTGCAGGCGGCCTTGACGAGGAAGATGAAGGTGCAGGCGATGACTACATCGAGTTTGAGGACGAGGATATCGACAAAATCTAGACGCATATCTAGGGCTTGCGATATGCCCAACTGCGTTTATATATCGAGTTTTTTCCTTGATATTTGATGTTTGCTTCCATGTTATTGGTGGATACAGGTATTGCAGTCTCCGAGGCCTCTGGGATTGCTTGTAATATTCAATCGTACGCATGCTTATTTTGGTTTTATGTATTAAGGTCTATGGATGGTGAATTTGATGCAATAATAGTGAACTTCCTTTTAATTTGCCCAATTATTTGGGTTTTATATTTTTCCTTATCTTTTGTCAATTTGATGGTGTTGTGGATGAAGTTTTTAATTTGGTATTGCTTTTCTATATTGTAAATTTGATGTTGGTTGCTATTGAGTTCTTATGATATATAGATTTTTTGGGTGTGATTGATCAGTGTTATTTGGAGGAGAAAATTTTTTGGACAATTAGATTCCTGGAAGTTTTTTTGTGGAGTCCCGTCAGGATGTGTTTTACTTGTTGACAGTATTTCACAACGAGAATTGTTTACTCCTGGGGACTTTAGGCAGGAAAAAAATTGAGTTTGTTATGGATTGTTTCGGGTTCTCCATCAAAGTAGGATTTCATTACTCTTCAAAGCAACATTACCCCATTGAAAGCAAAGCGTATTCCATTTTTTTTTTCAATTTAGTATTCATGAGATTCGTCTGGAAGGCTTGGTCAATTTTTTGGTGTTGTTTTTGCATAGGACACCTTTTTTGTTCTAAGGTTCAAACCTGCATTTTCTTGTTTGATTTACTGTGGAAAAGTCCAAAATAAAATCAAATATGATAAAAATTATTTAAAATTTATACTTTATATAGAAAAGTAAAGAATTGAAGAGGTGTGGAAGAAAAATTGATTGAGTTTAGATATCATTTTTATTTTCTTTGATTCCCATTTTCCTTCGTATTTTCTTTTCGTTCTACTTTCCCTCATAATCTATGTTCCTAATAGAGCGAGCCTAAAGGCAAATTGTGTTAAGAATTTGAAGGGGTATGGAGGAAAAATTTATTGAGTTTAGATATCATTTTTATTTTCATTTACTTTTTCTTAGATTCTCATTTTCCTTCTTATTTTCTTTCCCTCCTACTTTCCCTCACAATCTATGTTCCAAATAGAGCCTAAAGGCAAATTGTGTTTTTGACCTTAGTCCATTCTTTTTTGGCTCGCATTTTTCCTTTGTATATTGAATATCGATCTTTTTTTTTCCTAAACCATGAGAGGATTGGTTGAAATCTGCTGCTGAAAGATGTAGGGATGGCGACAAGGAGAAGAAGATTAAGCATTGACCTATGTGGTGATCTAAAAGAAAATCCTTATCAGGTTGGTTGGTTTGTTTGTTTTTCCTTTTTCAAATTTTCTTGTTCTTTATGTATATATCTTTTGTTAATTTGTGATCCATTTCTGTACGAATTTATAGGGATTATGCAATTGGTGCAAGATTCTGCTCCGGGAAAATGCCACTGATCTTGAGAGCCTGGATTTTAAATTTAAGCATAATTGGGAATTTCTTCTCCTTCTTGTCTTTCATTTTTCCCTTGCCCCCTGAAAATGATATTTGTGCTTTTATGATGATGAATTGGTTACTCTTGCTATAAACTCCTTTCAAATTTGAGAATATGTGGTTGAAGGTTGAGGGGTTTTGAGACTTGGTTTAAGAGCTGGTGGGTAAGTTATTATTTTAGAGGTTCTTTTGGGCATGCTCTCATTCCCAAGTTGAAAGCCTTGAAAGAAAACTGTAAAGTTTGGAATAAAGAGGTTTTTGGGATGTCGTTAGAAGGATCAAATAGTTTTTTGGGATTGTAAGGAGAGGAAGGGATCTTTGTCCTTAGAATTGGCTTTGGATGAGTTTAATCTTTGGTTGTTGGAAGAAACTTCTTGGTGGCTGAAATCTAGTGAGTTGTCGCTAAATGAGGGGATATTAAATGAGGGGATACGAATGCTACATTCTTCCAAAGAATGGCCAATGCTTAGTGAAGAAGAAACTACATTAATAGATAGTCAATAGGGTTAGCTAATAGAGGATGCAAAGATCAAGGCACAGTGGACCTTTTCCTGTTTTGGTTGCTAATGCCTAGTATATATGGGGATGTCTTTTAACAGCAGGACTGGAATGAGAAGCAGGATGGTTGTAGATCAGTGGCGGAAGATCTAGGATAGGCTGCCATCCTCCTGGGGACAGCAATGTGCATGGACCAGGTGAGTAAGGATGCAGCTCTGTGGAGGGCTCATCAGGCTTGATAGGTGTTAATTGCACATGAGTTGCTTTGTTCAGTCTGTCACTTCACTGAACCAACTCAAAAGGTAGGCAAATATGTCACTTCACTGAACATATTGAGCCTTCCTCTCAACATTTGAATATCAATTGCATTAGGGAAAGCTCAAGCAATGCTTGATTGTATCTTTATACCAGTCCAAGATCTCTTATTGAATGGCTCACTTTATAAGCATTATCAATACTATGCCTTGAAGAGGATTCAAACCTCCATGCTCTAAAAACATTTGGAAGGAGGGGATTCTTTGTGCTTGGAGGAGCCTTTTTATGAGGAAATTTTTGTTGCTCTCTTTCTAGGTTTAGGGTGAAAAAGCTTTGGACCCAGATGGGCTTTCCTTGGCTTTTGGAAGTATGTCAAGGCTGAGGTGATGAGTCTTTATAGGGAGTTTCATAAGGATGGTTCTTTTGAGAGGAGCCTAAATGCTACATTTTTGTTTTTAGTCACTAAGAAGGAGGTGTCGAAAGCTTGAAGGGCTTTAAACCTATTAACTTGTCCAGGGTTGGGGGGATTGTATAAGCTTATAGCAAAACCTACTAGCTTATAGTAAAAGGGTTGGTCAATAGACTAAAGAAACGGATGGGTAAGGTGGTTACTTCTACCCCTTGCTTACATCTTCCCTTGGGATCCTGTTTTAAGCCTACAATGGTTTGGGATGTGATTGAGGAGAGGTTTGAAAAGAGGCAGGCATTATTGGAACATCAAGCCTTATCAAAGAGCAAGACTTACTTTACTGAGAAGTATCTTGTCTAACTGGCCAATTTACTTAATGTCTCTTCTTGCGATTCCAAGGCTGGTTCAATTGAGTGTGAAAAGATTCAAAGGAATTTCCTTTGAGAAGGTGATTCTCTTGATAAAAAAGCTGCATCTGGTCTGCAAGGAAAAAGAGGAGTTAAAGCCTTTTATTATCTCAATAAGGCTTTTTTGTCAAGTAGTGTTGGAGTTTGCAAGAAGCGGGAGATTAGTTCTTTTGTATCGAAAGGGAAGATGTTGGGGTTGGTTTGTGATGAGCTCTTAAGAGAGGATGGGAGATGTTAAAGCATCAAGCTTTAGGTTAGGTTGACATGGCAAGAGTTAAGTTTTGGTAAGATGATTAGTACGGTGAATAATCATCGTGTGTACTGTTCTTCACATTGTATTCCAAGCCACATCCAAGGATGCTTTGGCTGCTGTCATTTCAGAAGAAGTGGGTGGGAAAGGTCATTGGAACTCTTGTTTTTTGAGACAATTGCATAATTGGGAGTTGTAGAACATATAGTCTCTCTTTCTAAAGGCTTCTAGAGGGAGGGGTGCCAAGGACGTAAGTTCTCAGTTAAACCCTTTTATTCATCTCTGGAGCCAGAGAAGGTCGTTGACTTTCCTGCAAAAGAGGTTTGGGGTGGTTTGTTGGACCCATAAAATGGTTTCTTTGCTTGCGAGCAGTGGTTTGGGGTAAGATTTATATTTTAGATCAGCTTAAAAGAAGAGGCCGGTCTTTGGTCTTTGGTAAATGGCACATCCTTTGTACAGAGGACGAAAATAAACTGATTCTATTCTCTTACATGGTGAAACAACAAAGAACATATAGAATTTTCGTTTCTTTCTTTGGGGCAGTGCTTGCCTGCTTGGGTAGATCCTTCTTCAGTAAGACCTTATTGGGTTGTAATGGGACTTTAGTGGGCAGAAGGCAGAGGACGGTGTGCTTCCCCTGCTTCTTTCCGACTGTTTGGCAGGAGAGAATTTGTAGATATTTGGAAGATGGTTCAAGCAATCAAACCTCCTTTGTCCTGTACGCCTTTGGGTGCCCTTTGTGTGCTTCCTATTAACCAGTGTCACACCTCTTTTCTGCTAGGAGATTATTAATGAATTTGTATTTGCCTACTAAAAAGTTGCTATGTTGTTTGAATTCTCTCATTATTTCTATCAAGCAACGACAGTCACCTTGGGAGGCATCCTTGAGTCCCAGATCTATTTGATTGTGAACAAAATAGCTGCATTGCCACATAACACGTCTGAAAAGCATCTTAATGGAGACACCCTGGCCTTCTTAGTACAAATGCTATAATAATTTATATCTAATCAAGTGAGTCTTCCTCCTACTTGCAAATGGTAAAGGCATAGGTATACGTAAATGGCTTCCAAAATTTATTATGTGATTACAAGAAACAATAACAATGATAACAGAAGTAGGAAATTTTGGGAGTAAAGATATCGACTCTTCTTTTTCCTGGAAATTTTTAACATGAGAATTAATTTTTTTTTATAGAAAGAACCAGGTGGATGAATCCCCTCAGCCACAATGTATATAATTTCTATAATTTCGACCATGATTTATCTTTGTTTATTTGAATTTCAAAGTATAAGTTTTCAAGAATATAGATTTTTAAAAATTGAAAGTTGAATTAAATTTATTTTTGGTGGAAAGTAATAATATTTTATACCATATTTTGTTTTAAAAAAAATCTTTAAAAAGATCCATTTAATTTTTTTTCCTATTTGACTTATCATAAAAATGAAAAAAAATTAAATACAACTAAAATTTATTAAAAACTTATTTATTTTTAAATGATTTAATTTTATTTAAAAATAAAATAAGTTTTAAAAACATGTAAAATTAATTTATTAACATTGTTTTAATTTTATTTTTTCTCTCTGGTGTCTGGTCTCGTTCTTTCAAGAACCAACTAGTTGTTTAATATTTTCAAAATTTTTATGATTAAATGTATTTTTTATTTTCTATAGGAAATATTGTACTGCCCTTTTTCTCCCCGTTCTACCGTGCTGTTGAGTGCATTGCACCGTGATTGAAAGCGCGTGGGGAAACCACAAGAATTAAGCTGCCATGTCCAAAATTGGACGATTTGCACGAAGGCCATTGGCTCCTCAAAAGACCAGCGTCGCAGACAGCGGGACACATAGCGCTCCAGTATTTACTCCACTCGCAGTGAGCGAGCCCGCGGGTGGTAGTTGTATGTTTTCGAAGTAGATGACACAGATTGTAGTGTTGGTGTGAGCGTGTGAGAGCTCAACGATGGCGGAGAGTGCGATAATGCTGTTGGCGGCCACCATGATCATGATATGGTGGGCGACGCCATCACAAGCCATATGGTTGAGCCTTCCAAGCTCTGGAACCAAGTGCGTCTCTGAAGAAATCCACAACAACGTCGTCGTTTTGCTCGATTACTCTCTTGTCCTAGGCGGAGACGACGACCCCAGCCATCCCACCACCATCTCCGTTAGGGTATTACCAATATTTCATTCACTTTTTCATGTTCCATACATGAACTGGATTGCTTTGTCTCTCTTTTTTCTTTTTCCAGTAAGATTATTTGCTATTGTTCTTGGTTTTGGAAGTGGAATGGCGGCCATTTTGGCTTTCTAAAAGCTACAGTGTTAATCCTGAAATTCTATTCTGATCTAGTTCTATATATTGCGATTCAATTCTTAAAATTCAGGGGTTAATCGTTGATCAGAAAGAGAACTCAAGTTTCCGAGTTGTTGAGATCATACCCAATCTATCACTAGTAATTTTTCATTTTCTAGCTTCATTAAATCCTTTTTGACATGCACCAGAATTATAGAGAGTTGTGCTTCTTGTTATGTTCAATTCCCGGAGTTTGTTGATGCTTCTTGTCCATGATTGTCTCTGTTATTTATTAAGCCCCAACTTACTGAGTTAATCAAGAAAAATCCACATATCTTAGTAGTTTGGGGAATGGAAAATGTATGATTTGGGGCTTCCTTTGCCCAAATTCAACTTCTAAGTCTTTAGAATTGAGACTTCTATTTATAAATAAAAGAGAAGCTGCAATGTTGGTCGACAATCAGCTTTTATTTGGTTCCTCTTTGTCATTGACAGATGTGATTCACAATTCTGCTTCATCTCTTAGGGGTCTGATTTCATAGGTTTGGATTTTCTTTCATCGCTTTAATTGCAAATGGCATAAATGAAGAAGAACATGAATTAGTTTTTGTTGCTCTTAATTAAACCATTTAGATGACTTTTTTTTTTTTTTTTCTTTTTATCTTCAATTTGTGCTATCTAGAAGATTTTGCATGGGTTCTTTTCTTAGTCTCTCATTCCGGGTTTAGGTATCATCCCCATATGGGCAAAATCTTTACTATCAAGAGAAAGTGACCAAAGGTCAATCTGCATTTACAACTAGTGAGAGCGGCGCCCATGTAGCCTGTTTTTGGCTGGATGGAAATCATGAGGAAGGGGCAGGTAGAACTATTGACATTGACTGGAAAATTGGAATTACTGCAAAGGATTGGGACTCAGTTGCTAAAAAAGAGAAAATTGAGGTAAGTAGCTTTAGCAATCTGTTTCTCTTGTCTGTTCTTAAATGGGACTTGAGTTTATTTTTTTCCCTTTTCCTTCTTAATCTGATAACACATATTTGACATGCATACTTGTAGGGTGTTGAATTTGAGCTGAGGAAACTTGAAGGAATAGTGAATGCCATCCATGAGAATATAATCTTTCTCAAGGAGAGGTGATTCTTTTTGGTCTGTTTTTTATCTATTGAAGTAGGCTTTGTTAGTGGTGCAACTTTGCTTTCCCCTTCATCCTCTTTTATTTTCCATTCAGCCTTCACATTCTCTGTCCTTTTTCTTTACCTGGCATTTGGTGTTAAAAAATGGCAAGACTCTGTTTCTTCAATGGCAGGTATTAACCAAATTAACAATTAAAGGAAGATTTTATCTATTCCAATCTTAAAGGATTAAATTATTGAAATGAAGAGATTTCAAGGTTTTTTTGATCGGTAATCATTTGACTTTCCAGAATGCATAAAAATATTAGTGAAGAGAAAAATTGAGGGGATAGTGCTTCAGGCTCCTAAAGTAGCCAGCAGTTCAGTTTTTGTAAGAGTGGGCTGTAAATAATGTTTGCAGCATAGGGATGTATAGAAGTAATCCAAAACATAAGCAGATCAGTTGAAAAACCTACAAAGGGAAACCTTAAAAGCAGCCAAATAGTTTCCAATGAAGCTAAGTTTGTTTATTAATTCCTTTTGCTTGATGTTCACCACAGGGAAGCAAAGATGAGGGAAGTCAGCGAAACAACGAACTCCAGAGTAGCATGGTTCAGTCTCATGTCTCTTGGTGTCTGCATTGTGGTTGCAGCTTTGCAGTTATGGCACTTGCAGCACTTCTTCAGAAAGAAGAAGCTTATTTAGGTTTTGGAAGTTCCGGAGAAAAGTAGAATCCTCTTTTTGTCTTTGTAAGGTAATAGTTTGTATTTTATTTTTCTTGGGGCTTTGGAGGTTGATGATATCTTCCGTAATAGATGGACAAAATTTCAGATTTCCAACACATTTGGAAGTAGGGAGAGATGATTTCTTCTATCATAGATGGACAAAATTTCAGATTTCCTACACATCTTTGGAGTTGGGGAGAACCATTATCATTTACTTCATTGCTGGAGCATCTGCTGTAAGACCTATTTTGAATTATTCAATGACACAAGGGGTCTGATTCCCGATTACAGAATGTATAGAAAGCAGTTCGTGTGTACGCTCCTCTAGGCTCCAATTCCATTATGAATGCCCAGGGAGAAGATACAAAAGAAGATTTTCATCAGCTGCAACTGAGTATCTCATTTGAAAGTTCAAACATAAAAGCTTTGTAACATGTCTACAAACAACAAAGCTTCTGATATATGCCTCTTTAAGTTTGACTTTACGTATAGGCTATATGAGATACCTGCATTGAGTTTTTGAGAATTCAAATTATTTGAATTTTGAACCGATGAGATCCAGACTGTTTTAGAACCCCTAAACACAATTTATTTTTTCTTTTGATCATGGTGATAGGATTGGGGGAGCTCATTGAGCTTGCTGCTTATAAATTTTTTCTGGCTTTTGCTTCTCCCATCTTTGACTTGAGTTGAAGAGAGAATAGGGTCCTAACATAACCAATGGTTCAGTCCAATAAACTGCGCAACAGTGTTGAGATGAAAAATATGAAGAAAAGCAGTTGAAAGAAAGACAGGAAACCCAGAATGGGATGGTTTTAAAGTTGTTACAAGAGTCGAGAAATAGTTATTCAGCCAAAGCAAGAAAATTTAATTCACAATGAGTCACAGCTTAGTTTTCTTGCTGAAAATAATTGTAGTACAGCTACATCCACAATGAAAATATGCCCTTCAAATTAACATTGAAAAAAGTGGCTTCAACATAAACTCGGAGACAAGCAGGAAGCTAGTATATAATCGCTCCTCACACAAGATCTCTATCCAAGATGAAATGATTCTTGCAGTGAATGTTCATCACTCAGAGCCCCATAGACTCCCTTATTGTTTCAATGCTGCTGCTATTTTCTTTTGAACAAGCTCCACTCCGAGGCGAGGGGATAATCTAGGTAGAGTTTCCTGCGAAAGATGGTAACATTCATTTGAGAAACAACCTTCAAAAAATGACATATATACAAACACATCCAAAAGTAAATCTGTTTGGATCTATGCTGCGAAGGTCTACTCTTTTCTTTTTCGTTTTTCTTCTTCCAACTATAGGTAAAAGAGGGTCTACTCTGATACTACCAAAGAGAAGGGACTTTGGTTATTTCATCGACATCTGAAAAGTCCATGAAACACTGATATAAAAATGAACAAGATCATAACTCTACCAAGATGAAACATCCTCGTGTTTTCTATTGATTCTTTATCTCGCTATGATTTCTTATTATAAATGTACAGAACCCAAAATGGGGAATGGAGAAAACCAACCTCGGTGCCATCGGAAAGTACTTTGGCCAACACTGGTATCTCATACTGGTAAGCCTTCTCCCACTCAGGATTGCTGGTAATATCCCTTATCTAAGAAACAAACCCAATCACTCAAAAACTGTTCAAATAGGGAAAATGAAAGAGAGAATGAATGATAGAGAAGACGCGACCTGTAATTCAACGTCGTGGAGCGAATCAGGACCGGAGAGCGTGAAAGCAGCATGAAGCTTTTCTTTGAGGCCATCGCACAAACAGCATCCGGGCTTGGAATAGAGTACCAGTTTTCTTGAAGAGGAGGCAGAAGAAGAAATGGGCTTAGCTGAAAATGAAGAAGAGGCCAAAGGGGTTAAAACCCATCTAGCCCTTTGTGCTCTCGTTCTCAGAAACGCCATTGATGATGATGCTCCCGCTGCTGCAACCACAACAATCCCCATTTTTCCTCGTCTCACTGTCACCCTCCAATCAGAGGTCTCTAATGTCCTAAACAAACATGACCTTGCCACGTCAGGTGGGACCCAGAAGCTGATACGGGCGATCCATTGGGTATTTAGGTATGGGCTGGACTTAATAGTGAGTTGGGCCGACCTGAGCTCGGTGGGGTATTTGAGTAACCTAAATTGGGCTTAATTTTGAAGGGGCATGGTGTAACTTCATGGGGATACAGGTAGCCTGTATCGGAAACCCATAAATGTATATCTTTTTGCTAAAACGGGCCCAGTGGGATTGATAGGCCATATGAGACTCAGATAAGACAGCATCCATAACTTTAGCGGCCTTGGCCCACTCAATCACCAAGCTCGAGTTGTTTCTGAGGATCCTATCAGGGCCCATTAATTTTGAACATTTGGGACCATGGGCCCACGGTGAAAGGGCCACTTGCTCCTTTTAGGCAGAGAGAGAGTGTCGTAAGCGATTCCATAAGTGGATTGGTCAAAAGTCCGAGAACTGACCCTTACTTTTTCTTTGATGGGCAATTGGCCTCTTCCTTTCGATAATTTCCTCCTTTCTATTTTTTATTTTCCCCCTTTCCCAAATAAAGTTAAAAAGCATCCCATCAATAAAAGAATTGTTTGTTTATAAAATGCATTTGATAAATTTAATACAAATCCTTAAAACTTTCTTTTAAATTGGCACACTAAAATATTATTTTTTTAATATAAATAAAAAAATACTTGTTAGATAGTATTTTATTGGATCTTTGACGGAAGAGAATTACATAATCTATTATTTATACAAGATGATACATATAATTTAACATTTATCTGTTTGGATAGTCTAATTGATCAAGACGAATATTAAAAAATGTGGTCCTAATAAATGACACATGATCCTTGATTTGAATCCCGTGATTAATAATATCCTAAATTTGCTCCGTGATGGTTGTTATGAAACAATTAACACTTTGAAATTTGGGTCCCTCGTTTATAAAAAATATATATAATTTAATATTTAATTGAATAATTTTGGAATTTATGGAAACTCAGAAACTAAAAATATACCAATTTTCAGAACTTTTCTAATGTCAAAAAAGCATTTAAATAATTCCTTACATTAAAAGTTAGATTCGATTCAATCCCAATAATATGGAGCAGTGGCTCGATTTTATTTTGTGACTTCACCTTGTGGGAGCCCACAACAAGAAATATGAACGACTAGGTTGGGTATCTTGACTCTTGAAAGATCCTAATGGACCAAATGCATGGCACTCTACTCTCAACGATCTCTTTACCATTCTTTTTCTTTTTTCCGATTGAAGGAAAGACAGACCTTTTAACTCTCCAATCAGAGAATGAATAAAAAAAATCATATTGCTTTTAGATGGAATACAGATTCTGAATCTAATTGTCTTTACTCTATGGACTTGATAACGCCAACACGTGGAGGTTGGAACAGCATTGTTAATAATTCATGCATCCGTTCTCACTCTTCAATCAATTCTTCAGAACTTTCGTCACCTTCGATCATCTCCCACTTCCAAAGATTTCTGTCCCATTTTTACTTCTCTAATTAATTATCTGAATTTATTTAAGTTATGTTTGGTTTCAAAAATATTAAAAAAAGAAAAAATTATTAAGAAAAATTATTTTTTTATGTTTGATTATCGTATAAAAAATATAAAAAAAACAAATATAATTAAAACTTACGTATTTTTAAATTATTTAATATTTATATTGATAAATTAAAATAAATAAAATGAGTTTAAAGTAATAAAAAAATAATTTATTAATTTTTAATCTTTTATTTTATTTTATTTTATTTTTCTTTTACTTTTCTTTTATATATATATTTTTTTTATATTTTTCTTCAAATTTTATGAACCAAGAAACGGTCCAATCAGTAAAATAAATAAAGTATACCCTCCAGTTGAGCTCTCTTGGATTCTAATGTAACATGACGGATTTCGTATCTTTTTTCTTCACTTTTAGTACGCATATCATTCAAACAATTTTTGCACTTTAGTTTCTTATATTCAATATATGCAACGGGCCCTCCTTTTGATCGGAGACTTTTTAGCTTTTCTGCTTTCACTTGTTGCTTGTTCGACCAAAGGAAGAATGCATGCCCCTCCCAGTGTCTTGGGGTTATCCACCCTTTTCCTATTTTCCTATTTTATTCTTAAGAATCTTAGAAAGTTATTGAAAAATATAAATGAAGGAAATAAGAAGAGAAAAAAAAAAGTTGAAAAAAATTCAAATAAAATTTAATGCAGCATAAATCATATTAATTCAACATTAATTTCTCCAAATTTAATAAACTAAAAATGATAAAATACCAAATTCTTTTTACATATTATTATTTTTTTTACTAGAGAACGATGATAGACAATAAGAAAAAAACAGAATAAGAACACGTAAAACGAGAAAAACCATGATTAGAGAAAAAAAAATTACAGTAGCTACTACATAGACATAAATATCATAGCCTTAAATCCTATTCATGAAATAATAAATAAAGCAAATCCATACCATGAAGACAATCCCTCACACCCCCAACGAAGTCTAGATAATCTTTTTAACCCTAAATCTTACATATGTCATACTACAAACTTTTTGGGTTGGAGAAAAATGGATTTCGGGTCATAAACTCTAACAATTTTAATACTTAAAGATTGTAAAATACAAAATTATTTTCTCTTCTTGTTGAAGTTATTTATTTTTCTTTTCATTCTAGGAAAACCAATTATTAAAGGGTCTAAAATAATTATTTAAAAAATAAATAAAATCCCATAAATTCTATTTTTATTTAATTAATTATTGTTTTTTAAGGTCATGTATCAGAGACAAACAATATGAAAAAATTGTTAATAGAATTAAGGACAGCCAACTTGAAAAGAATCCATAAATGGGTCTCTTTTTCCTCATCATGCGTCTCAAACTTTTTCAAGTATGTGTGACCTTTAATGTCATAGACATTGCTTTTAAATTCCCTTTTTCAAAGTGTCAAGTTGACCGTTTGAAACTAAACAATTTCAATTTGATTATTAATAAGCCTAATTAAGAAGAGCAACAGAAGGGAAAAATGATCATGAGCTAGCTCTCACGCAAGACCAACTTCAAATATCATTTGGGCTTCCTCCCAGCTAATTCACTTTGGTTGCTGATCCTATTGGAATATTCAATACGTTACTTCAGTTTGATTCTTCACAAAAAGAATCATGCCTAAGACGCATCTCTCACTGCATGAATCGTTGTTACTTCCCTGTTCCAGTTCTGCACGTAACCCTAGCTCTTTTCCAATGATAACTCCAGTTGATGGGGGGACTCGTCACTCACCCACCCACCCACCCCATTCGTGATATAATCTTTCTGCATGATGTTTAAGCTTGTCAGCGACCTTCATGACCAGTCGAATTTGTTATATATTCATGTTCTTTTCTTGATTAATATAACTAGCTTATGTATGGCCTGATAATATAATTTGATTTGGGATCGATCAAATGAATGGACCTCTCAGTCAATAATTAATGGCCATTTTCTCTAGCCTAGACAACGTGCATGCATCTTGGTCCATGGCAGCACTAACTTATTAAAAACATTTCCTTCATGATACAAAGATTAATCGGTTTAAACATGACCACATATGAATACACAAATGGGACGTTACTAAGAGCCCAATTTTGCATGCATAAAAGCCTTTTTAGTTCAGGATAAGATTGGAGTCCAACATGACTTCCACTGCGGCCACAGGTAAAGAAGCACCCACTTAGCTTTGCTGACAACTGCTCTGTGCTTATCTTTCTGCGTTCTTCCAATAATCACATCTCTTATTATTATTATTATACTACTGAATTAAAACTCTTTGGACCTCAAAATTAAATACTACTTTCCCATGCTTCCCTGTTGTATATGAGAAGCACTTTGAATGAATTCAACTGAAAATCTTTCTGCATATCATCGCCAAGGCGGTATATGCTTATATGTGAGCCTTGCTTGTACTGGGTCTTCATTCAGGATCTATTATTATTCTATTTGTGATTATGCAAACAATAGTCCAGCACACTGGAGACTTCATGTCTGGTCTTGGAAGATGCATGGTGACGTACGCATGCAATCCAGGGAATATAATCTTCAGTTTTCTCCCACCAGTTTCCCATACATTACCAAACCTTAGTTGCATCTGGTTGTGTTTTCCACTCCCCACAGAATATTATAAAGAAATAAAAAGAAAAAGAAAAACATTTATTCAAAGAAAAAAAAAAGGTGAATGTCCACCTGGCACAAATAATCCGGGTTGATGATCATGAAAGCAAGCATTACTGTCAAGAAAACGGTGGGCAGGGGCCCTATGGGGACAGTCGTATTACGTGCTTGTTTTGGAATAAGTTTACACTAATCAGGGGAAAACTCTGTATGCAGCACTCATTCTACATTATTGTTATATTCAATCACTATATTACTTTTTTTTTTCAACATTATTTAGCAAATTCTCTTGGGAGAAAATAGCAATTTTCTGTCTTTTTATTTATTTGTTTTTGTGTATATATAAGAGGGGCATCTCACATTGCGTCTCTCATTCCCAAAGAGTTTCTTGCAGTGGTAGTAGTACTAGAGATAGAGCTATGGAGGACCAAACATCATGTGCCAAAATTTGTGTCGTCTTCAGTAGGATGAAACCTTACGTGCTTATGGTGGCCTTGCAGTTTGGGTCCGCAGGGATGTACATCATTTCCATGGCTACTCTCAACCATGGTATGAGCCGTTTCGTGCTGATCGTTTATCGTAATGCTGTTGCTGCACTGGCCATGGCACCTTTTGCTCTACTTCTTGAAAGGTCATCTCCTGTTCTTACATACACATAAAGTGTGTACTTATATATTACATACTTTGAATGTGCTAGCTCTAAATAACGACCATTTTTCTTTAAATACTTCAAAAGTATGATCCATAAATTTTCAGCTTTATTAATTTGCCTGGAACTTGGGTGGTAAGGTCAAGAACTGATGAATTAATCTTTTGTATTTTCTTTTTCCAGGAAAATAAGGCCAAAGATCACAATCGCTATCTTCTTAAAGATAATGGCCCTGGGATTTCTGGAGTAATGCTCTGTTTGGAATTCATGCTACCTATTAATAAGAGTCCTACTGATAGCACAATATATGAAACTTTCAACTTAAACCCGATTATGTGTTCAGGTTTTCTCAGCCTAAACTAAACCAAAACCTGATTTAAAAATAAATACTAAATATGTACGGCAAACAGTGATGCCTGATGGGGTCCAAAAGGATGATAGACCATTGCAAAACCATCACTCGAGCTAACAGCCCTTTTTTCTTTCCTTTTTAATTTAGGAAGATGATTGTTAATTTTGATATACTTTATATTCAGGCCGATTCTTGATCAGAACTTATCCTACTTGGGTATGCAATACACATCAGCATCATTCACATCTGCCGTTATGAATGCTGTTCCGGCTGTTACCTTTGTAATGGCAGTTGTTTTCCGGTAAGAACCAAATTAGCTCTGCCAGTATACATGCATCACAGCTAGAGTTTTAATAATCTTTTCCATGTTTACCTTTAACTCTTGATCTTTTCATATACATACAGAAAGAAAAGGTTTTATTTTCCCGTCCTGCATGGAAGCTACTATAATGAATGAGGATTAATATTTGTATGTGATGATCAGGTTGGAGCACATAAAAATTAAAGAGAGACGGAGCCAAGCTAAGATCGTGGGCACGGTACTGACTTTTTCAGGAGCACTGCTTATGACACTGTATAAAGGCCCCATCATTGATCTAATATGGTCACATAAAACAAGTCACCATGCCAATAACTCTTCCACCGACACACACTGGATAACTGGGACTTTGTTGATCCTTGTTGGTTGTTGCGCCTGGTCTGCCTTCTACATACTGCAAGTAAGCCCTGGCTTAACTAATAATTGCTTGTTGCTTAACTAATATTAGGCAGAAAAGCAGCAAGAAAAAGTGGTTTCTTCTGTGGCCTGGAGTTTAATTTAAGATGCAATAAACTTGTACATGCAGGCATTATGTCTAGTCACTAGCTGATATTGAAACTTTTGTTTTTATAATGGTCAGTCAATAACAATAAAGACGTACCCAGCCGAGCTCTCTCTTTCCACCTTGATATGCTTGATGGGTGCCATCCAAAGTGCGGCAGTAGGGCTTGTAGCAGAGCGACACCCCAGCGCCTGGGCCATTGGCTGGGACTCTAGGCTACTTGCTCCTGTTTATACGGTAAGTTGTGATGAATTATTTAAGGCTCTTTTGGTTTAAATTCTACCAATTTTCCATTACTAAGTGATAGAATGCCCAATTGTAGTAATGCAAGTCAAGGAATCTAAGTGCTCAAGTCTTTTTTTAATGAAAATTCATGAAGAGTTTGGAATTCCACAAGTTCAATTTAATGGTGACTTTGAAATGTTTCAGGGGATTGTCAGCTCTGGATTAACATACTACGTGCAAGGCCTGGTGATGAAGACAAGAGGCCCAGTGTTTGTGACAGCATTCAACCCTCTTTGCATGATCATTGTAGCTGCTCTTGGGACTCTCATTCTAGCTGAGCAACTCCATCTTGGAAGGTATAAAAAACTCGTCTCCCAACTCCCTAGTCCCTACCCCACAGCACAACAATGAATTCATTTTTCTCTCCACGTATTCCTTCTTTAATACTTGTGCTTAAAATGCATCAGTATCATTGGAGCCATTATCATCGCAATCGGCCTTTACTCTGTGGCATGGGGTAAAAGCAAGGACCAATTTGGGCCAACACCATCCACAACTGAAGAAAAGGGTGATGCCTACGAATTGCCCATTTCAGCAACCGAGGGTAGCAAGTTGGTGATTGAGGCAAATAACTATGGTGACCATGCTGGAAAATCCAATTTTCCAGTTAAGAAATAGCTAGTCTCCATGTCTCCTATCCCTCTTTAATTAATCTACTTCCATCAGTAACTTTCTAGCCATCAACAATTGTGCGATGATATATGATTGTATATATGGGAAATGGTGTCATTGAGCTTGAAAGGAATGTAGCCATTGGCACTTTGGAATATTCTAGACAGATGCCATTATAAATAAAAAAACATTATTAATCACCAGAGTTGAGTTGAATTGTTACTCCACACACAACTTTTAGATGTTTCATCCTACACTGCATGAGAAAATGACTTAATGATATCCATACTAAACAATCACACAAATTGCTTTTGTGAATAAAACAGAGAGTTTACTATCCCCTTACTCTGTTTCTGTCAACAAGTTTACTCACAAAAGCAATTTGTGAGAATCAAATTAGTACAACTTCCTCTCTAGTGGTAACTCCAATTCAGTACTTTCAGTTCTCTTTGCCCTCACTTTATCCTTTCAGACCTATTTCACATGGGAATTAATTTAGAATATTTCAATTTTTATAAAAAGACAAAACACATCAAGCAATTGAAATGATTTGAAAAGCCTACCTTAAGTGAGAATTTTCTTTTTTGTTAAGTGACCCACAAACATATATGGGGTTCCAGAGAAAATCATATTCTATACTATATTCTTCACAAAAAGGAATATATACCAATTAAGAATGTCTCCTATTTGAGACAGTTTCCAACAATATATACATAAAAAGCTGAAGTATGAATTGAGTAACCGATTTGCTTTCCTACTAGTACTGCAACTTAAAACAAAGGGTAATTTGCATACATTAAAGGATATAAAAACCAAGCATGAAATTAAGTGTGGCCAAATCCATCAGCTTAAGAACATATCCAGTTTATCTTCTGTTTGGCTGGAATATTTGCTCTTTGGGATTTGCCATGGGGATCGCTGGAGCCATTACCATCTGGATAGACATTTTATTCTGTCCAACTATGAAAGCACTTAACTATATATCTTTGACAGTTACATGTTCCTCTCTTCCATATAGAAGTTCAGACACATTGGTTCTATGGTCTGGTGAAATTGGAGAAAAGTTGAGATATTGCAGATACTGAGGATTCTGATTTCCCATAAGTTTAACTTTCGTGATTGTAAGCAAGAATTATTATTGACTTTTATTCTCTTTCCCTCTCTACAGTACTTTGGAACCAGGAATGTTGTTTTGCAAGTGGCAAGTGCTCCTGTGCATAAAGGAGACCAATCTTATGTGGTGCTAAGATACCTTCTTTTTTTTATTTTTTATTTTTTATTTTTTGTCTCCGTTACGACTAATTCCTTTACATCTTCTGATATCATAGATGATCAAGACAGCAAAAGGTGAGAAGAGAATATTGAATATAAATTTAATCTTTTCTATGCCAATCAGGTGATAAGAAGATGTGAAGAGACTTCCATTTCTCTAATTTGATGTTCTCCTAACTGTGCTCTTCTTCTAGGTGTGTTCATCAGCAGCAATCTTTTCAAGATCATGCAACAATCCAAGCAGAGACTGGAATAAAATTAACTGCATCAATTCCTTTTTTATTTTGTTCATGTTTGTTCTGATCTTTAATGACTTTATTAGGAATCAAATGACCTTATATTCTTGTACACATTCTGTTGTCTTTCCAAGTTCTCAAGGGTAACAGCTCATGATTCTGAACATTTAGTTAGCAATAAACTTCCTTTATATAGTAGGTTTTGTCTCCCAAAAATTTATGAGAGAGGGAGATGGCAAACAAAAGTGGGAACTCATGTATAGTGTACCTCAATAAGATGAAACCTTATTTGCTTATGGTAGCCTTGCAATTCGGCTCTGCAGGGATGTACATAATCTGCAAGGCCACCCTCACCCATGGGATGAGCCGTTACGTTCTCGTTGTGTACCGCAATGCGGTTGCTACGCTTGCTATCGCGCCCTTTGCTCTGCTTCTTGAAAGGTCAATTAACTATTTCCTGCACCTTATTGTCATTAACATTTCTGAATGAAATATGTGTTTGAACTAGTGTGGTTTAACCCATGTTTGACTGAGGAAATGCTTTCCTTCTCCAGGAAAGGAAGGCCAAAGTTGACAATCTCAATCTTCTTGAAGATTATGGCGCTAGGCTTTCTGGAGTAATGCTCTGTGTCAAATACATACATAATACTAGTTCAAAAATGTCCTCAAAGTTGAAGATTACCTGAACCAAAACAAGAACTAATTATTCTTGATTGTTAACAGGCCGATTGCTGATCAGAACTTAGCCTACTTGGGAATGCAATACACATCAGCCTCATATACATCCGCCATTATGAATGCTGTTCCTGCTGTTACTTTTGTTATGGCGATTATTTTTCGGTAAGAACCACTGCGATCATGTATTGCCTTGTACTTATATGCATAAAACTATATAAATATAGCATTTGCTAATGCGTTTTGCAATGCATCTTCCTCTTCTGCATGGAGACTCTAATGCATATGGAATTATGTCATGATCAGATTAGAGCACATAAAAATTAAGGAGGCACATACTCAAGCCAAGATCATTGGAACCCTGGTGACCTTTTCCGGAGCATTGCTCATGACTTTGTACAAGGGCCCCATCATCGATATAATGCACTCACACAAAGCAAGTCACCAAGCAAACCACTCGTCCTCCAAACATTGGCTCATCGGAACAATTTTGATACTTATTGGCTGTTGTGCTTGGTCTGCCTTCTTCATATTACAAGTAAGCTGCTGCATTTGGTTTCTAGCAAAAACTCTAAGAACAGAGGATTATTCTCTTGTGGCAACATTTATTCATTGTGTTGACCTTAAATGTTTATCATGGTCAGTCCATAACAATTAAGGCATACCCAGCTGAGCTCTCGCTTTCCACCTTGATATGCTTGATGGGCACGGTCCAAAGTGCGGCTGTAGGGCTTATAGCAGAGCGGAAGCCACGCACCTGGTCAATTGGCTGGGACTCTAGGCTACTTGCTCCTGTTTATACAGTAAGCTTATATGAACTTCTCTTTTATTAATTTCGTCACCTTCACAAAATTAGCCAATCCCTAAAGAAATATATACAAGGGAATTGTATAAGATCCCAAGTTAACCAGCCTGGATTGAAATGTTTCAGGGTATAATCAGCTCTGGAATAACATACTATGTGCAAGGCCTGGTGATGAAGACGAAGGGCCCAGTGTTTGTAACAGCATTCAACCCTCTTTGCATGGTCATCGTTGCTGCTCTGGGGTCTCTCATTCTAGCTGAGGAGCTCTACCTAGGAAGGTATTCTCAAGTCCAGCCTCACAACCCAACACTGAACTTCTCCCCCACCCCCCCACTTTGAACTCAAATTGTTAATTTGTTCTTTAAATTAATTTATGATCTCATCACATTGCATCAGTATCATTGGAGCCATCATCATCGCGGTAGGCCTTTACTCGGTGGCGTGGGGCAAAAGCAAGGATCATTTCGGCCCAGCACCATCAACAACAGGAGAAAAGACCGATCCCTACCAGCTGCCCATTTCGGCGACTGAGAGCACCAAGTTGGTGATTGAGGGAAGTAATTACGATGATGATGAAAAAGCTGCAAAATCCAAAGTTGCAACAAAATAACCATCTGGTTTCTCCCCAGCTGGGGTCCTTCTAATTAATGTGCGTCAAGCTATTTAGCAGGCTTGCATGTCCTAACTAGCTCCTAATTAATCAAGCCCCTCCTCCATATGTGTTGGTTTGAGCTTGCTAAATTTGGTATAAATGACAAATATTGTAGTTGCCAGATCTCATAATACAATTGGACAGTAAGACACATGTGTCATGTCATTTCATGTCTCGCAAGTTGCAACTTTGGGTATCCTATTATTGGGATTATTAGTAGATGCCTGATCTCCAGGAATCATCTCCTCTTGAGTTTGTCCCACCCCTTCTGTATGACGTTATTGCTAATTCCCAACTCATATTCCTCGGGTTGATATACAGATCCGTCCATCACTTCCTTCACTATAAACTGTTAATTAGAATATTTCCTACTCAGTATGTCATCAACTTAATCTGCTGTATTGAATTTGGAACAAAATCTGGGAGGCATACACTGAGGAAGCATTGGAATTTTGCGCAGAGAATATATAAGAAATTGATGTTGCAATTCATATTGATGGATTCCAGAGGGAGTGGCAGCCAAAGCTGATGAAGGAATATACGTACCCTGGGAATCAATTTTGTCCACTTCTGGAAGGCCTCCATTATTTCTTTTCCCCCACGCTTTGTTCATTAAAATGAGGTTTGCGCACGGAACGATGTCGTTTAAACATCTCCGCTCTTCCCGAGGCTTGCATGAGAGTCATCGCCCCAACCACGTGGCTTTACCGTTTGAGATCGGTAACTAAGACGACGTCGTTTGGCATAAAAACAGAGAATCACCGTCATCAAATTTTTTTTTAAAAAAATTATATTCAAATTCTATTAAAAAAAATTTAATAATTTTTAAAAATTTTGAGAATAATTTTTAAAAATTTGTCAAATATCAATAGGAAAATTATAAACTAAGAACACTTTAAATAAAATTACTTTCAAATGAATTCTAAATTTGGGATAATGTTTATAGAAAATTCAACAATTTTTCTTGAGTTGTCCATCTGGTGTACATATATAATCGCATAACATGCATTCTAGAGTAGTTAGTCTGAAAGATGGACACCCTTTGTACTGAAGCCCAAGCCCAAGCCCAAGCCCGGAAAATTTGTAACGGGGGGTTGACATGCGAGATTACACAATTGGACTTCAGTGTCATAACTAGATATGAAGGTTAGAAATCTTGGTACCACACATATGAGTTAATGTGGTGGCTTCTGTTTGAATAAGTGTTTACATTGTGAATCCACGGAAGTCTAGTTAGATGTGGGGTTGAGCAATCCATCGTAAGTCTTTTTTGAACAGTCAATTCATTTTAATTCAATTGGATTTAAAACCTTTATAAAAAGCTTAATATAAATACTTTCAAAGATTTATTTTTTATTAAAAAATTATTTTAACATGTTATAAGTATTATTTGGATATGTTGGGAGTAATTAGTTGAATAGCTACAATCCATTTTATTTTTTAGATCATTCATACATTTGGCCTTGTTGCTCAATTAGGGATAATAATAGAGTAAGTTTGAGACGAATCACTTCCATCCCAATCCTATCTCGTTTATTCAAAACGATTATCATTTTTGTCTCATTAAAGAAATAAAATGGGATAAGTCATCCATTTAGTTTAATTTCAATTTTTTTTTAATTTTTAAAATTTTTAATTATATTTAAATAAATATATTTTATAAATAATTAAAATATTATAATTTTTATAACTTATTTTGTTGAAAAGTATTTATTATCATTATTAAAAATAAGAAAATAAAAATCAAATTAATTAGGACCGACAAGGCAATTAAAAATGAGTTGCTAGTGGAGTTGAGCACCAACCTTTTGGTTGGGGCCAACATCCACTTACCATGAAGGCAAGTTTGTCCTTTGTTAATTACTATGCATTGCTAGTGGAGCAACCTTTTGGTTGGAGCCAACATCCACTTACCATGAGGGCAAGTTTGTCCTTTGTTAATTACCATGCCACCACATATATATATATATATATATATATATATATATATATATATATATATTATACACAAAATATTAAAAAAATCCTTTAAATAATGAATTAATTATAATTATTTTATATGTAAATAAAAAAATTTCATTTAATTAAGTAGCAAAAAGTTTTTAATATTATTAATATATTAATTAAATATTAAAAAATTATACATTTATTATCATTTAATACAATTAAATTAAATATATCATAATTTTAATATTAAATATATTTTAAAATTAAACATATTATAATCAAATATCACAATATTATTATTGAATTATATTTTATGTAATTTAATAATCAATGTACACTTTTATATATATATATATATATATATATATATATATATATATATGTATATATTAATTTCTTCAATAAAACAATTTTAAAATATCTATTATACTTTTAATTTCATTTATAAGAGTTTTGTTTTATATTTTTAATAAGTTTTAATTAATTCTAAGTCAATTGATATTTTATATCAAAATATCTGTTAATATATTTTCGATATATTCATAAAATCGAAATACTATATATCCGTAATTATCGATATTTTTATTTTTGAATAGCATTGGTATTTCAAATGTTACACAAGCCTCCAATTTGACAATTAGCCGGACTCCACCTGCCTTCTCGTGGTTGGCTAGATTCAATATAACTTCTTTTGAGCTTTGACTTTGGGCAACCCAACCCAACCTAATTTATATATTTATCAAGGATAGGCTTAATCCAACCCAAAACGATCCAAATCCAAGAGCACTAATTGATGCTGACCCGAAAAGCTTGAAAAAAAAAAACGAGCAAATTGATCTCAAGTTAACCACACCTGCTGATAGGGATGGTAAAGCCCAAATGCTGCCATGTGCAATCACCATCAGGAATAACTGTGACACATGAACCTGCCTGCGAAAGCTCGATGTTCCAAGAGCAGGTACTGAGCTCATTATCTTACGTACCCTTTTAATTTACACTATATCTTAAGTGAATATTCCCCTTTTTTATTTTATATAAAATTAATTATCTTCTGTGATGGTACTCCGTAGAAGATGTATTCTTACTGATTTTGAAGCAAGCTCTAGAGAAGTGACATGGGAGAGAATATAACCTTTAGAGCGGGTAAGACAGGCTAGACAGTAGCTAGGTACCACCAATAAATGATATAAGTGGACTTGACGAGACAGACAATTCACAATGAGAACTTGCGGATAAGAAAATTTTGATTTCTTTTCTTATAGATACGTATAAAACATCCCAAAGATGACATTCTCCTATCCAATAAAGTACATTCTTTCAAAAAATTTGTAGACAAATGTCACTTCAGATTGAATTTTGGGGCTTGGATTAATCATGAATATGGTCACTCCCAAAGGGTTTTTAAGTGTAAACCCCCGTCTATTTCCTGTTATGGAGGCCTTTAAACAAGGAATGTTTTATAAGTTGCAAGTATAGCTCTTCCGAAAGGAGTCCAGTCCTATCAATTTTGAATTTGGGGTGGTGCTAAAGTCATCGCCAAAGCACATCAAATTTCAAATTCCATGGTTGTGTTCTTATCACCAGGGTGTAACTCTCCACCAACATCTGTCTATCTTTTCAATTTAATCATAGCTTTTGATGACGACGCAAGAGAGATTGGACTTAAAATTATTTGCATCAATTCTATCTTACGTACCTCTACTTTCCACCTTCAATGACTTTACTTTAATCAGGAATCGAATGCCTTGTATTCTCGACACATTCTCTTACCTTTACAAGCCTAGCAGCTCCCGGCCCTCTCAACACTTACCAATTGTTAGGTTAACGAGCATGGCTCATCTTTAATGAGAAGAAACTCATGATTAATCATATATGCAGGTCTATCATCAAGAATTATCCAGTGAAATCAATCAGAATAATTTTTTTAAGTATATATTCATAGGCACAAATGTCAAACCAACATGTTCCATTCCATGCCGGGTTTCTGATCAGAAGAATATATCTTAATCCATATCCAAAAAAGAAAAATGGACACCTGGTTACAAGCTTCGGAGATTTTCACTTTACCACATTAAGGCTACTTAACTTTTTCTGTTCATGGGCATTATGTGCCAGTGGATGAGATACTGTAAGCAAACAACGGAAATGAAAATGAAAATCTGGTTTATTATCTCCCATGCACGTTAATTTTATAACCATGCAGCATGGTCATATAATTAGTCTATACTAAATATCGACATTAATTTTTCAACATGGTGAAGAGAGTGAAGCAAATGATGATCAGCTTTCGGCAAGTTCACTGACTTTCCACTCCTTACCGAACTCGATTTCAATGTTGAATTTCTAGGTATTGATTGAATTCTAACTCTAAAAGAACTCAGGGACCCCGTATGCTCTCAAAGTCTGTACGTTAATGATAAGACATCACATGAGAAGAAGACCGTTAGTGCTTTTAATAAACTTTGGAAGAGAAGTGGGGAGGACTATACAGACACGTTGTTTATAGCTTTCTCAGATTTTAAATGGTCCATCTGCAGATTGGGTAGTTAGAGGTTTCCATGGATGCACCTATTCAAGTGCATGAATGCAGTGAACTTTATACAAGACAGCCTTTGAACACCTAGAAGAAGTTGAAGACTTGATCATCATGAGCTTATTTTCATACATGAACTAGTGAAACACATGTACTATTGATAATTATCTCAACTCTCGTTCATGAACTTATCCCCTTTATGAGCTAATAAAGTTCTTGAACTACATTATTATGTTTCATTGTTTGCCCTTTTTGTTGAGAACTGGCCTTCTCTACAGTTAACACGTACCTACAAAAGCGTTTCCTGTCGCCTGCATTCAACTCTATCTGGCATCAAAATATCTGGCACCCATATTCATATTTGTATAATATCTCAGTTAGAGGTTGATTAATTGCATAGGTTTCATTACAATTATGACAGAAATAGGGTTCTAACCCTTACTTGGATATTGGTGTATGTATGTAAAATTACATATATAATATTTGGACTTTGTTGTCCTTGTCCACTGTCCAAACCATTGTTTTTTGTGTGGTAGGTGGAAGGGTCTTATATAAGGGTCTTATTAGTAAGAAGCTGTGTGGAGAACAAATCAATAACACAGCCTCAAATCATGGCCAATGACGCATTTGGTGTCGATGTGTATGCATGGAATATCAGGAAAGGGAAGCCCCATTACTTTTGATTTTTGGTATTTTAAATATTTCTCAGCCACAAATCTACCACAATATATAATATATTGCAAGCGTTATCCTCACAGTAAAAATGGTTTCTTTGTGCTTGCCTACCTACTATCCTTTTGACTGCATTTCTTTGGATGGAGTACTGTTTGCTTTGTAATGGGTGGGACTCCCCCACTCTGATTCAAGACATTGGAATCCAAACACGCAACCACCCACTTCACTTTCTTTGCATTTGGTGACCCCAAGTGTTGTAATACTCACAAACCATCACGCTGTTGCTCTCAATCTATTCCAGTGTCACACATAAGCAAAGCTCTAGTCTTACACCCCACCCACGTACGGCAATAATTTCAGCGTTATGACCCCTTTTGATGACTTGGATTTGACTATGTGTTGACGTTATGGCAAGAAGGTGGGGTGAGAACTCAAGCAACTTGGCCACTCTCAGCTTCTGATTGAATGAAAATGTAGGAGAAAACTTTGAGCAGAAAGTTCCGGTCCTCCCCTGGATTTAAGTTATGCTGCAAGGATTGTGGTTGTAGTTATTTTAAAATAGAAGGGAGTCAATGGTCATGTGTACTTAGATTTCGAGAACTTGCTGATGCTGGATTTGTGCAATCTCTCAAAAAAGCAACCTAATTTACCTGGGAGGTTTGTATGCCAATTATTTATGGATCATTACATCAGCCTCACTATGTTAATTGTTTTTCTTAGAGTCAAAAAGTAGTTAATTAATTAACCATGAGTGAATCCTCCAATTACTGAATTGATTTGCCCACTCTTGATGCCACCCCACTTCAAAAAACATAGGCACCCCACACGCATCATCCTACACCACTAAACCCCAATTCCATTAGGTGGTCAATGAACACAAATCCCCACTTCCTCTAAGAAAAACAGGGGTAAGAGATGAAAACAAAAATGGGAACATTTTTTTTTCTTTTATTTTATTAGAGGTCCACACACATCCCTTCTCTCTTTTCCTCAATTCTATCATCAAAGAAAGGATTCTCCTTGCTTCGAAAATGGGTGTTTTTTGTTAATGGATAAGGAATCTAGAGAAGAGCTAAAGCCATGAGTTAGTGCAGAAAGGATGCATAGGTGGTGTTGAAAAATCGAACAACCACCCCTTTATTGCTTTCCTCTGTCTATAAGAAGGCCGTTCCTCATTTTAGTTTCTCATTCAATTCCCCAAACAGAAAGAGAGAGAGAGAGATGGGAGACCAAACCCTTTTTGTCAAGCTGAGCCTGATGTTCTCCAAGGTGAAAGCGTACTTGGGCATTGTCTCCCTGCAGTTCGGCTATGCTGGCATGTACATCATCACCATGGTTTCTTTGAAGCATGGGATGAATCACTACGTACTTGTAGTGTACCGACATGCAGTTGCCACTCTTGTGATCGCACCCTTCGCACTTGTTCTTGAAAGGTCTTTTTCTTATCAAATCTTGCTCTCACATCCAAATATATATAGTATTTGCTTTGCTAATTGTTTTTCTTCTAATTTATAGGAAAGTAAGGCCAAAGATGACACTCTCAACCTTCCTAAAAATAATGGTGCTTGGCTTCCTAGAGTAATGCTCCAAAACCCAGCATTACTTGCACTTTCTCTTTTCATTCTTCTCATATGAGTACTGTTGCATCATATGTTAATATCTTTTCTCCGATTGGGTATTGATGATCAGGCCAGTGTTTGATCAAAACTTATACTATGTGGGGTTGAAGTATACATCAGCAACCTTTGCTTCTGCCACTGTCAATGTCCTCCCTGCTATTACTTTCATAATGGCAATTATCTTCAGGTAATATAAAGATTAATTCAAATCACTTCACCAGTATATGTTATATACACTGCATGCATGTCCTCATAAAAGCTGATGATGAGAACAGTTGAATGGGATTGGTAGGTAAAAGTAACTGGTATTAGATGAATGATCAACGTTAATTATAGTATATTCCATACTTTATTTTTTCAAAAAGTGGAACGCTACAAAAATATTAATAATAATATTTTTTACAAATTCCTACACCTAAAGAAAATTGCTATTACTTTTCTTATTCATTAAAGTAAATGATCCTTCTGATTTCTCTTTAGCTCTGAAAGGAATAATGTTTTGTCATCATAACAACAGAAGTGAAGCCACTTTCAACGTCATGAAGTTCTGAGTTGTTATCCACCACCCACCATTACCAAGTATTCATTATTCCCACCTTTGAAGAGACAAACATCCAGATGGGTTCTCAAACATCAATTCCAAAATTCATTTTTCCTCAAAGAATATACGGGAAGAGCTTGCCAAAAGACATTTATACTCCACATATCCACGTATTTGTATTCATTTCACATGGAAGGTCAAGCCATTTCGCATATGATCAAGTATCATTTGCTAAGTATTAAGTATTTTGTTTAAATAAAATTTCTATCGTAATCCGCATTAGTTTGGCAACAAAAATAAGCAGATTTATTGATCAATATGAAAGTCTCGACTGTTTCTGCTTTCAACAGCCAGCTGCTGTGCTGCTTGATCTGTATTTTGACGGTTATAGCTTCTACCAACGTATAACATGCTAATATATATCATTGGTTATAGGTTGGAGAAAATTAATATTAAGAAGATACCCAGCCAAGCTAAGGTGATCGGAACCTTAATCACAGTCACAGGAGCCATGGTGATGACACTGTACAAAGGTCCCATCATTGACTTTATACACACACGGGGAATAAGCCACCATGAATCCTCCAGTGATCCCACGGCAGGCCAAAATTGGGCCACCGGAACCCTAATGCTCCTAGGCGGCTGCTTTGGTTGGTCTGGTTTCTTCATATTGCAAGTAAGTTTACCTATATTATGTAGTGGAAATCTTATAAATTCTTTTATAGCAATATGACAAAATAAAAAATAAAAAAATTGGGAACCATATTCTGGTAACATCAATTTTATGAGAGATTATCATGGACAAAAATCAAAATAATATGGTCAGAAATGCAAAGGTCGAATCTGAATCTATCAATCTATTTGAGATCACAGTGTTGGTCTTCATGGCCCACATTTTGGATTGTTGTCTAATTTAATCATAGCCCTTACTTTTCTATGCACAGCCATTATTAATATTACTGCTTTTACTATTAAAGTGCTGTACTTGTTGGGTCCAAATTGGGCCTCACATATAAAGTTGAATGGCGTTTGATTAGTACTTAGCCATGTAGCACATAGTTTTGTTCAATTTATTATTACCAGCCTTTTACATGAAAATAACTTGGTTAGCTAAATCCACAGCGCCATGCCTTCATCTGACTAGCTAATCTGAATGGCTATGCATTTTTGGTTATTCAGTCATTTACACTGAAGCAATACCCAGCGGAGCTCTCTCTCACAGCCTTGATATGCTTTATGGGGACGGTGCAAGGAGCAGCCGTGGCACTTGTGATGGAACGCGACAAAGCTGCTTGGGCAATAGGCTTCGACTCCAGAATCTTGGCTGCAGCTTATTCTGTGAGTACACCTTCTATATATTTATACTAAATGAAATTATATGATGTTAAGAAGTAACTAACACTATATATTAACCAAAATGTTTAGGGGATAGTTTGCTCTGGAATTGCATATTATGTGCAAAGTCTAGTGATCAAAGAACGAGGCCCCGTGTTTGTAACTGCTTTCAGCCCTCTGTGCATGATTATCACTGCAGCTCTGGGGTCCTTCATTTTGGCCGAGAAACTCCACCTGGGAAGGTATAATTATGATATATATATATATGCCACCATTTCCCTCAAAACAGCATCATTGATTAATAATTCCAAGTCAACTTCATATATATTTGATCACAATGAACTCATAGTGAATCAGCATATGCCTCCTCCATGTATCTTTTGTCGATCTATTTACATGGTATTAATGTTTGTTGTGGTTGACCTCAGTATACTTGGAGCGGCCGTGATAGTCGTAGGCCTTTATTCGGTGGTGTGGGGCAAAAGCAAGGAGGCCAGAAGCTCAGCATCACAGGCGCCGACAGATGAGAAAGCAGGTGGGAGCCATGAATTGCCAGTTGCAAGCAGCACTAAACCAAGCATTGTCCATAACAACAACATGGAAGAAGATGGTGGAATGTTGAAGATTCGCGTGTCAGAGGCATCATCAATGATTGAATGATCATCAATTTTAATGTACAATATTCTGCCAAAGGGTCACCCAACTATCATCCATAAACCCTTTCTCTGTCTCTCTCTCTTTCTCTCTATGGGTATAGCTATCTATCTACTTTAGTTTTGCAAGCAATTAATGCCAGTTGAACTTTCCCATATGGGCAGGTGAAGTGAAACTACTTTATTCTGATTAGTCCCCCCATATATCCTCATTTCATTTCCAATCGTACAACCTGGTGTCACTTGATTGCAAGAATTGACCTTTTCTCATTCGTATATCCCACCTTTTACCTTGTGGGTTTTGGCCCAGAATTTTATTTCACATCCCCAAATATGGTGACAAATTAGCAAGAGCATTGGGTGCCTCAAGGTAATGGGCCCCTCATCAAAGAATCAAATTCTCTGGCATAAGTCCACTCCCTAACGACATTGTCCCCATAATTTCAAATCAAGCCCACCATTCGGCCCGGCCCACATGAGATAGAAAGACAAACATCAACTTGTTATTAAATTTATTTTTAATATGAAATTATAAAATTAATAAATAAAATAGAAACTATTATATACAACTATTGAAACCGTTGTGCGATGGTTAAAAAAGGAGACGTGATTGACAAAATTGAATTTTTATTTTATTTGCACTGAATTTTTAAAATAAATTATTAGTTTATTTTTATTATTCAATTAGTAATTTGGATAATAAAATAAAATTAAGTAATTTAATAATGCAATAATAGCGATCGAAGAGTTTACAGACGTAAGGAAACTGTCCGGCAAAAGGATTGGATATTTAATTAGTTAATTTATCATATTAAGAATTTTTTAATAATTACGTGGCAGTTTTTTTTATAATTAGGTGGCGCAATTTTTGACATGT
The DNA here is from genome assembly GCF_004353265.1 of Vitis riparia. Classification (NCBI taxonomy): domain Eukaryota; kingdom Viridiplantae; phylum Streptophyta; class Magnoliopsida; order Vitales; family Vitaceae; genus Vitis; species Vitis riparia. The sequence goes on along the minus strand of NC_048448.1, from coordinate 3,213,274 downwards.
ACGAATTGGAGAGAGCTGAACTGCATCTTATCTAGGATTTTTTATGATTGTAGGTGAATTTAAAATTAATTTTTTTAAATACGGTATACTGAAAAATATTTCCAAATCTACGACACTTTTAACATTTTAAAAGGTGTCTCTTGAAAATACATCTTCCATCATTTTATGTCAATGATATACTTTCAAAAAAATTAAATTTACATTGAAGGTGACAATTGCCCTATAAAGACTCGCTTTTGCTACGGCTCCGATGGTTTCCCTTAACTAAGTCACTGCCTATGAGTCATCGGTTCATTCTTCAACAAGCACGCGGTCAGAGCCCTCATCTCCTGCCATTGCTTGGGAACTTACAATTTCATGTTCTATTTCACTCCCTGATTATGTCTCTTCAAAAGACACCTTTCACAATTTTTATATTAATAACACACATTAAAAAAATATGAATTTATATTAAAAGTATCTCTTCAAGAAACACCATTTATAATTCTACAAAATTGAATTTATATTAAAAATATCTTCTTAAAAGACACTTTTTCACAATTTTTATACTAACTGCATAATGAAAAAATTGAATTTATATTAAAGATGTCTCCCTAATAAATACTTTTTACAATTTCACAAAATTAAATTTATATTAAAAGTGTCTCTTTAAAAGACACCTTCAACTATTCTTGTATCAATCGTCCATTGAAATAATTGAATTTTATACTAAAAGTGTTTTTTCAAAAAACATCTTCAACAATTTCATAAAATTAAATTTATATTGAAAGATTTTCCTTTAAGAGACATTTTTAGTACAAATTTTTTTTTTTCGATATGTGACTAATATAAAAATTGTAGAAAGTGTTTTTTCAAAATATACATTTAATATAAATTCAATTTTGTAAAATTGTAGAAAAACCTTCAATGTAAATTCAATTTTTTTTCACTATGTGATTGATATAAAAATTGTGAAAGATGTTTATTTAAGAGACGCCTTTAGTATAAATTTGATTTTATGGTATTGTGGAAATGATATTTTTTGAGTATAAATTCATTTTTTTTAATATGAATTACTGATAAAAATATTATGGAAAAGTGTTTTTTGAAAAGACACCTTTAACATAAATTCAAAAAAAAAAATTAATATGTATCATTGATATGAAAAATATGAAAGATGTTTATTTAAGAAACACTTTTCAAAGCGGCAAAAAGTATAGTAGATTTATTGTGTAACTATTATATTTTAAGAAAAATTTTTTCAAAGTACCATTTTTTAAGATTTTTTTTTTAATATCCGTACAAGTTAAAAGGGCCTCTTGTATCCGCTTTCGTCTGTTGTGACACTAGATTTGCTCTTCCTCTCGCATTTTCCATCTGGTGGAGACTGTAGAGGGAGAGAAATGGTTTTATGGGTATTCGGGTATGGGTCACTGATATGGAAAGCAGGGTTTGAATATGATGATCGACGAGTTTGTTTCATCAAAGGGTACCGTCGTGTCTTCTACCAAGGTCTGCACCTCACTATCTCTCGCTGTATCTCTCCTTGAATTCATTGTATTTGTATGGTTTTGTTTTGGGTGTCTTGCAGGTAGTACAGACCACAGAGGGACACCAGAATACCCAGGAAGAACAGTTACATTGGAGCCTGCTGAAGGAGAGATCTGCGTGAGTTCCTTTTACAATCCAAACGCCCATACTACATCAAATGTATACCTGTATGAAAATTTGATTGGATTCTCAATCATTTGCTTTCTCTTTAAGTGCGATTGGAAGTTTAAACGATAGTCTTATGGGTATGTGTGCGTTGTGGCTTAAACCTTACAGTAGATGATTGGTTGGTCTAGGAAAACACCTCTTTTGAAGTCCATTTGCTTCCCTGATTGCAATGGTGTATCACAGAGAAAATTTGGGATACTCCTTTATTTTGCGACATCTGTTAAAACTTAGGGAAAAAAGGGCCTTTTTCACTTGCATTCGGGAACAATATTTCTCTGGCAGAATAACATTTAATTGTTTTTTAATGAAAAATGTTTGATATAAACTAGAATTGGTATTACTGTGATTATTGTTTTTCTTGACCATTAAGGAAGTTCAGTAGAAAAAAAAAAAAAAAATTACCATGACTGTTTGTTGTTGCTAGATAGGCCTAATGAATTAGTCAGATTCAGAGTGACAAAATTGCACCTTAGGCATACGGGGAAGAACTTCCTGTTTCAATTGTAAGACGAATTTTCATCTCTTTTATCATATAGTATGCAAATTTGAGATTTCTGGTCCTGGTTGATGCATCGACTCTTCCATTGTCGAGGACTCAGTTGTTTGTCCTAATTTTCTCTTTACCATCCAGTTGTTATTTTAGCTTATCAGTAGTATACTATATGATACAAATGCTTAACTTAGTTATGTTTTTGAACTTATCAAATATGGCAATGCATAAAACAGTACATTTTTTTCTTATTTTGCAAGGTTATAGTGGGGAGTTGCCTACAAGGTTTCCAAGGAGGAAGATGAACAGATTGCATTAACAGTATGTTTCTTAAGTGGTTTTCTTTGAAGTTTTTCTGATCCCTAAGCTGCTAAAATCCTTTGAAATATTTTATGTTATTTTGATGTATTGATGGCCATGAATCAGCTCTCTCATTCCAAGTGCTTGATGGTTCGTACTACCCAACAAATGGGTGCTATTTGTTGTTGTTTTATTCTGATTTTCCCGATTGATTCATTTGATTGATAGGCATGATGTAGCAACAAAGTGTAGGTATCTTTTCTCTTCCCCAATCAGCTAGTGTGGTTTCTTGGATTTCCTAGTTACTACTCCTACTAAGTGCCTTAAGCTACCTCTAGGGAGCACATTGGTTCATTAGGTCACCATGATATGATGAAAGAGCAAAAGAAGTACAGAGTGCAAGATGCAGAGTTGTTAACTTCTGTTTCAAAACTCTAAATTTATTAGTCCAGACAATTTCTTGTTATTTTTCTTTTAATTTTCCATTTATAAGGACAACAAGATAGAGAGTTGATTTTACATATATAACAACACAGAGAAGGGCATACCCCATGTATGCCAAAATGAATTTATATATATATTAAAAAAGAAAAAAGAAAAAAAGAAGGATACTGCACAACTTTGCAAAACATAAAGGATCAAAGAAAAAATTAGGAAACACTTTGCATCCTCCCTGCACCTGCATCTCAAAGCTTTCCAGTTTCACTGTCTTTAAACACCTCATCACTAATGAACAGACCACCCTCCTCACTCTGCAAGGGCATACACCACCAATTCTCATAAAGTTCTCTTACAACTCTGGAAGAACCCAAAACATGCCTCAAAATAGGAAACATGAAGTGCCAAAAAGAGTTGTATTGAACATTTCATAGTTCTACTCCACTTAAAAGGAAAAAAAAAATTCTGACATATGATGCTAGTTTATCAAATTCCAACTTGTAATTTAGATAAACCTTCCCTTATTCCAAGGTGGCATAGCACATAACTGGATCCATACACACTGCAACTCATGTCCCAGGTAAAACTTGATTAGACATCTGAGCTTTGAGCCATTACCTTGTCCATGATCACAAATGTTTCTCCATATCTTTTACATATATGAAAGAATAGGAAAAACATCCTGGTAAATTTGAGGTTTTTCAGAGAGAAATGATACTCATAAGTTCATTCATTCAACCATCCATAGTTTAATTTACATGCCTACAAACTCCCAAATACCAGTTTAATTTCCACTGACATCTGATGAGAGGTCTTCCTTCATCACTAAGAAATTGATCAAGCAGGAGTCTTCCAGTCAGCCTGAGCCCTTGTGCTGAATTATCCCTCCCATTTGCTAGTGTCCATGTCAGTTTTAGAATGTCTCTGTCTCTTAAAATAGCATTTAAATTTAGCTTCAATAGAACAAAAAAACAAAAAAAAAAAGAAAAGAAGGGAGAAGTGGGATTTCATATCTGCAAGATCATTCCTTGCTCCCTCTAACCAAGTCTGATTCACTCTATCATGACATACACTGGCTTCCTCCAAGCTCTTTTGGGCTTTTCTTTGTGATTCATTTTTTTATATGTTTTTCGAGCTTTATGCACTATAAGTTTTAAGTTTATCTTGTGTGGTGGTTTTCATTTGACACATCAGATACTCTCCTATCTGTAACATTTTCAATTCTAACATCTGCTTTCTTCAGTGCCCCATCTTTATTGTCTGTGCAGCAAGTTTTTAGTCATCAATTCCCTTGGTCCTTGCCCTCTAAATTCAGTCTCTTGTAAAAAGTGTTTGTTCCTAATCTATTCTCCTAGTAGCTGGTGTTCTCTGTTCTGATTACCAAGATGCATACATGATGGATGTTTCACTTTAACCAACTCTTTTGAGTATGTTCCCTGCCTACTGTTTGTTGAAACCTTGTTCCTGGAGTAGAGCCTTTGCATGCTCCTGCTAATTTCTTACCGTAGCTCTCTGTAGCTTTGCCTATATGGTGGTTTGCATCCAGGGGACACCATAACTTATGGATGACTCAATTAATCAAAATCCTGGCTGAAACAACTCCAAAATCTTGATTTGTTTCCATTGTACAGTCTGATAAGAATGCATTCATAAATTTTTTTTGATAGATATATAAGAATGCATTCATAATTATAAGTTTTCATAGCAATTCATGCTTATAGACCATTGCAATTATTTCCAGATTGGCTTTTGTCATGGACCAAGGGCTTGTAAAGATCTTTTGGGGCACATTTTACAACTTCATTTTCCTTTTTTTTTTTGTTGTCACCCCTCACTAAATATTTCTAATGGAAATTCCTTTTATGATGTTGTGGCTCATAGTATCTAGAAGTGAGGGAGAAACAGTATGACAAGAAGGCTTATCTTGATGTTTATGCTGTAAGTTAAAAAGTGTTGCTCAATGTGCTGTAAGTTAAAAAGTGTTGCTCATTTGGAATCATCACATTTTAATATTTTTTTTAATTACTGATATTGTTTTATGTTTATCAATAATTTAAGCTGGAATTTGCTTACATATGTTTCAGGAGCCAATGGCTACTACTCCTGTCATCTCTGGAGTAATGGTGTAAGTGTGTGAAACCACCTAGCACTTTTTATCTTTCTATTATATCTGGCAATTACCATAAGCCAACCAGATCAAAACTGATGCTTTTTTAACTGTTTAGATACATAGCATCCCCAGACAAGAAGCTTAATCATAACTACCTTGGCCCTGCATCAGTTGAAGAGATTGCCAAGTATGTATTCTCTCTACACGTTCTAATTTTATATTTTACTGTAGAAGCATCTTCTCCATTATAAGAAATTGCCTTAGTTTTGTGCATATGCCCCACAGTTTATAACTTGAGATGCAAAATTATACAAGCCCCACCATACATATATACAGTAAAAAGTAGGATGGTCAGAGGATTCTTGAAACATCTCATCTTTACCCTGCTATCTGAGACTCAATTGCTGATCATTCCTTGTGTTTTTTATCCATTGTGCAGACAAATTATTCATGCTGAAGGCCCCTCAGGTCCTAACAGAGAATATCTTTTCCAACTTGAACAAGCACTCCTTCAAATGGGTAAGGTTTCTCTGAGGATTACCATTTTTTGTCTCCATTTATATCTTAAGAAGATTTATTTTCTTCAATATTTTGCATAGGATGTGAAGACAAACATGTAATGGATCTCGCGAATGAAGTGAGGCGCATCCTTTCAGAGAAGGAGCTGACTGTTTCATGACCCCATGTAACAATGGACAAGAGCATTCTGATTAGAATTGAAACTCAAAAATGTCCTCAAACTTTTATGAGTTGATAAAATATTATTTATTGGATAGAGAAACATTGTTGAGACTCGTTGTTGAAGCTCTGGAAAGTGAGACCCTGAAAGGCTTATATGAATAATAATATCTTAATAAATTCATGAATGCTACATGAGTTTGGTAGCTTCTTATACTTGTGGATTTGGATTTGAAATTAAATTCCATAATTATCCCAATTTAACAGGGATAATTATTTATTCGAGTCTAATAATAATAAATAAGAATCTACCATTGTCATTAACAGAAACAATTAAACAATAATTTTTTGGCTATTGAGACCAAAATCTTCTAGCCCATCAAGAAAACTCAACCTAGAAAACCACTGATATATCGCTCATCAAACATATATTATGCCAGTTGCCTCTTTTGTTATACACAGACTACATTCAAATTGGTTGTTTGATTAAAAGGGATAAAATTATTCCTATTTGTAAATCTAATCCCCCAACTTTTTTTCACCCTAAAAAACACTCATTTTGGACAAGAAAGTCCTTATTTTTTTCTTATAAAAATAACTATTTCTTTTAAAATATATATAAATAATCAAAAGATTAAAGGCATTCACGTCAAAAATAGGTTACTCTTCTGTCCATTTTAATCAAATAATCCATTCAAATTTGGTATATCTAAAAATGTTGTTCTGATTAGAGCTTAGAATTACAGTACTCTTAATAATAAAAAGTACTAAAGAAGGAAAATGATTTTTTTATATTTGATTTCACTATGAAAAATACAAAAGAAAATCGAATAGTAAAAAACAAGTAAAATAAGTTTAAAAAAACATATAAAAATAATCTATCGAGTTTAAACTTATTTTTTATTTTACTTTATTTTTCCTCTCTTTTCTTTCCCTTTCATTTTCCCTCATCTTTTCCAGGAACCAAACATAGCCAAAGTGATTTAAAATAAAATTAGGTACCAAAAATCTCAAAATCTATTATATGAACTCCAATTAGCATCCAACATAACAATGAAATTGGAGGAGATTCTGCTGTTGCTTATCCTGCCTTGTAATTTTAAATGAGATTATAATTTCATTTTAGATACAGTTATAGTTCAAACAACTGCAATCACATTCAGAAGGTATAATTTTGAAGTAAAAACAAAATTCTCTATTTGACAACATACACCAAAATCAGTCCACATGTGTATATATATATATATATATATATATCATCCACAACACATACAAGCGGGACATCCTCTTGTCTCCAAATATCTAAATCCCAACTTACAAATATCCACGCACAGGCATGGCAATCGTCAAAGTAGAACCTCCTCTCATATTTAGCCTTGCACCTAAGCATTTGATAATGAGTTTTCCAACCAGGGATTCAATTCTTAGTATTCATCATAAAAGAACAAAATATTCACCTAGATCAATCCATAAATTTGTCACTGAATATGATAGAGAAAATTGTACAGTACTCTCAACGAATAACTGATGCTATTTCTTTCCTTTGAGCAGAAATAACCCTTAAACCGGCAAGATTAAAAACTCCTAAGGAATAGCCAAGTACAAATTATCCATCAAAGGCCACCTACCTCCACATCTAATATAAAACAAAAGGAAATAATAGTACAGGGAATGCACATGATTCATCTTTCTATCTAAACCATAGAAGCTCTGGCTATTAATCACCTTTGCGAGTCAGCTTATGCAGGATTCAATCGCTGTCCCCAGCATTGTCTGCAAAAACATGGCAAGGATTTCATAAGGTGGCTGAATAGGTAGCCAAAACCAAGCAATATAAAGAACAATCAAAATAAATTAACGGTATAATGCACTATCTTCTACCATGCACACCTCAAAAACATAGTCCACAATCTAAAGTCGGTCAAAAGATACCATGCAGACATAGAATTGCCTCAATAAGAAATACAGCATAAACCCCATTTTTCTTTAATTACCATTCTGGAAATTTTGGGTACGATATGAGTCACATTTAACACTATCCATTTGTGTTGAAATGTGATGAAATCAAAATTGTAACATTTGGTTTTTTTAATGGTGCCACAACCCATCGGAGGAACTCTACATAGGTACCAGCAGTGTAATGAATGGTATAAATATCAGACTCACACTCTCAAAGATTTCAGAGTAAAAGGGCATAGCATTAAGAATTAATGTATTACTTCTCCTTTATAAATATGACATGAGAGTACACTAAACCATTGGTTATAGAATGAATATTATTAAGTTACCAAAATCATTCAGTCTCACAGAATGTCAAATAGCACCCAAAATGCAAGTAAATTACCTTAACCTGGTTTAACATGGATACTGCAATTCACAATGCCTGAACCAGATCCAAATATGACTGAAACAGTGATATGGCTCAAGCAACCCAATTATAGGATCCATTTACTCAAAATCCTGGGGCCATATATATTCAATGGCTCACAAATAACCAAATTTCAGATGTACAAGGTAACACACACACTTACCTTCATTAAGCTCTTCACTCTGGCTGGCATCATCATCCTCTCCACCATCATCTTCTTCATCCTCAACCTCCTCCTCTTCCTCGTCATCATCATCATCGTCGTCGTCGTCATCAGTATCTTCAGCATCTTCACTCTCACTTTCATCTGGTATTTTGGGCTTTGGAGGAGCTACAAAACTCCTTGTGGACCTTCTGCGCGAACTTAAGACAATGTTGCTTGTATCAATGCCCTCCAGTTCTTTAGCTCTCTCCTTTTTCTTTCTGACCTCCTTGATATCTGAGCATAAGAACAAAAATGTCATGCAATATCTCCTAGTTTCATTTTATTTTATTTTTCCTTTTTAAAGAAAAAAACATATACAATGTCATTCACTATATGCTTGAAGACCTGCCAATGTGCATTAATTGCGTGGACATATGGCACAACCATGTGTGAGGCCCACTTCAAAACCTAATAGGTGCATTTCTGCCCAACTTCCTAAAAGAAAGTCAAATGGAATTAGTCTTAAGAGAAAATATCATCTGGATAATGCAATTCTTGTAACTACCACAGCAAACCATATTATGTGGGTTCTTTTTTTTTTTTTTATCGTTTTCATGAAGTATGAGGTTAATATGGTGCTCTGATTTGCAATAAAATGACTGTGACAGAACATACTTGCAAAGGATTATTTCAAATGCATTTTGGTTGTAACTCCCTTTTTTGGCACTTTTGTTAGATATATTTGCCAATGATCATAGCCCTAAAATTGGGAATTTTTTCCCAAGTAAAAATGTAGTTGTAAGCATTATACCACTTTAGCTTGCATTTAAAACAGCCAATCCTGCATTTTCATGGAAGCACTTCAACAAGTATGTCCCCAGTCCCCCACATAAAGCCATTGCTGAGTTTAAGTAGGGTGGTTTATTTGTTCTCAATCTCTAGAATGGTGCTTAGAGAGCAAATCCACCACCAATTAGCAAATAAGTTAGATTGAACCATTCATAGCCTATCTATTATGCAATTCAATGGGTCAAACTGAGTTCCAGCCTTTTTTTATGTCGAAGTTGTCAAACCTAAAGTTTTAAACCACTACTATTTCCTGCTAGTTAAATACACACACACACACACACACAAGTACATACATACACATAGAGACCTTAGAAATATACACTATACCCACTTTCAATCCCACAGTCATTTGGAATGCAATCCCTACTCTTGATGCTGCTAATATGTCCTCACTCCATACTTCTGCTACCTAATTATTATAGTAGATCAATTTCATTTCCTTTTTTTTTTTCCTTTTTATAGGAAAACAAAATAATTTTATAGGCAATGTCAAAGAAACAACACACTGATATAGATAGGATGTATCAAAAGGGTGACAAAAGGCTAGGCCAAAAAGAGAACACAAAAAACAACTCTCTCCCTCAGCAAGAACCCCAACCCATCTATAAAATCAATTAAAGGAAATGATCCTTCTTGTATAAAAAATCTGACCCACATTTCAAGATTGTCTGGGAATGTGTATTTCACCATTTGATCAAATTGCTCCTCATTTTTGAACGACCTTCGATTCTTTTCCTTCCAAATTGTCCAAAAAAATACATAAAAGAAGAGGCCCTCCAAAATTTCTTATGATCTCTTCCAACAAAATAACTGTCAACCTAAAAGAGTCTCTTTGACAATGGTTTTCCCTGCTGTTCACAATCGTCAATGCTAACTATATCTTTGAGAATATTCTTTTTCCTCTTCTTCCAGTCTCTAAAAAAATCTTATTCCATTCTTTCAATTTTGTATCGACATATTGCGGTCTTTTCATGAATTTATGACTTTCCCACCCCTTACCCTAAAACTATTTCCACCATAGGCTAAATCTTTCCTTGAAATTTGGGTGAAGCAACCACATGTTTTGAAACCTTAATAGAGTTGCACCCCACTTAAAAGGGTTCGTTTCTTGGACAATGGGGCAATGGTCATACGTCAACTTGAGCAAGGCTTCTTAAAGACATCAAGGGAAGCTTTGCTCCCACTCATTCGAATGTAAAAATTTATCCAATCTTTTACAAACAGAGGATTCTTGCAAATTGGACCGCATAAAAAAAGTGTTCCTAAGAGGAGGGTTGACTAACTTACTTTCTCTAATCAAATCATCAAAGTCTCTCATGCTAAGGGTTAATCTAGAGCCACCCATCTTCTCTTAAATTCTCCTTATGGCATTAAAATCCCCTTTCCCCTCACCCCCCTCCCACCCCCACAAACACCATTTCGAAAAAGTTAAACCAAAAGGATCTGTTAGCCCTGCACAAGAAATCCTTTCTTAGAGAGGTATCGATTAAGGGGATTCAAGCACTTGCTAGAGACATTGTCTCTTCTTTTATTTGGAGAGCTAGATTGGCTAACTAGGTGGCAACCTCCTTTTTGATAGATCAATTATAATTTAAATTTATAGATGATGTCTATAAAAAAGAGGGTACATCCCAGTACATAGGAAGTATACAAAGGGTGTAAGAACAAAAGAGAAAGAACACAAATAAAACAATTGGGTGACCAACTTTTTCTTAAGAGGGATTTATGCTGAAGTGTTTTGTAGTTTTGTTCCTCTCCTAATTTCTGTATGCGTTAATTGCTTTTGTGAAGGATATCTCATCCTTCCTTTTTTCTTTTCTATTCAATAAATTAATTTCTCTAGGCATCTTCTATTCAAGAAATCGTTATTTCTTTTATTTTATTTTATTTTTTTAACGTTAGGAATATTATACTTTTTCAATCTAATAAAAAAAAAAAAAATATATATATATATATATATATATATATATATTACTTTTTCACTAATTTAACATGGTTCTAAACTCAATCTATGGTTCCTGGGTGCTAGCATTATCGAAACAATCTCATAGCTCCTACGGGTAGAGATATCAGGTTTATCCACGGATTTCCCTATTTTGTGCTGCATTTTGCTCAAAGCTTATGCTTAAATAGCTCCTCAAGGCATCAGCAAGGCCCAACTTAATCATCTTCCCAAGGGATCCTAATCTGGAAACATACAACAGCTACCAACTTGTTGGAGAATTGTAAACATATAATATAGAAACTAACTTTTAAAAGATAGCTAGCTAAGTATTTTGTTGTTCTTTTAGAATTCCAACTAAGTTTCAGGCTATATTAAGTGAGGAAAACAAAACCAATCACCAAGGGATTGTAGAGATTTTTCTTATTTTCTACTTTTCTTTGGTGCATGGAGATTGGAAAAGACAACCAGAACCCACAAAATGATTCAAGTATTCTCGATTTCAATTCCCATTTGTCTTTTTTGAATTTAAATCAAATTTCAACTCCTTAAACCTATCTACTAATTGTAATTGTCCACAGTTCAGCTACCAGGACTCACTGACAAACATAGGCTGCATTAATGCTCACCTTTTTCAGAAGGATTTTTAGATAATCCTTCTTTTGATAGTATCTCTTCGAGTTCCTTTATTAGGTGGGCCTCGCGTTTGTTTTCAGGTGCCTGCTTGACTCTCTTGTAAACTGATGGGGGAACACTGAGAAGGAAATAGATAACTTTAGAATATCAGCATTAACAAGGTTCAAAAATACTGGGTTAAAAAAAATCGAAACCTCATTGCACACGATTTGATAATTGATTTCAGATTCTCAACACGTTTTCCATATGCAGGAGCCGAAACTTCTTTCCTCTGCACTTCATTTCAATAAGATATTCAACTAGGGGAAGTTTATATGAACAAGTTTTCAGAGTTTAGGGAACAAAATAGGTATGACCTTGACAGGTTTTTCGGAGGATGATTGTGAGTGACCATCATCAGAAACATTTCCACTGTCTTCTGCATCACCATTATCCTCTGATACTGTTTCTGCAGTCTTGCTTCGCTTCTTGCTAGGCATCTTTGTTTCCTTCACAGGTCTTTTGCGTTTTCTTAGATCTTCAGAATTCTGGGCTTTTCCCTTTGGAGCCATTTTTGTTTTAGGTTTTACTTCTTCCTCATCACTCTCGCTCTCTAAAGACTCAGAACTTCCTTCACTGCTTGTCTTCCTTGATGCCCGGCTATGAGAATTTTTCTTAGGACTGCCCTTCTTAACCCCAGTAGTAGGTTTAGAAACTTGAAGAGATTTTAATACCTGATAAACAATAACGTAAATGAAACCAAAGGTAGATTACATGTGGAACTTCCGGAACTTACAGGATGTCTCCTGAACTAGTTTTTACTCACCTCATCTAATTGCTCACTTATAAATTTCTTATATGGATCAAGAGTCTTTTTATCTAGTTTAAGGTCTTCCTCCAAAACTCGACGAACTCCAGCCATAGTAATGTTCCTAGAAAAGAAAAAAAAAAAAAAAAAAAAAGACTTCTTAATTAAATCACCTTAGCCAGAAGGGATGAACAGCAAGGGAGCATTTCAAATGTATGTCTATTTCATAAGCGCAGGAACTAAAAATTACATAACATATAAAGATGAAAGGATAACTTATTAGTTCAAAAATAAACTGCAGAAACAATAATAATATCAACTGTAGAGCGATCACCAATTCAAAGAATTACGATGTGACATACTCAGACTTAGCTTTGAAGTAAGATGCTCTTTTTCTAATGGCCTTCTTTATTGTGCTTTCACTGGGAACTTCTTTATTTTCCTTGCCTTGAGTTTCCTCGGTTTCAGATTTGGCTATTTTCTGGCCTGTCATTAGACCTAGTACTGGAGAACCTTCTATTTTCTCCTCATCTCCAGAGCTAGGTTCCTTCACTTCTTTCTTTGACTTAACTGTTTCAGGTGGCTCTGCAGCTTCACCTTTAGTTGAACAGACATTTTTTCCCCTGGTTTCCCCAGATTTCTTGGAAGGATTGTCATCAGCAGCAGCATTTATGCACTAGTTTAGATCAGAACATAAAGGCTAATTAAATTCCTTATAATTTCAATGAAAAATGATAAATGAATAAATAATAGGACCCCAACCAAACCTCTTAAAGGAGAATTAATCTGCACTCAAATTATAGTGCATCATAGTGTCAAGAGAAAATGTAACAAAAGAGCATATAGAAACAAAAAAAGATATGCTAGATGTGCAAAGAATAGGCAACAAAGAGTAAGGTCTATTTTCAACCAAAAAAAAAATGCAAGCTCTGAGAGGTCAAGAAAATACACGCAGTTAGCAGTCCAATGTGAGATGATCTGTTACGCTAAGCCCTAAACATGGAGTTAGGGATTATGGGAGTAAGGAGTTTGGAATATTCAATAGGACCTTGCTCAGAAAATGGATATGGAGATTTTTGTGGGAAATAGTTTACAGATTAGGGTTACAGCAGGCAAGTACAGCATAGAAATGGTGGTTGGATCTCTGGGCAAATGAGAAGCTTTCACAGAAGATGCTTATGGAAGACCATAGGAGGAGGAGGTGGAAGATTTCCTCAGTTTCATTCCCTTTCAGTAGGTGATGGGAGGAGGATATGTTTTTGGGCATTCCTTAAAAGGAGGTTGTGATAAGGATGAAGACTCCATTAGATTGACGCTTTATAGAGATTCTCCATTAGATCGTTTCTCAGATGATGGTTAGTAGGAAGGCAACTTTGAGTGAAAAGAATGAGAATAAGTCAATCACATTCTTCTCTGATATTTAATAACTAATGAGATCTAATCTTTAATCATCTCTTACTTTGGTTAAGGAAATCTTTGCTAGCTAGCATAGAAGTCTGCACAAACAAACAAGAAATATAGAGCACCCTTTTTATGCTTATTTTATGGGTGTTCACACAAGATGCAAAAGTACGATTGTCTAGCAGAAGAATACACACTCCTGAAGCTAAAAGGATCCTGGTTAAATCCCAATTCCTCTGGACTTCCACTTAGTGATAATCCAAAGGCTAGTCCAAAGGCATGCCTTTTGTCAATTTTGCTGGAGGCTTGTTCGTAGGGTTTAGTACAGCAGGTTTTCCTAGGGTTTCCTCTTCCTTTGTCCTTCTTTTGTGTTCCTTTTGGGCATCTTTAGGTTTCCCATTTATAACCCCCTTGTAATATGGATCATCCAACTCAATCCAGAGGGTGCTTCTAAAATCTTCTTACTCATAAAAGAGAATATCATGCATCTCTCTGCTAAAATTCCAAGTCAATTCAAAGCTTTTCCCCTTCCTTTGTCCCTTTTCCATGTTTCCTTTTGGCCCTCTTTAGGTTTCCCATTTATAACCCTTCTTGTACTAAGGGTCATCCAACTCAACCCAAAGGGTACTTCTAAAATCTCCTTCTTACTCATAAAAGAGAATATCATGCATCTCTCTGCCAAAATTCCAAATCAATTCAAAGCTTTAACTTATTAACCTTCACATGACATTAAAAATAAAGTTATTGCATATTGCGTCTATAACAATACAAACAAATAATATTGATGAACAAAGTCTAGAACACTTAATTCTTGTTATGCAATGATTGGTGAACAAATCATTATACTAAAACCAATCATTTGCAAGGTTCTTCATACTGAGCTTTAATAAAAATAAATAAAAGGAAACTGGTATTAAACATAAAATACTAAAAGATAAATTTATTTCTTCTTATCCCAGATAAATTTATTTTTTTCAAGTCGCATCAAAAGAGTCCATGAAACAACCCACATTTTCTAGGGCACTTTTGAAGAGGGGAGAAAAGTTTTAGGCGCAATTGTGAGAAGCCTAGGTGTGGGTAGGCATTTGGGGTGGGAGTCTTTGGATGCAAGGGGCACAACAGGAGGGATGTTGCTTTTTTGGGACACGAGTTTTGGAGAGGGTGGCTTTTAAAGTGGGGTCATTCTCCAATTCTTGTCTTTTTAGAAACTATGAGGATGGGTTTCTATGGGCTTTTTTAGGGCTCTATGGGTCATTGAAGGGAAGAGAGAGGAGGGAGTTGTGGGAAGAGTTAGCTTCGATTAAGGGGCTTTAGGATGTGCCTTGGTGTATAGCAGGAGACTTTAACATGGTTCGTTTCCCTATTGAAAAGAGCAATTGCAATCGGTTGTTAGCTACCATGAGAGATTTTTCCAATTTTATTGATGAGTTTGGACTTGTAAACCCACCTCTTAGTGGAGGTGGCTTTACTTGGAGTGGAGGGCAGGGTGGTTCCTTCAAAGCTCGTCTAGACTGTTTTTTGTTTTCTGGAGATTGGGAGGATCATGTCTCAGGGGCCTTGCAAGTTCTGTTGCCAAGACCCCTATCGAAACATTTTCCTATTTTGTTAGACTGTGGAAGGGAGAGAAGAGATAAAAGGCCTTTTAGATTTGAAAACATGTGGTTAAAGGTGGAAGGTTTCATGGAGAAAATAAAAAAAGTGGTGGCAGTCTTATAATTTCAGGGGTAGCCCTAGCTTTGTGCACTCTAGAAATTACAGGCTTTGAAATGTGATCTAAAGAAATGGAATAAAGAGGTGTTCGGGAATGTCTCAGCTAGGAAGGATTTGGCTCTAGAGTTGATAAACTATTGGGATAGTATAGAAAGATTAAAACCCCTGTTTGAAGAAGATAAGATAAGCCAAAGAAATGCTAAAGATGAGTACAGTCACCTAGCTATTTTAGAAGAAACTTCTTGGAGGCAGAAGTCAAGGGCACTCTGGCTGAAGGAAGGAGATAACAACACGAAATTTTTTCACCGCATGGCTAATGCTAGGAGAAATGGAAATTTCATTAGTAGCCTCACCATTAGTGGAATCCGCTTGGAAAAATAAGAAGAGCTTAAAAAAAAGCATTTTTTCCCACTTTAGAGAAATGTTTAAAGAACCTCAAGTGAGAAGATCTTATATGGCAACTGAACTCTTCAAGAGCATTGACTCAATGGACAGAGAGATCTTAGAGGGCCCTTTTTCAGAGAAAGAGGTGACCTCAGCTCTGGCAAATTTGGGGGGTGACAAACCCCCCTGGGCCAAATGGGTTTTCTCTAGCTTTTTGGAAATTCTATTAGCCTACAATGGGTAGAGAAGTGATGCAATCTTTTGAGGAGTTTCATATGCAAAATTCCATGACTTGTAGCCTTAATGCAACATTCTTAGTTTTCATCCCTAAGAAAAGAGGGGCAGGTGACATGAAGGACTTTAGACCAATCAGCCTACTGGGGAGCCTTTATAAACTTCTTGCAAAAGTCCTAACTAACAGATTGAAAAGGGTAATGGGCAAGGTGGTGTCAAATAATCAGAACGCTTTTGTGGGGAGTAAACAGATTTTGGATGCTATTTTGATTGCAAATGAGGCAGTTGATTCTAGGAAGCGTAGCTCTAATGCGGGCTTAGTTTGCAAATTGGATATAGAAAAGGCCTACGATCAAGTTAGCTGGAAGTTTCTTCTTTCAGTCTTAGAAAAAATGGGTTTTGGCCCCAAGTGGAGCAATGGATTCATTTCTGCATTCCCACTGTGAGAATGGCGATTCTAGTTTAGCAGCCCCACAAATTTTTTTTCCCAACCTCTAAGGGTTGCGGCAAGGGGACCTTCTTTCACCCTATCTCTTTGTGTTGGTTATGGAGGCTCTCAGCAATTTAATTGCTAAGGCTAAACATGGAGGATTTATTAAGGGTTTCAAGATTGAGGGCAGAGGGGAAATTGAGAATCAAGTTTCACACCTTTTGTTTGTCGATGATACCCTTTTTTTTTGTGAGGATGATGTAGAGCAACTGAATTTTTGGAAATGGATTATCATGTGTTTTGAATTGGTGTCAAGCTTGAAAATAAATCTACAAAAAAGTGAAGTTATTCCAGTTGGGGAGACAGTGGATGTGAATAGAGCAGCTTCTCTTCTTGGGTGCAAAGTAAGAAAGCTTCCTGCGTCTAATCTACTTGGGGCCCCTAATAAGCATTATGGTGTTTGGGACTCAATTGAGGAGAGGTTTAAAAGGAAATTAGTTGTTTGGAAAAAACACCGCCTTTCCAAAGGAGAAAGACTTGTCCTTTTAAAGAGCAATCTTTCAAATCTCCCTATTTATTTTATGTCCCTCTTTGTTATTCCTAAAAAAGTGAGAATTAGATTAGAGATAATTCAAAAAGACTTTTTATGGGGAGGTTTGGGAGATAGAAGCAAGATCCACTTGGTAAATTGGTCAGATGTGTGTAAGGCTAAAAAATTTTAGGCTTAGGGATAAGAAGACTGCACAATCTCAATCAAGCTTTGCTAGACAAATGGCTTTAGAGATTCTCTGTTGAGCGTGAAAGTTTGTGGAGGAAGATCATTTGTGGAAAGTTCAAGGAGGTGGAAGGGGGTTGGACTACTAGAGTGTGGAGGAAGTCCTTTAGGATGAGCCTTTGGAAAGACATTAGAAAAGGGTGGGAAGAGTTTAATGTTAGAACTTTTATCTGTATAGGATATGGTAGTCGTACAAGCTTTTGGTGGGACATTTGGGCGGGGGACTTCAAGCTAAAAGATGTTTACCCTACTATCTTTAGGATAGCATCCCATAAAAATGCTACAATTGCAGATTCTTGGAAAAGAGAAGGGGATGAAAGGGGTGTTGAGAGGTTCATCTTAGAAGACCCTTCCAAGATTGGGAGGTAGAGGAGGTAACCCGTTTTTTGGGTTTTCTTAACCCATTAAAAGTGCAAGAAGGTGAGGACACTTTATGTTGGAAAGAAGATAGTAGAGGATTTTTTAGTGTCAAGTCTTATTATTGTTCTCTAAGTGGGGAGAATAATTTTGTTTTTCCGGGGAAGGAGGTTTGGGGATCCCGTGCTCCTCTCAAAACTTGCTTTTTTGCTTAGGAAGTTGTTTGGGGAAAGATCCTAACTATAGACACCTTAATAAAGCAGGGATGGCAAATGGTCAATAGATGTAATCTTTGTAAAGAGAGTGAAGAATCAGCCAATCACATTCTGATTCATTGCACCAAGACAAGAGAGCTTTGGATCTTTTTATTAGCCCTCTTTGGAGTGACTTGGGTATTTCTAGATTCGATAAGAAATCCCCTCCTTCAATGGAAAGTTAAGGGGTTTCAAAAGAAGATTGAGCAGTTTGACATTTGACTCCCATTTGCTTATTTTGGTGTGTTTGGAAAGAGCGTAATCGAAGAACCTTCAAAGATGAAGAACTCTCCGACCAAGGTTTAAAGGATCTCTTCTTTCGGACTCTTTTTTAGTGGTCTAGGGTTTCTTTGGAGCTAGATTTCCCTTCTATGTTAATTTTCCTAGATACTCTTTTTTGTGGTTAACTTTGCTTTGTTTTGTTTGTGTGGTTTTCTTTGTTTGAGGTGTGATTGGGTTGTTTCTGTGTATACAACCTGTATATGTAGGGTGCACCCCTTCATTTTTTGGCGCTTTTTATTGCATGTTCTTGTTGTTTATCAAACAAAAGTTTTAGACGCGGTTTTGATAGCCAATGAAATGGAGCAAGAGAAAATGAGACTAGGGAAGGAAGTAGTGGTCTTCAAATTTGATTTTGAAAAGTCCTATGCCCACATGGATTGTAGATTTTTGGACTATGCGTGAGATAAGAAGGGATTTAGTACAAGATGGAGCTCATGGGTGAAAGGATGCTTGCCTTAAAAATGTTTCACAATCTTAGTGAATGGAAATGTCAAGGGATGGTTTAATGCAACCAAAGGATTAAGGCAAGGTGATCCTCTTTCTCATTTCTTATTCACCATTACAGCAAACGCTTTAAGTAGGATGTTGATAAAAGCAAAGGAAGATGGAGTTCTAGAAATGGGATTTTCTTTGGTCATGGTTTGGGGAGAGAGAGAGATCATCTTTTAGCTAGATCTAAGTGAGGAAGACAAAAGCGCAAGGAGGCTTAGCGTTCAAGAGAATATCTTTAATGAATAGGACCCTCTTAAGAAAGTGGTGTTGTAGGCATCCTAGGGATAGTTCTCTTCTTTGGCATAAGGTTATCTTGAGCATCTACAAGACACACCCAAAGTATTAGGAGGCAACATTTTAATTAGACGGTCACATTGTCTCATGTTAAACTAAACAAATCGGATTGGCTTCCTCCTAGAAGCATCAACAACATGTTGACCATTTCTTTTAGGGCTTTAGGGAGCACTAGTAAAGGCAAAGTTTTATGACAAATCACTTGTCTTACTTTGATTTGGATAGTATGGAAGGAAAGAAATGTCGGATCTTTGAGAAAAAGTAGAGGACTTCAGAGAATATACGGCATGAAATCTATTTCTATTCATCTTGTTGTGCTTCTACCACTAAAGCTTTCAAGGGCATTCCTCTTAACATTATTTAACTTGATTAGATTTTGATATGTAGATCACAAGGGTTAGAATAGCAATGTTGAGTGTTATGATGTATTTTGGAGCATACCTTTTTTCCTTTATTTTTTATCACATTTTGTATCTTAGGGAAGGATTTTTCATCCTCCTCTTGTAATCTCTTATTTTTAACGAATATGTTTCTGTTTCTGATAAATAAAAGTAAAGAAAGTCTTACATCTCATAAATGATATATAGCAATACAAATTCTGCCTGCAATAAAAAGGAGGAGAAAAAAATTCCCTACAAGTTTAACCAATTTTAAATTACAACTGAGAGATAACAAGGAATCATTTACATGCAGGTTGGAAAACAATAACTATGGAAATATGGGATTATGATTTGTAATTAAGTGCCAAGATTAGAAGGATTGTGTTAGGATACTTTCTATTTTTATGGATGAGAGAATCTCTCCTTGTGTTAGGATACTTTCTATTTTTATGGATGAGAGAATCTCTCCTAATTAGTTATTGTTTCCTTAGAGATAGTGATTGTGCATATTATATGGCTTAGATTAGGAATCCCACTTGTATATATATAGGTCACTTTGTATTCAGTTTTGACACAGAAAAAAGAAGAATATTTTCTTCATGGTATCAGAGCATTCAGATCTGAACCACGTATAAAAAAAAAATCATCTTTTTCCATGGAGAGCAGAACGGAAGGATCAAACTCGGAGGTGACGTCCAGACCTGAAGCAGTTCACTCCCGGCAGTGCCAGCACCACAGACGGCATCATTCTTCCCATAACAGGTCATAAACTCAATGGGCAAAATTTTATTCAATGGGCTCAGTCTGTTCTGATCTTCATCTGCGGGAAAGGTAAGGAAGAATACCTTACGGGAGCTATTGTTCAGCCGAAGGAAGATGATCCAGGATACCGAACCTGGAAGTTGGAAAATAGTATGGTGATGTCTTGGTTAATTAACTCTATGACCAATGACATAGGAGAAAACTTCATGTATTATGGCACAGCAAATGAGATATGGGATGCAGCTAGAGAGACCTACTCCAACATCGATAATACCTCGGCGATTTTCGAAATCAAGAGTATTCTCTAGGATCTTCGACAAGGAGATTCAACTGTTACCGAATATTTTAATATCCTTACACGGTATTGGCAACAACTCGATATTTATGAAGAATTGGTTTGGAAGTGTCCCGAAGATGGACTCCTATACAAGAAGGTCATTGAAAAGGAACGCATCTACAAATTTTTACTTGGCCTTAATAAGAATTTAGATGAGGTACGTGGAAGAGTTCTAAGTATTAAGCCATTACCTAGTGTTAGGGAAGTTTTTTCTGAAATTCGCAGAGAGGAAAGCAGACAAAAAGTGATGTTGGGAACCCAAAATTCCTCCAAAAATCTTGAGAACTCAGCCCTAGTTGCACGAGGAACCCAATCCAACAACAACAACCACCAAACGAAGAAGAATCGTCCATGGTGCGACCATTGTAGAAAACCTGGACACACGAAAGAGACTTGCTGGCATCTACACGGTAAACCTGCTGATTGGAAACCTTCTCGGCCACAGCAAAACAGAGAAGGCCGGGGTTACACCGCTACAGCCGAAGAAGACACATTTGGCACTAGCTCAAATCCTGGACCGTTTAGCAAAGAGCAATTGGAGGCACTACAGAAAATGTTCCAACAGACTCTTCAATCAACTGGAACAACTATTGGTACCGCATCTGTAGCCCAGAAAGGTATTTTTTCCCATGCCCTAAATGTTAGACAGGAAAATCACACTACATGGATAGTGGACTCAGGAGCTTCAGATCACATGACTGGGAATCTCATGGTTTTTCATGAATATACTCCTTGCCATAACAATTCCTCTGTTCGAATTGCCGATGGAACCCTTTCTAGGGTATTCGGCACAAGTTCAGTTATTATTTCCAAGGATATTACTCTTCACTCCGTGCTCTATGTTCCAAAATTGGATTGCAACCTATTGTCTATAAGTAGACTAACACGGGATCTTAATTGTGTTACTAAATTTCTTCCTCACATGTGTGAATTTCAGGCCTTGAACTCTGGGAAGAGGATTGGCAATGCTGAGGTGCGTGCTGGACTTTACCTTCTAAGAGCTGAGGAAATTCGAAGGCTACCAATGAAGACTGCTTGTGTAGTTTCCAACCCTAGTA
This sequence comes from Vitis riparia, assembly GCF_004353265.1. NCBI lineage: Eukaryota > Viridiplantae > Streptophyta > Magnoliopsida > Vitales > Vitaceae > Vitis > Vitis riparia. The sequence continues at coordinate 3,191,683 of NC_048448.1, read as the reverse complement.
CCAAGACGGATAGTGTTGTTATGTTATGGCACTACCGATTAGGTCACCCAAATTTTTCCTATCTTGAAAAACTATATCCATCATTATTCAATAAAAATTCCAAAAATTTTCAATGCGAAATATGTCAATTGTCCAAACACACTCGCAACTCCTATTCCATTCAACCATACAAACCATCTCATCCTTTTTCCTTGATTCACAGTGATGTTTGGGGGGCCTCTAGAATCAACAACATTACAAGTTCTAGATAGTTTGTCACCTTTGTTGATGACCACACTCGAGTGACTTGGGTATTCCTTATGAAGAAGAAATCAAAAGTGAGGGGAATATTTGAAAACTTCAACAACATGGTTCAGACGTAGTTTCAGGCAAAAATTCAAGTCCTTTGGACAGATAATGCTCGAGAATACTATCACAACACTCTTGGGTCATATCTTCTGGAGAATGGCATTGTACATCAAAGCTCGTGCATTGATACTCCACAGCAAAATGGAGTTGCAGAAAGGAAAAATAGACATTTGATGGAGGTTGCACGATCCCTCATGATAGCTTCAAACGTGCCTAAACAATTATGGGGTGAAGCTATACTCACAGCAACCTACTTGATCAACCGAATGCCTTCTAGGATTCTTCAATTTAAAACCCCGAGTCAAATCCTCCTCGCTGCATATCCATCCGCTCGAATAATCTCGTCTATCCCAATCAAAGTCTTTGGTTGTACTGCTTTCGTTCACATCCATAAGTCCCTACGTAGTAAACTTGATCCAACAGCCACTAAATGCATCTTTCTCGGGTACTCACCAAACCAAAAAGGATAGAAGTGCTACTCTCCAACAACCAAGAAATTCTACACTTCCATGGATGTCACTTTCTTCGAAAATCAACCCTTCTACCCCAAAATTGCAATTCAGGGGGAGAACTGGTCCACAGATGAATTCCAATTCCGGGAAACCGAAATCAGCACTACTTCTCCTTTGAGTTCATCACTACCTCCTCAAACAGATACTACTCTTTCTGTCCCCGAAAACAATTCCTTGGATGTCCCTTCTGTCATACCTGAGTCAACTACATAGGCAGTAAAGAGGTAATAGTTTATTCTAGAAAAAATTTAAAGGAAAAGCCCGAGAAACCTCCTCAAAAGGAGCCCGAGGACAGCACTCCACCTGAGCAGAACCAAGAATTGGACCAGGATCCAAGCAACCCAAACTCACAACCAGGTAACACAATTTATGATCTAAATTCCAATAATGACCTTGATGATCTTGATCAACCCATTGCTTTAAGGAAAGGTGTAAGATCCTGCACTCAGCATCCAATCAGTAATCATGTGTCCTATGGAAAGCTTTCACAGAATTTCCAAGCGTTCATCACTTCTCTTGAAGATGATCGTATCCCATCCAACATCCAAGAAGCACTTCAACAACCTGAATGGAAGACTGTTGTTCAGGAAGAAATACAAGCATTGGAGAAAAATGGGACATGGGAAATCTCAGAATTACCAGAGGGTAAGAGGCCTGTTGGATGCAAGTGGATATTTACCGTGAAGCACAATCCAGATGGAAGTATAAACAGGTTCAAGGCTCGACTAGTAGCTAAAGGATTTACTCAATCCTATGGCATTGATTATGAAGAGACATTTGCACCAGTAGCAAAGCTCAACTCCATCAGAGTGTTATTGTCAGTTGCAGTAAATTCGGACTGGAATCTGCACCAACTTGATGTCAAAAATGCATTTCTCAACGGAGAACTAGAAGAGGAAGTCTACATGAAGATTCCACCTAGTATGGAAACTCCAGAAAATTCAGGAAAAGTGTGTAAACTGAGAAAGTCCCTATACGGTCTAAAACAGTCACCTAGGGCCTGGTTTGATCGACTGACTAGAGTTGTGAAAAAACATGGGTTCATCCAATGTCAAGCAGATCACACACTGTTTATGAAGCACTCTAAGGAAGGTGAAATGACTTTGTTCATTGTCTATGTTGATGATATTATAATTACCGGAGACGATGAAGAAGGGATAGGGAATCTCAAGAAGCTGTTAGCAAGAGAATTTGAAATCAAAGATCTTGGACAACTCAGATACTTTCTTGGCATGGAAATTGGCAGAACTAAGGAGGGAATTGTGGTCACGCAAAGGAAGTATGTCCTTGATCTACTTCAGGAGACTGGAATGCTAGGTTGTAAGCCAGTGGACACGCCTATGGATCCTATTGGTAAGATTGATAAAGATAATGACAGTCATCCAACTGACAAAGACAGGTACCAGAGGTTAGTAGGAAAGTTGATCTACTTAACTCACACAAGGCCCGATATTGGTTTCGCTGTGAGCATGGTAAGCCGCTACATGAACAATCCCACTGAAAGACACATGAAAGCCGTATATAGAATTTTACAGTACCTTAAAAAGAGCCCGGGTAGAGGACTCTACTTCAAGAAAACCTCAAGTAGGGAAGTTGAGGTATTCACAGATGCTGATTGGGCAGGATCCTTGACAAATCGGAGGTCAACTACTAGGTATTGTTCCTATGTGTGGGGAAACTTGGTGACTTGGAGAAGCAAGAAGCAGTCCGTAGTGGCGAGAAGCAGTGCAGAGGCAAAATTCAGGGCAATGGCTAATGGGATATGTGAAGGAATGTGGCTCCAAAGAATACTCAAGGAACTTGGAATTATATCAAACTCCACTATGACAGTTATGTGTGATAACAACGCTACCATAAGTATTGCAAAGAATCCAGTTCAACACGACAGAACCAAGCACGTGGAGATAGACCGTCACTTCATCAAGGAGAAACTTGAAGGGGGAACAATCAGACTTATGTATATTCCTTCAAGTCGTCAAACAGCAGACATTCTGACTAAGGCACTTCCAAAGGCCACCTACGAAAACATGAAAAGCAAGTTGGGAATGCTAGACATCTACTACCCAACTTGAGGGGGAGTGTGGAAATATGGGATTATGATTTGTAATTAAGTGTCAAGATTAGAAGGATTGTGTTAGGATACTTTCTATTTTTATGGATGAGAGAATCTCTCCTAATTAGTTATTGTTTCCTTAGAGATAGTGATTGTGCATATTATATGGCTTAGATTAGGAATCCCACTTGTATATATATAGGTCACTTTGTATTCAGTTTTGACACAGAAAAAAGAAGAATATTTTCTTCAACCCTAACATCAAAATACAGAAGTCCAAAAAACTAAAGGCAACCTCCAAAACAGATGAACCATAAAGTAAAAACCAGTTGTTCATTGGCTAATATCAATTATTTGGAGGGCATGATCTTAATGGATGTCAATGAACTTAGATAAAATATGTCAAGAAGAACTAAGCCACTAGAAATAATTGTCAAGGAATTGATCATTTCACCAACCCTATCCAATGATCTCAAACTTAAGCTTTTGTGTTCACAGTGCAACTTGGCCTACGGGGTAGGTTCAGGTGGCAAAAGGTTGAAGGGAGAAAAGGGAGGTTTTATGTTTGATTCCTAGCTACATAAACTGGGGATAAAAAGGAAGAAGAAGAAGATAAAGAAGAAGAGGGATCTTTTTTGGTATGAGACGTATTGACACTTTATATTGGAAAGAGTTTATTCATTTTTTCTTTTGATCAGATTTTGTATATTTAGGAAGGATTCCTCATCCTTCACATGGACTTTTAATTTTTAACCACAAATTTTTTGTTTCTGATTTAAAAAAGATAAGAAGAAGAAGAAGAGCTCAACTATCAAAAAAAATGTTATGGGTCATGACTCATAAGCATCAGAACTATAAGTTGGTAATGATAGAAATTGATAGATAAATATAAACCCAATCTATGGTGTCTGACCATCATCAAAACCATACATGAAGGTTCAGTTCGCATAGAAAAACAGGCACACAAACAGTGTTTTGCCCAAACTGACAAAGACTTGCTGTTCGTTGCACAGTTGAAGGCAGGACTAAGAGAAAATTCAGACAGCCCATTATTAAGTTGTCTAAACTGGTCCTTACTAAGTGAGAGGCTGTTGAAACTGACTCTAATTTGGTCCTAATAACACTCCTCCAAATTCCAGAAAACAACCTTGTTTCCTAATATTTAGTCATTAACCAAAATGGTACATGTCATTAATTATTCCAATGGTAATTTAAAAAAATATATATATTAATTTTGAGTAATAGAACACCACTCTCCCCATCCACCCAGTTCCCATGCAAGGAAAAGAATCACCACCATCCCAGCACAATTACCAGTACCACTGATCATACTGCTGCCATGACATAACTGCACAATCAGTATGACTACCAACATCATCACCAGTCTAGTATTATCACCATTCACCACCACCATACAATTCCATCACCACCCCCAAAAATTGCGAGTGCTAAATTGCATAAGCAGTGTGCACAACCTAACTGCTAACATCCACATTACATTTTGATATTAAAACATGATTAACCATCACAAATTCAACATAAGACAAACCAAAAACACTAACAGTCATCTCTAAAGCAGATCTTTTTCTGGCCAAAAAACACTTAACAATTTCTAAAAATGAAATTCTATAAATCTTTTCAAATTCAAGAGTAATTTTCAAACAGCACTACTTTCCAAACACAGAAAATTATAAAAAGGAAAAAATAACAAGGCAGTTTCACAAACACATAGACATATATAGACTAGGTAAATAACACGCAGCTAAAAAAGTAGGGAATGCCATATTTATATGCCATTACATTAAATGAAGAGGTGTTTAGTGATTTCACTTATCTTTCCCCACATACCCCTATTTTTATTTGACATCTCACAACTGCTAATTAAAGATAACTACCCATGATTACAGATGAGAAATATCTGGTTTAAAAATCAACTTAGAAAAAAACATCATTTCAGATATTAACACTAGGCAAGAGTTGTTGTCTAGTTTGGCCTCGGTTTTGGATTGCAAAGTGTCAGAGTGGCCTTTGTCTTATTTAGGCCTTCCAGTGGGAGGGAACCCAAAGACAATAGGCTTTTGGGATCCGATGGTTGAGAGAATTTCGAGAAGGCTGGATGGTTGGAAAAAGGTCTTTTTGTCTTTGGGAGGGAGGATTACTTTAATTCAGTCTTGTTTGTCTCACATCCCTAGCTACTTCCTCTCCCTCTTTAAAATCCCAGCATCAATAGCTTCAAAGATTGAGAAGATGCAAAGGGATTTTCTTTGGTCTGGGGCGGAGGAAGGAAAGAAAGATCATCTTATCAGATGGGATGTTGTTAGTGGACCAAAGGAGTTGGGAGGTTTGGGTTTTGGGAAGACTTCTCTGAGAAATATTGCTCTCTTAGGGAAATGGCTTTGGAGGTTCCCTAGAGAAAGGAGTGGTCTTTGGCATAAGGTTATTGTGAGTATATATGAGACACATCCTAATGGATGGGACGCCAACATGGTGGTTAGATGGTCACACAAATGTCCTTGGAAGGCTATTGCTCAAGTTTTCCAGGTTTTTTCCCCTTTTGTCTGCCTAGTGGTGGGCAATGGGGAGAGAATTCGTTTTTTGGAAGATCTTTGGTGGGCTAACCAAACTTTGTGCTCTCAATTTGCTGATCTTTATAGAGTTATTTCTGTGAAAAACCTCACCGTCTCAAATGTCCTTGGCAATTCCTTTCCACTGTCTTGGAATTTTAATTTTTGCCGCAATCTTACTGATTCAGAAATTGATCTCCTTCAGAGATTAATATCCTCCCTTAGTTCTGTGTTTTTCTCTCATTCTTTGGCATATTCAAGAGCGTGGTCTTTGTCATCGTCAGGCTTGTTTTCAATGAAATCTTTTTTCTTGGCCTTGTCAAAAGTCTCAAATCCTATCTTGTTCCTTCCGGCCAAGTTTTTGTGGAGTTCAAAAGCCCCTTCAAAGGTTAAGGCCCTCGCTTGGTTAGTAGTACATCAGAAGGTAAACACCAATGATAAGTTGCAATTGAGAAGACCCTACAAATCCCTCTGTCCTCAATGGTGCATTCTTTGCAAACAAAATGGAGAGTCGATTGACCACCTTTTTCTTCATTGTCCTGTTACCATTGGACTCTGGCACAAGTTGTTCAATCTAACAGGGTTGGTTTGGGTCCCTCCAAGGAGTTTTGAGAACATGTTGGTTATTGCTTTTAAAGGCTTGGGGAACTCATTAAGAGGCAAGACACTTTGGCAAATCGCTTGCCTTACTTTGATTTGGTTGGTGTGGCAAGAGAGAAACAATAGGATCTTTGAGGATAAGGGGAGAACGGAAGAGATGTTATGGGATTTGATTTGGTTCTATTCTTCTCTATGAGCTTCTTGTACTGAAGCTTTTAGAGGAGTTTCTCTAAGTGTTTTACAACTCAACTGGATTGCGGTTTGCGCTTCAAAAGTTTGAAGAATGTTAGGTTTCTCTTTGTTTTTAGATTTCTATTGTTGAGAGTTTTCTCTTTTGTTCAGTTTGTGTAGGAAAGACCTCTCATTCTTCCCTTGGTTTCTTCTCTTTTTTTTGTATCTTTTCTTTCTCCTGTATCTTTTCTTCTATTAATGTATTTTTCTTCGTTTCTGATCAATGATTACATTGACTGATTTAGGCATCTTTTTTTTTTTTCTTTTTTTGCTAGGTCAAAATAAAATTTGTATTAAAAGAAAGTACACATGTCGTATACAAAATAGACAAAAGACAAAAAAGGTGCGAAGACACAAAAACCCACTACCGCACCCAACCAAGAGCCTACCCAATCCACAAAGTCTAACAACGATAAAGAACCATCCCCAATATACAATCTAACTCAATCCCAAAAAAGATACAAGAAAGAATTTTTAACTGTTTGTCCATGCTTTCATGGTTGTCAAAAGCCCTCCTATTCCTTTCCTACCATAAAGTCCAAAACAGACACAAAGAAGCAACCTTCCAAGCCTTTTTCCTCTTTTTACCAACAAAGGACCCATGCCAACTCAAAAGGACCTCTCTTGATTTAGGCATCTTTTTTTCTGTTCTTTTATTGTTTTTTTTTTTTTTTTTTTTGATAGGCAAAAAATAATATTCTTAACAGCCCCTAATCAAAGGAGGGCCCACCAAAGTACACAAGGGTGTTGAAAATGCCGATTTAGGCTAGGTTCTTTTCATCATTTAGAAATCATCAACAATGAGTGATGTACATTTTTCTCTACCAAACTTTTAGAGCATTCAAGAAGCAGCAACAATTGCAAAGTGCAGCCTCACTTATGTTAGCTAAATTTAAAAGAAGCGTTGTCAAACTAACCAGAAGTTGCCTTCAACAGTTCATTAAGATTTCCCACAGGCATTATCGATATTTACAACCCATAAAGTATCATGTATCATTTTTTGTACTATATATCACATTGCTTTGAATATCATAACTTCTTTAACATGTGGGTGCACAGATATGAGCTCTACTAAATCTAGGTAACAAGAATTCCATGGCACAGCTTTGCTGCTTATTACAATTGTCAATTATATTCCCTTCCTCTTGTTGGAGTACGACACAAATAAAAAAATAGAAATGACAAAGAAAAAACATAAAGAAGGAAGAGGGGTAAAGTAAAATACATAAAAATAATATAAGTACATGCATGTATAAAACACATGTATATTGCGGTGATGAAGTAGAAAAATATATAACTAATTTCCAAAAAAGAGAGTAGGATAAAATAGGAAAATACAAGCATTTTCTAAGACCTTATATACCTACACATTAAACACCAAAGTTTTAAGAAATCAAAACTCAGAAAAATATAACAAGGTAATGCACAATTTCCTAATAAGATCTACAAAATAAACTTTCTAAATTTTAACTATGATTTTGATTTCCAAATTCCAAAAAGGATACAAGTAACAAATATATCAAAATTCACGAGCTCTAACAAGTCCCCAACTTCTATGGATTATTGACATAGATGAGTTTACAAGTGTTCAAAGTCCTAACTTATCCGGTTCATTCTCATTACTCCATAAAAGGGAAAAAAAAGTTAGAGACGAAATAAACAAAGTTTTTATTCTTCATTAGTCATCATCATTAAATCAACATCAAACCTTAATATCTTTCATACTTTAAACATCTCACCAATAAATTTTGGAACCATAATTACATTTAAGCTTCTATCTTCCACATATGCCTTTGACAATAAGTGAACAAATGTTTCCACATTAGATTTTTCTCTTGTCCTATCCTTTTTACTGTTCAATTTTAATGTTAAAGCACCTTTTAGAATATAATATGATCACATTTTCAAGAAATTAAATTAAATTTAGATTTTTCTCAAAAGCTATAAAAAAAAGTCTAGAGCGACCAAAATACGTGTTGTGTGCTGTATTGGATTAGTATTGCAAGTAATAATTAAGATGTAATGTTGCTTTAAAGAAAATGTAACACATCATTATGTGGTAATCACAAGTTTGTAATAACTATAAATAAAATCTTCCCTAGATTTCAGGAAAATAGCAAAGGGGATTTTATTTATGTACATACAATGATTGATTTTTTGGGGAACTTCTCAGTTTAATCAACCTGACCAACTGTGAAATTGTGAAATTACAATAGGTCAATTTGGTCTAAAGTTATTAATGCTGGTTATGAGTAACACCATCAGTTGTTAAGGTATGTTAGGTTGGTACTACGTCAGTGCTCTAAACCTAGGTGCTGGATGTTGATTATTTTTTTCTTCAGATATGGTGAACCACGAGCTATGGATGGTCATATTCTTTGTTTTCTTGCTTCTAACCATCTAGGGTAATGCTCCAGAGTGGTGCAGGTGCAGAGATTAGCAGAATACAACCTTTAAATAGGAAGTTGACAATGGTTCTCGCAACTACTTGTATGTCTGTAAACAGCACCAATGCTAAAACAAACTAAAGGTACAAACAAAGCAACTATAGAAATCACTCACCCAGATTGAAAGCATAATTTAAGGATGTTCAACCAATTACAAAATAATTCTTTCATGCTTCATGCAGACCACAAGTTTGCAAATCCAAAGAGGTACCTCCAGCAAAAATTGCTTGACAAATCTCTTGTGCACATCCAATGCATATGTCTCCAACCCCAAGTCCTTCTCTAATAATCTCCTAACCCCCTCAAATGTCAAAGAACTGCAACCAGAAACAACCAACATAATCATTCAACTTTGCCGATCACTCAGATGCATTATTTTCAATTCTCAACTAAACAATTTGGACTAATCAATTGATGTTGAGTTTATGCAATAAATGAGAGAAGAATTAATAGACAAGCAACATAATTCATAGATCCCATTAATGATATTTTTTTTTTAACCAAAAAAATCCCATTAATAATATCACCACTTTCCTTTTCCAATGTAAAGAGTGAAAATAAATAATATGTATGTGATAAACATAAAACTTTAAAATAAACATTCTAATCTGATGACCATTTTTTCCCATTTCCAGATTTAATTGAAATCATATGTTCCCACAACAAATCATTAGTAAGCACAGAAAAAGAACCTTACTATTTTGTCAACATTCACTACAATAACTGGCCTAGATAAGCTTACACCAAACTTTGGCCCCAATAACCGTCTACTAGTTAGGACTCTAAACATATAAATTTAGAATTGTTAAAAGGATTTTGTTATGCGTGGGAAGCATATTGATCAAGATTCCTCTATTTCTCCTGTTTATTTTGCCTATAAAAAAATATTTTCCCATAAAAAATAAATAAATAAATAAAATTATTATAAAAAAAAAAAGGTAATCTTTTGTGTGTACGTAGTGTATGTCCATAGAATTATTTGTTGCACGAAGGTGGATTGAGGGTGTCCTGTAACATCTGTGATATATCATTTAATAAATATGCACTGCAATCCTGTTGTATACATCGCGTGAGTGTGGTGTACATGTCAACCAGCCAGCCACCCACTTCAACAAGTGAAAAAATCTGCTAACTATAGTAAGGTGTAAGCAGGCTGAGGCTACGAAGCAGCACCAACGATAAAACGGCAAGAGCTTTAATTATGATATTGCACATGCTTTATGGAAACAAAGCACCAGAAGGAAGTGAACAGGGAAAGGAATTTTTCTATCAACCAACCCGACCCTTAAAAAGGACAAAAAAAAATCATTCCTGATATTCTTGACAATTTCCTTGGGTTAAAACCTCCCATCATTTCAGACGGGCTTCCCTTTTCAACATTTACTGTGTTCAAACGTTTGAAGCTGCCCATCTATGAAAAGCAACCCTCCTCCCTTCTTCTAACTCGTGTTAAAAATACTCCTCCCACGACATGGGCATTGTCAACACCTCAAGCACTGGTAACCCAATTCCCTTTATTGATCTAAATATTTATTAATCTTTTCAAATTTATCACCAAGCATATCCCAGTTAAACATGTAATTTTACAGCTCAAGATCCATGGTCTGCATTTCTCCTACAAAACCCATGATATTCCCAATAGTTAAAACTCAATTTTGCAGCATTTGCATCCATGTAAATGCAGTAAACCAGATACCTACTACATGCCAAGCAGCTAGAAGAAATATAAAAAATGAGTTGTTGAAACGAGGAAATTGGAAGATCAATCGACCACCAAATTATCAATAAGCAACTTCATCAAGTCCAACCACCCCTAAACTTCAATTTCCATACTTGATGGACTCATTATGGTACTGAGGATACAAAAACCTACCCCACGACTTTCTTTTTTCACACCTCAACGCCTTGCTCTTGAAAAATACTTATTTCCGCACTTTACAGACGCTCCCTCGCAAACAGGACAAGAGAATAGACAATTGGGGAGGAAAACTCAAATTTGCAGTTACATATTACCCAGATATCTCGATCAACATATAAACACACATACTAGATGTGGGGATGGGGTTTTGGAGAGATAAAAGAAGAGAAGAAAAAATGGGCATACTCTGCTTGTTCTTTGAAATGGCCAACGCGGGAGCTCATGGCGGCCTTTATCTGGGACTCGATTTCTTGCGCCTCCTCCTCCGTTCCCTTGGTGATGGGCTCGCTGTCTTGCATTTCTTCTGCCATTCTCGGTCTGCAAGTGTTCTGCGGCTTCTGCCTATAGGCTTTTCAGTCTTATATTGACCCTATGGGTCACCACGTCCAGACCGACCCGCCCCGTTTACTCGAACCACCCTATTTTCCTTCTTTCTTGTTTCCCCCTCTTTATATTTCATTTTACAAATGATTTTTTTTTTTTTTTTACCACACCATTCTAATTGTGAATTAAATTCACCCTACTCTCGAAAATATTATTAAAATTCTACCAAGAGAGTGCACTACTATAAAATTTAGGGGAATCATGCAATCAAGCACCGTTAAGAAAAAATAATATAATATTTTTTTGAAGTTTGATTTCTTGCTTTTTAAATTACATGTATTTTGAAAAAAAAAAATTCTTTAAACATCGACTTTAATAGTGAAATATATCAAAGTTCTAAAATTACCATTTCTACTTGAAAATGGCAATGAGGCAAGTTTGAGACGATTGCCCTCATCCTAACCCCACCTCATTTATTAAAAATAATTATGATATTGGTTATAATAAAAAAAATTAAGCAATATGGATGGGTGGGATTAGGTATGCAAATTTCTCATACTTATCCTGTCCCACCAATTAAATGGGATGATTTTTTTTATTATTTAATTTTTCTAATTGTATTAAAATAAATATATTTTATACATAGTTAAAATATTATAATAACTTATTTTATTAAAAAAACAATTTATTATTATTATTATTATAAAAATAGAGAAATAAAATTTAAATTAAATTAATTTTATATATAATCAATAAGGCCAAAAAAATATAAAACAATACTCAAATCTGTCTCAAATTAAAAATAAATAAATAAATTCAAACTCATCTTAAACCCGTTTATTTAATTTTAAATTTATCCCATTAGGAACATGATAGGGACGGATGCCCGAAAAACCTGCCCATTATTATATCTATTTGTACTCATCCCACTTTCTACACAAACTATTTTTTTCTTCTCTCTTTTTTTAAAAAAAAAAAACATTTTGATACTACAAAATCAAATAATATCATTGTTGTCGTTCTAATAACCTATTTTCTAACCACTTGTCAATCATATTTCTTTCCTCTTTTTTTTTTCACTATTTCATCCTTTTTTTTCCTACGCCTCGTGCCTCCATAATTTTGTTTTTTTCATTGCAGCACCTTCATAAATCATTTTAATTTTAGTTTTTTCACTATTTAATATATTTTTATTTATATAAAATAAAAAATAAAATGTATTTTTATTTTAAAATCTGTATTTAATCATTTATATTAGTTTTCTTTTAATTTTATTAAAATTTTAAAATTTTTACACACTAAAGTTGCATGTTAATCTAGGGCACCACTCTTTTATTAAAAAAAAAAAAACACAATTTTTTTATGAAAATGGCATTACGCTTTTATGAAAACAATACGGTTTTTTTTTAAGTACCACAAAAGTGTGTTAAAAGTATCACTTTTTTTTTTTTTTTAGTCTATTTCTATCCATCGTGTGTTCGATGTTTTATCAAATGATGAATAACATAAAATAAGTGAATGTTATCGTGCAATAACATTAAGGGTCTCAAAAAAGCCTGCGACCCGGCCCGAGCCCATTTCTGGATGGGTCGGGCCATGTGCCCCAAATTAGGCCCGGCCCAGCGGGCCGGCCCGTAGGAATTTTCAGATCCCAAATTCTCCTCTCCTTTATAAACATTCTTGACAATCATCAAAACAAAAAATACCAATACTCCAACAACTGAACCCAGATCACATCCCTACCCGATCCCATCAAACCCAACCAGAACCACCCCTAATTTCTCAAGAAAATCAAAACCCATACACATTTTCGGGCGAGAATCAAAACCCATAAAAGGTTTCAGAAAACTCAACAAATTAAGAGACAGAAAAAAAACGAGATTGGATATGAAAAAGCACCGTAGTCCTTCCCAAGACAAGCCATGATTCTGGTCATTGCCATTGATGGACCAAGAAGGGCACGGTTTGAAGCCGTTGATGAATCTCATAAGGTCATATCTTACAAAAACAACATGAAATGTGCCATGAATTATACTTTGAGGGGCAAGCTTAATGAAGATTTGAAAAGTCGTGTTGATGGAAATAAGAGAAGAGTTGTTATCAAATGGATTAACAACGGTGGGACGGTCTTAGATTCGAGGAAACACAAGACAAATTTTTGAAGATGGAAGTGGTTTGGGGATTCGACCATTTGAGAGGATGGATTGAACTAGTGTGAGTTTTAGGAGGGCTCTGATACCAAAACAAGTCGTGGGAGATATTATACAACTCATTAAGTATGTTATTGTGATTTTGTTTACTTAATAAATGATTTGTTAATGCCAAGGCCAAGTTGTTTATACCTTGTTGCCCTCTAACTTTAATAAGTTTTATTGATTGATTGAGCTATACTTGAGATTGTTTATTGACCTATTTAGATGCTTGTTTTTTGTCATTTTTTTGCTGGTTTGGCGGTGGGTGTATAGGTATTGTATACATTGAGTCTATTTTTGATGTATTTTTTTTAATAGATATTTTATTACTTATATAAAAAGAAATGATTTTTCAAAAATTTAATTATAAAAAAACACTAAAAAAAAAAAGTAAAAATCTATTTTATTTATTTTTAAACTAAAGTTTTCTTTCTTAAAAAAAATCTAAATAACAAAAAAAAAAATCTAAATAATCTATTTCATTATTTAGCACTTTACAAAATATAATAAATTTTAGAATCGATTTTTTATAAATATTTTATTAAAAAAATCGATAAAAACATCAAATTAGAAACATAAGGGAACAAACAACCAACAGAAATTTAAGTAAAAAACGGTGAATAAAAAAAAAAAAGTTCCAGTACAGCAGAGCCTACCGTAGCTCCTACGCCCGACTTGGGAAGTGATTTATATAAGACACGTAATCGCTATCCGTCTAAAAGGAAAAACGCCGAGGAGGAACGAGAGCTTGAAGAGAAGACGTTAGGGTTCGCGAGTTTCCCAATTAGGGCAAAACAAATAAGCCGGTAGAGCGATGGTAGGACACGGCAATGGTCCCATAGAAGTGGCGAAGACTGTCTTGGAGGTTGCCGAGGTGGCTTGGTCCGCTATCGAAACTCATCACCATATCCATCAGCATCACCACGATCACGATTATAATCATGATCATGATTCTCCGCCGTCGAATCATGATTTAGAGTCTATCCGAACGGAGAATCGACGTCTCAGAAGCTTGCTTCAGAAGAATCTGGAGCTCCTTCGAGATCTCTCACTTTCGCCTTGCTTATCTAAAGATTGCCCCCCCGATGTGCGTATACCTTTTTCTGTATCTCGGCTCGTTTCTCAAATTCTTTCTTCTATTTTTATTTTTTATTTTTTATCTATTTATTTATTTTTTTGCGACGTTTTATCTGGAATTCAAGACTGGAGAAAAAGACTGTCCATAGACAACATACATTTGGTTGTTTGTGATATATGATAACGGGATGATGCGTTATAGGGTATTTTCAGATTATGGATTGACTGATTTGTGAATTCTTATTTAATCGTTCTGTTGGTAATTCCCATTTTTTTTTCATGGATTGTTTGTTCATTATCAACAGGTAATCCGTTTCACTGCGTGAAAACTCATGCGTAAGAACTCTGAAATCACTGTTGTTGTCCCGGCAAAAACTATTGAAACTCATACCATCGCTTTTGTGTAATGGCCACTTTATTGTGAGTGTGCTACGGGGCATTTATGGTCGCAAACACAATAGATTTTGACGGGATATAAACACACATTTTGAAAGGACATTTTTTGTGCAGTGGACTGGGATGTCTACTTTCTTCTTGTAATTTAATGAACTGTTTCTTTGGTATGTCCATAGTTTTAAAAGTCACAAGAGCACTTAAGGTGCTAAAGTCTCCTTTAACTTAGGCACAACACAGAAAAGTGAAATGTGAAACGTGACTTGAGATGCATATCAATTTTATAAGATACGATTTAAAATCTTATCCAATCAATAAAAAATTTAAAATTCCAAGCATTGTAAAAATGCACTCAATAAAAAAGTAATGGAATTATATAAATTTCAATGTACAATTATATAAATCTCAAGAATAAAAATATTTAAAATGGAAGAGTAAAGTTGACAAGACCCACCTCCTCAATAAGGTGCATGTCTTGACAAATGGGCATGCCATGTACTATTCTCAAAATATCCATGCAAATTCTTATTGCTCACAGAAAACAAAGTTAAAATGGTGATTTCTGATGGTTCAAATATTGCCAAATAATCTGCTTAGCAATCCACTTGAGGAGTGGGATTAATTGAAAATAAAAAGGGATGGAAAATATGAGAGTAGGAGCATGTGCGGTGGTTATGCCACACTTAGCAGACTTTGACATGAAAGATCATTGCTTTAGAACGGAGGGAGTGATGAGCAAAAATTCACAATCGATGCTTTGTTCAAAGATCAGTTGCTAAAAATGTAGTGGGAAAATTGGAAATATCAATAGATGATTTTTACTTGTCTATGTCTCCATTGCATTGGGGATTCAAGCCTAGTTATTTGAACTTGTGAAACTTTTTGTTTCATTTTTCTTCACGTAGTATACTAACATTAAACCATGATCTTGAATTTGCATTGTATTACTTCCTTTTTAAGAAGTATTCCATCAATGGGGTTTTCTTTGTTGGAATATTGAATATTCACGGAGAATCATGAAGTTGAAGCTAAAATTGTGTTTTCTTTTGCTCCTGATTGCAGCTGCATGCTCGTCTTGCAGCTACTGTGGACTCTAAACACTTCCTAAGTCGACTTAAATCCCTCCATGGTGCATCAGTTGATGGGGCCACCAATGGTTTTCCTTTCAAGGAGGCCACAGGTTCTTTGATTTATTCAATGGCAATATAGTGTTTTATGCTTCAATGCCATTAGCTCTTACTTTTCTTGAAGTCAAAGCTAATCTCCTATAAAGAAAAAAAAAAAAAAAAAAAAGAAGTTAATGCTAAGCCCTTGCTGGTTGCTTGGTTCTGTTTCTCTGATCAGGGGAGGATTTGCATTCTGCTGAAATTCTTATTAATGTTGATCCTGAAGAACCCAGTTGGTGGGTGTGGGTCACAGATGAAGCAGTTCCTAATAAAGTTGAAGAATGGAGTGAAATTGATGATGAAAATTATGTAGTTATTAGTGAGGAACATGTCGTGGATGGGGTAGCCAACTTTATTGCGAGATGCATTTTGTCAAACCCAAAAACCCTGGTATGTAACTAAAAAAAACGTATGGCTCATGTTCCAATTTTTCTGATGCATCTCCACCTCTCATTGATTTCCTCCCCTGGATTTGCAGAATTTGACACCAGAGGAGCTGCAGAAGGGTATGCATGCAGTGAACTTTCAATATTGACTATTCTTGTTTTATTGAACTTGTGGTGCACATCAAAAATTAAAATAAAGAAAAGAAAAGAAAAGAAAAGAAAAATGGCATTATTGAACTTATGGTATATTATAAACCATTATCACTTGCTAAAACCTGCAACATGTGGTAGCAACCCTACTGGACGGATGTAAAATGACTTCCCCTTTCTATACTCTGTTGCTTTACTTTGTCCCATGTCACACTAATACATAAAGCCTGTTTTTTTTTCAACTGCAAATATTGATAAAACCTTGTAAGCATGTGCAGTTCTAGATGGATATATACTTTCTGCACTAGTTTTGTTGCTTTCATCTGTATCATATTATGCAGGCACACCAAGCATGCTTGTTTCAAGTGCAAATGTTGACATACATGTTCAGTAAATATGGGCATGTGATATAGGAGGGAGTCTCCATTTTTTTTTTATAGGTAAATAGAGCTTGTATTAGAAGTGCCTAGAAGCGGCGAAAACAATAAAGTACACACGAAGTATACAATCAGAACGCCAAAAAAACCTTTCCCCTATCTAGACATCTATCTAGACATATAGTCATTCTATAAAGTAAATCTCTCCCTTCTCTTACCCACAAAGGCACCATGCCAACCAAGCAAATTCATTTTAATTGAAGAATGCGAAACCCACTGCACACCAAAAAGGGAGAAAATCAAACTCCAAAGCATTGTAGCCTTTTTACAAAACAAGAATAAATGATCAGTAGTTTCCTCTTTCTCTTTACACAAGTAGCACCTATTCGGCATATTCCATCCCCTCTTTTTGAGTTGGTCGATGGTCAAAACTCTGTTCCAAGAAGCTTCCCGAGCAAAAAAGCTCACCCTCATAGGAGCCCAAGACCTCCTAATAAGACCCCAAGGAAAAGGGTCATTAAAGGCCCTCGTGGAGGAGCTGTAGAGGGATCTAACAGAGAAAATGCCATCCTTACTTTCTTTATAGCTCAAAACATCCTCCACTTCTCTTCTTACCATCAAAGGATTCAAATTTCGGAACAAACCCTCCACCTCTTTCAATTCCCAATCATTAAAATGCCTTAAGAAGGGAGGATTCCAACAACCCGACTCCTCACTCCCCTCCCCAGCATTTGACACATACTCGTCTTTGTTAACTGCCAATCGGTATAGGTTAGAGAAAGTTTCTTTCAACGTTTGGTCCTTACACCACAAGTCCTTCCAAAACTTGACCTTTCTCCCATTCCCAACAATAAAATGAGATCTGTAATCCCATTCTTTTTTAATGGCTTTCCATACCCCCACACCGTAGCCTCCCCTTGCTACTCTCGAACACCACCGTCCTTCCTTTAACTCAAATTTGTTGATGATGACTTGTTTCTAAAAAGGCTCCCTCTCTACCGCAAATCTCCAACTCCATTTCCCAAGGCTTTGTTTAAATCCACAAGTCTACATATTCCCAAACCTCCCTCCTTATCAATACAAACCAAGTTCCAATTCACCATGTGGGGTTTTTTTCTCTAAGGCACCATCGCCCCACAAAAAGTCTCTTTGAATCTTTTCAAGTCTTGCACACACCTTCAACGGAATAACAAAGAGAGATGGAAAGTAAATAGGGAGATTTGATAAAGTACTTTTTATCAAGGTGAGCCTCCCTCCTTTAGAGAGATATTGCCTTTTCCACAAAGACAATCTTTTCCTAAACCCCTTTTCCACTGCATCCCACACTCTAGAAGTTTTGAAGGAGGCACCCAAAGGAAGTCCTAGATAAGAAGTAGGAAGCTTCCCAACTTTATATCCCATCACCGAAACAACATCCTACAAAGACTCAATCCTTCCTACGGGGATAACCTCACTTTAATCTTTATTCACTTTTACACTGGAAATTGCCTCGAACCACAAAAACACCCAACTCGAGTATCTCAGATTTTCACTATTGGTGTTGCAAAAAATTAGTGTCGTGAGCAAATAGGTGATGAAGCAAGTCCCTCCCTTCCCCACTGTTTCTTCCCATCTTAAACCCCTCAATGAAACCCCCACAATTGGCTATAGACAACAACTGACTAAGAGACTCCATGACCAAAATCAAAAGATAGGAGGATAGCGGGTCGCCTTGTCTCAAGCCCCTAGTACTGCGGAAAAAGCTGGAAAGAGTTCCGTTGATTAAGACTAAAAAGCTAGATAATCCATCTTTCTCCAAACCTCATATTAGACATGACAACAAAGAGGTAGTCCCAATTGACATGGTCAAACACCTTCTCAATGTTCAATTTTAGGAGGAGGCCAGGGACGTTGGCCTTTAACCTAGAATCCACAACCTCATTTACGATTAGGGCAACATCCATAATTTGTATACCTCGAACAAAATCATGCTGGTTATCTGAAACCAACCCCCCCCCCCCCCACACACAACTGACTTCAACCTGTTTTTTAGGCCTTTGGCGAGAAGCTTGTACAATCCCCCAACCAAACTAATTGGTCTGAAGTCTTTCAACTCTTTCGCACCCCCTTTTTTTGGAATTAGAACTAGGAAAGTGGAGTGTAAGCTCCTTTGGAATGTGCCGAAGTGGAAGAAATCTTCGAAGAGAGACATAATCTCAGTTTTAGTGAAATCCTAGTAGAATTGCCATAACGCTAGGGTGAAGCCGTTTGGGCCTGGCTCTTTGTCACCAGAAAGGCTGGAAAGGGCTTCAAACACCTCATCTTCCGAAAAGGGCTCTTCTAAGCTTCTAGACCTTTCTTCTCCCAACACTTTAAACTGAAGACTCCCAAGACTCAACCTCCAGTCCCCATTTTTAGTCAACAGAGTTTGGTAAGCCCTGCACACCCCAACCTTGGTCTCTTCTTTGTCGGTCAATGTAACCCCCTTAATTTTCACCTTGGATAATAAATTCCTTCTCACCCTGGCATTGGCCATCTTATAAAAAAACTTAGCTTTTTTGTTGCCCTCTTTTAGCCAGATTTTCCTAGATTTCTATCTCCAAGAAGCTACTTCCAATAAAGCCCATTTCTTATACTCCTCCAAAGCCTCTTTTCTAACCTTTGCCTCCTCAATAGCAAGGGGATTATCTCTCTCTTTAGAGTCCCAGAATTGAACATGAGAAAAGGCTTCTGATTTCTTAAAGGGGACGTTGCCAAAAACTTCTTTGTTCCACGCTAACATCTTTTTTAAGAGCCTTCAACTTCTCAACAAGGCAATGACTACTATTCCCTGCAATTGGATACTTAGTCCACCACTTCCTCACTAACTCTTTGAAACCATCCGCTAACAGCCACATATTCTCAAAACGGAAAGGGGTCTTGCCTTTTTTAACACTTCCCATCTCTAGAGCGATGGGGCAATGATCAGAGGCAATTCTGGGAAGAGTGCATTAGAAGGTACCCGGGAAGTGGTTCTCCCACTCATCGGAAACTAAAAAACGATCCAATCTTGACGCAACTTGAGAGTTAGAGCCACCACACCACATGAACTAGCCACCAAAAAAGGGTAAATCCTTCAGTCTCAATTCCTCAATGACTTCAGAGAATCATCTCTGCTGTCAAATTGAACTCATTCCTCATTTCCCTTGGAAATCCAACAGAGTTGAAATCCCCCCTTACACACTATAGATCGTCCCATAGGCCTTTAATCGCACACAACTCATCTCGAAAGTCCTATTTTTCCTTTGAGAGGACTGGACCATAGACACCAGTGAACACCCAAACAAAATCACCTTCCACATTCCTAAAACGACCCGAGATGGTGAAGCCTCCGCACTCTAGCTCCAACAGGACCAAAACTCTTTTGTCTCAAAAAATCAGGATGCCTCCGGACGCTCCCTAGCATAAACTGCACCCCAATCCAAAAACCTACCGACACCTAGACTTTTCACCACCTTTAACGACATCTCTTGCATTTTTGTCTCAATAAGACAAACCAAATCTGCCTTTTGGGACCTAACCATTGACTTAAGCAGTTTACGTTTCCCCCCATCATTGAGCCCTCTAACATTCCAAGAGAGGATTTTGATCTTTATTAATCCATTGAAATTAGTTCTCAATATTTTCTGTCACTCCTTCTAGATGCAAGCGCAGAATCTTCATAATTGATTGAATAATCCAACCTCCTAAACTCCCTTTCAGAGTGAGAAACAGGCATCGATTTCTTTTTCCTTCCTTTACAAGGGGTCCCATTACCAGCCTTTTTCCACTACTTACTCAACAACAAGCGGATTTCTTTATCACACCCCTTAAGTGGCATTCCCAAGAAACTGCTAAACTCTTTGAACTTGGAGAGCTCTTTTTCAGAAAAGCAAGCCCCTCGCCAAGATAAACATTTTCGGGGAAGACGACCTCTAAGCCGCCTGGAAAAACCATAGACAGAGGCCCTTTCATAGCTTCAACCCCTTTCTCTAATGTGTTGGGAGAAGCCATCTCGAGGGAATCACCCCTTACCTTCACAAGCACACTCCCTCTACAGTCCCCACCAACAACAGCAAAGCCTGAAGCCTAAAGAGAAGAAGAAAGAGAAGAAGAAGAAGAAGAAGGCCCTTCCCACGGGATGAAGAGAGTGTACCTTGGAATCTAAGGACTTCTTCTAGAAGGGCATCATCAGCCAAAGGCTTCAAAGTCGCCACCAAAACCATCGGAGTTGATGCACAAGGATCCGAGCCTTCAAAGGAGGCCAACGCAGTCGACGAGTTGCTATAGCACCGATCTGGAGGAAAAGCACAAGGGAGAGGAGGAGAAAAGGATCCAAAGACAAACTTTTCCCCTCTCCTTAAGGGGCAGTTCTGACCCAAATCTAATTGGGCTTTAAAAAAAGGAGGCCTTTTAATGTTAGCACCTTTCTCTGGGCCCAACAAGAAAGCAGCCTGGCCCAACTCAGAAGGGCCCCCTCTACTAAGCTCCAGCCCATCACTTGCAGGGGGCAGACTGGTCTCTGCACCGATAACTGCTTCCATCACATCAGGGATGGTGCCTTTTTCCCCTTTTGCAAAGAACAGCGGGTCATCCAATGACACCAGGCTAGTCCCCTTCACAGAAAGAACTTTAGCTACTCTCTGAGGGGTGTGTGACCCATCCACACCCTCATCCCCTCCCCCCCTTCCTTTGCAACGCTGCAAGGGTTGCACCTCACTCTTCCAAGGAAGAGTCTCCCACCACAGATGGATCGCGGAACTGGTGGAACCAACCACCACCTGCAGGGAACTAGGAAAGTTCCACCCTCTTACTCTAACAAGAATCCTAGCCCACTGCAAAAACCTGTGTTCTGACGTATCCTCATCAACAGCTACAAAACAGCCACAAGCTTCCCCCAAACTTTTGAACAGATTTTTCCCCCAAAGATGCAGAGGGATACCTAGAATTCTAACCCACACCATGCGAAACTCCTTGTCCTCAGTGAGACACCCAACAAAGGTGTTCCACCAATCCAAAAAGATACTTTTTCCCCTAAACCACTTCACCCCTATATGGAACACCTACTCAGCTTCACCAGCATCTTCAAACTCGAAGAGGATAAGGGGTCCTCTCAACAGAGCTAGGTGAAGATTTCCTTTCAACCTTCAAATGGACTAAGCCCAGGACTTAAGATAGATGAGGTTAGGGGGCGGGTCAGAGAGTTCCCCACCTCCCCCCCCCAAAATCTCCCTACCAAGCTCCCTTTCAGAACTTCCTCATTACTGACAATCACTTTCTTTTCAATTTCCAGCCACACCGCATTACGAATTTCAACAGAGCTAGAAGTCTCCACCTCCACTATGGAGTACTCCTTCCCACCAGAGGCTTTAGGCTCTTCTCCCCTCTGGGCCAAGGAAAAACCCAAACTTCTCAACTTTCCAGCCAAGAGTTTCCAACCCCCAACCACACCCCTTCCTTCAGGAAACACCAAGGAGAATCTCTTGCCTTCCACATCCCAAGCTGTACAAAACAAAAAACGTCCTGCTTTGTTACTATGCAACTCCAATTGGTACCTTCTGCCCCCCTCCACCCAAGATTTTCTGAAACACTTCCCTACCTTGAGACAAATGCAGGTCTCAGCCCCTTCTAGCAAGAAGGCCAAACCTTTACCACTGAATCAGACCTAGGAAGAGAGGTTTGGGCCCCTTTTGCAGACTCTCCCACTTACTTTCCCTTTAACCTCTTCGACATTATTTTTTTCATTTTAACACTGGCTAATGAATTTATTAAAAAAAAAAAATGATTGTACCTTGTCGACAAAGTTCACCAAGTGCTTATGCATGAAAATGTGAGAAGTTTTGCATTTGTTAAAGATTAGTAATTGATTCAAAATGCTTACTTTGTTTTCATACATACATGTTAAGAGACAGAGAGAAGAAAACCTTGATTCTCATTCATTGTGTCTACTTACAATTAAGAACATATATATATACAAGGCTAGGAGTTCTAACTACCATTCATGTGACCTATACTAAAAAGGAAAGATTGTACACTGTAAATTCATTATATTCAACACTCCCCCTCAAGCTGGAGCATATACGTCATATGCACCAAGCTTGTTACAAATGTATTTAATCCTAGGACCTCTGAGAGATTTAGTGAAAATGTCTGCTAGTTGATCATTTGAATTAACAAAACTTGTAACAACACATCCTGATGTGATCTTCTCTCTAATAAAGTGACAGTCAACTTCAATATGTTTGGTCATTTCATGAAAGACTGGATTGGATGCAATATGTAATGCGGCCTGGTTATCACAGATGAGTTTCATCTGTTCATCCTTTCCAAATCTCAACTCTCGAAGAAGATGTCTCAACCATATGAGTTCACATGTTGCCAAAGCCATAGCTCGATACTCAACTTCAGCACTAGATCTGACCACTATATCTTGTTTCTTACTCTTCCAAGATATTAGATTACCTCCAATAAAAACACAGTACCCTGAAGTGGAACGTCTATCTGTGGGTGAGCCAACCCAATCTGCATCTGTGTAACCAACAACCTGAGTATGACCTTTGTTCTCGTACAACACACCTTGGCCTGGTGTACTTTTGATATATCGAAGAATGCGGATTACGGCATCCCAATGGCTATCACATGGTGACTGTAAGAATTGACTAACAACACTCACAGGAAAAGAAATGTCTGGACGAGTAATGGTGAGATAGTTCAATTTACCTACGAGCCGTCGATATCTCCCAAGGTCTCCTAAAGGCTCCCCCTGTCCTGGTACAAGTTTGACATTCGGATCCATAAGTGTGTCTATCGGTTTACAGTCTAACATACCAGTTTCTTCCAGGATGTCTAAAGCATACTTCCTTTGGGAAAGGACCACACCGGAATTGGATTGAGCTATCTCAATTCCCAAGAAATACTTGAGTTTCCCCAAGTCTTTGGTCTGAAAGTGGGTAAAAAGATGTTGCTTTAGTTTTTGAATACCATCCTGATCACTACCTGTAATGACGATGTCGTCCATATAAACAACCAGATAAATACATTGTCCCAAGGAGTTATGATGATAGAAAACTGAATGGTCTGCTGTACTGCGAAGCATGCCAAACTCTTGAACAACAGAACTAAAACGGCCAAACCATGCTCGAGGAGATTGTTTCAAGCCATATAGAGAACGGGGTAACCTGCACACTAAACCAGACTCCCCCTGAGCAACAAAATCAGGAGGTTGCTCCATATAAACTTCCTCAGCAAGATCACCATGAAGGAAGACATTTTTAATATCCAACTGATAAAGAGGCTAAGAACACATAGCAACCATGGAGAGAAGCAAGCGGATAGAAGCAATCTTGGCAACAGGGGAGAATGTGTCACCATAATCAGAACCATAAACCTGAGTATAGCCTTTAGCAACTAAGCGGGCCTTAAGGCGATCAACCTGACCATCAGGACCAACCTTAACTGCATAGACCCAACGACAGCCAACTGTAGATTTACTAGAGGGTAAAACAACAAGATCCCAAGTGCCATTAGAGTGCAGAGCATCCATTTCATCCACCATTGCTTGTCGCCAGCCTGGATGGGAAAGAGCTTCATGGGTGCTCTTTGGAAGAGAAACAAACGATATAGCAGAAACAAAAGCAGAATAGGGTGAAGATAATCGATGATAACATAAAAAATTGTAAATAGGATGAGGATTACGAGTAGAGCAAGTACCTTTCCGAATAGCAATGGGTAAATCATCAGGAGAAGGCAGAGCCGGGGCAGGAGAAGCTGAAGGGATAGGAAGTGAGTCAGCAGGTGCCTCAACAAAAGGGAGAGGAGCAGCAACACGAGGGCGACGATGATAAACTTGAAGTGGTCGAGGAGGCACAACATCAGATGGGGAGACAATGGGAAGGGGCAAGACTTCAGAAACAGGAAGAGACTCAGAAGTGGTGAAAAAGAATGGTGAGTCCTCAAAGAAAGTGACATCAGCGGAGATAAAGTATCGATGAGTCTCAAGGGAATAACAACGATAACCTTTCTGAAGTCTAGAATATCCCAAGAAGAGGCACTTCTTGGCTTTGTCGGAAAGCTTGTCCTGTCCAAGAGTGAGAATATGAACAAAACAAGTACAACCAAAGACATGAGGAGGAAGGAAATAAAGTGGTTGGTCAGGGAAGAGAAGGAAATGAGGAATCTGATCATGTAAAACAGAGGAGGGCATCCGATTAATTAAATAACAAGCGGTAAGAACAACGTCCCCCCAAAAACGAAAAGGAACATTACTATGGAGGAGGATAGTACGAGCTGTCTCAACAAGATGTCGATTCTTGCGTTCAGTTACCCTATTTTGTTGAGGAGTATGAGCACAAGAAGACTGATGAAGAATCCCATTATGAGACATAAATGAAGTAAATGGAGCTGAAAAATATTCCCTGGCATTATCACTGCGTAACACACGAATAAAAATATTGAACTGGGTCTAGATCTCAGCATAAATTTTTTGAAAAATAGAGAATATAACAGCTCGATTTTTCATTAAAAATAACCAAGTACATCGAGAATAGTCATCAATGAAAGTGACAAAATACTGAAATCCTAAAGTAGACGCAGTCCGACAAGGACCCTAAACATCAGTGTGGACAAGCTCAAAAGGAGACTTTGCCCGATTATTCAAACGCTTTGGGAACGAGACATGAGTATGTTTCCCAAGCTGACATGACTCACACGAAAACGACGACAAAGTGGAAAAACGAGGGACCATCTTCTGGAACTTGGAGAGACTAGGGTGGCCCAAACGACTATGAATGAGGAGAGGAGCATTAGTGGAAATGCAAACTGTAGGAGATGAATCCGAGGTGAGGTGATAGAGGCCTTGAGACTCACGTCTTATGCCAATCGTCTTCCCCGTACTCCGGTCCTGCAAGGTCACAAATTTATCAGAAAATGTAATAGAGCAATTAAGAGTACGAGTGATTTTGCTGATGGAAATAAGATTAAAAGGGCATTCAGGAGTATAAAGGACAGAAGTGAGAGGTAGAGAAGGCAGAGGAAGGGCCAAACCAATACCTTTAGCTACAGTTTGAGAACCATTAGCTAAGGTAACAGTTGGTAAATCAGAGGTAGTAGTAATAGAGGAGAAAAGATCCTTATTACCAGATAGGTGATCAAAAGCTCCAGAATCTAGAATTCAGGGTCCAAGAGAAGATGTGTGGGTAAGGCAGGCAAAAGCATTACCAGGCTGGGCAACAGAGGCAACAGAAGCCTGAGATGCCTGAGATGCGGAGGAGCTCGGAGTCTGAGGCAGCTGAGAATCAGAGGACTGGGCCACATGGGCAGTGCGAGGAGCCGTCCATGTAACTGATAGCAACGATCGCGAGTGTGGCCAAGTTTATTGCAATAGGTGCAATGAGGACGTTGGCCTCTATCTCGGTTACCACTGCGTCCTTCTTGAGAGGTAGTGTGAGAAACTAACACAGAAGAATCTGAAATGCTATCAGATGGCAAAGTCTGAGTGGACGAGATACGAAGGAGGCGAGCAAACATATCATCCAAGGACGGAACTGATGAACTACCAAGAATTTGATCGCGGACAGGCTCAAGATCCGGACGAAGGCCAATAAGAGTAAGGACCATGAAGAACTTATCAAGCTGTGTTTGTTGAGCCCCAACATCAGGAGTAAGAGGCATCACAGTCAAGAACTCCTCCTTAAGAGAGGCAATTTGGCCAATATAAGTAGATAGATCCAAGTCTTGTTGGCTGATATGGACAATAGCAGAAGCCACCTTATAAAGACGTTGGATATCATTCGTGTATAATCCTTTGGCCTGAGTCCAAAATTTAAAACAAGTTTTATAGGCCCGAAGATGAAGAAGGATCTTGGGATCAACGGATTGCCATAATCCACTACATAATTGGGCATCTATCTTTCTCCACTGTATGCGCTCAACCTCAGGGATATCTGCTTCCTGTGTAACCAAGTGATCCTCATATCCTTGTCCCATAAACCAAAGTTCAACAGAGGCAGACCAAGAAAGATAATGTTCACTGCCAACCAATTTCTCCGAAGTAATCATAGGAGATCCAGATATGACAGAGGAAAAAATGGAAGTTTTAGTAGCCATATCCACTTATCTGGAGAATGAAGTATATTTGGATCGAAGAGAGCCCTAATACGGCTTCAGATGCGGCTGAAGAAGGAAAAACCGAAGAATCGCCCGTGTGAGAGACCAAATGGAAAAGAAAAACAACCGTGGCACCACCGGAAAGGTAGAAGAACACTTCCCAAGGCACGTGCAGGGATTGGGGTTGAGAATAAATAGCCGGAGGGCGCCGGAAAAACTGTTCGGAGGGCCGGCGGAGGCAAAAGAACCCCAAAAGAGGCACGTGCAGGGCTCAGATGGCAGAAACAGGTATGAAGGGTGGCTAGTCGGCGTCAGGCGAGGCTGGAGGAGGAACCGCGTCGCCGGAAAGTGGCTCACGCGCCCTCACGCGCCGGCACGTGAGATGCATTCGCCGGCCGGAAAAACGCGCGTGGGTGGTTTTCTGGCTCCGGTGCTTTGGGAAAAATTGGAGATCTCCTTCATGCGCTCCTTGCGGTGTGGGAAAAAACGTCGCCGGAAAAGTCATCGGCGGTGAATGTTTTCTGACGACGATTCGACCGACCGGAAAACTTTGGGGTCTGGGGAAGGTGACCGGAATGAAACACGGTCACAGGAAGGTTTCCCGGAATTGATGACACGGGGAAACTGGAAAGAATTAATTTTTCTCTCTTGGCTCTGATACCATGTTAAGAGAGAGAGAGAAGAAAACCTTGATTCTCATTCATTGTGTCTACTTACAATTAAGAACATATACATATACAAGGGTAGGAGTCCTAACTACCATACATGTGACCTATACTAAAAAGGAAAGATTGTACACTATAAATTCATTATATTCAACAATACATATATGTGTGTGTGTGTGTGAAAGATGCTTATCTTTGTTTGCAGAATAAATAATGGATCTGGTCTCATTCAAATTTTGCTCACTTACTTTAAATCTTAAATGGCATTGATATCCAATTGTTGTAAGCACTTTTGGCACCTAGTAGGTACTTTCACATGGCTGATGCTTGATATTAGAACCTCTTTGAAATTTGTTATTTAGTTTTTAGACACTAAAGGGTTTCTCAACATTCTTCAATCTTCCTTCCTGCAACTTTAAAGGAATAATTATACTTTTAGCCTTTTATTAATTTAATAACCATCTAGCTCTGATTGTTGTCTAAACTAAAAGGAAAGTATTATCATGTCATTGATTGTTACTCATCTCATCTCTCTGAAATTTTTGAAACTTGCAGCTGTGTCAGTATCAGTATCTAGCATGAACAAGTACGAAAAGATGGCAAGTGTTTGGCATGCTGGGATGATGTTTTATACCTTAGCGACTTGGGGAATTGCCCTAGCAGGGTGAGTTTACCTATACTTCGAACTTTTGATTGCATGCTCTTGCCTCTTAACCTACTGCTGTTTTTAAAGAAACCTAAAGTAGAGTACACACATGATTTTACTTTCCACAAATTTTTTAATCATGAGTCATGCTAAAGATGATCCTCTAGGCATTACTTTTGATGGAATGTCAAATGCAAGGCAAGTTTTATCATGCAGTATGTCTTCAATTCTTCTTTTTTTTTTTTTTTGCTGGGGGGGGGTGGCAAACGGCTCCCAATTTATGCTTGCAGAAATGATAAATTTGTAAGAGCTGTCTGATGTTATATGGGTCTAGCAGTCTTAGTTGAACAATTGCCTATATCCCTTGTGAAGCTTATTATGGAACCATACTACCTGCATTGGGGTCCAAACAGATCTTGATAATCTCTTCATAAAAAGCTTACTGAAACCTGTAACTTGTAGAGCAGTGAAGAGCACTTGAAGAACTTGTAACTGCTCGAGATATTTATTATATTATATTCATTCAATGCTGCAACCTTAACAAATTAATTTTAATCATTATCATTATTAGCCCTTGTGGCCTTTTTGGGTGATGAGGAGATGGAATTCTCAAGTTGATAATATTGTACCCCTGAAAAAGAGTGTCACCTGTAGAAAAAAAATTAATCTTTATTGGCATGGGGATGGATCAAATAGAACAATAGTCTTGTGTTTTAATAAAGTCTCAGAACATTCTTGTTTGATTTTGAGTTATTTTAAAAAATTTAGCATCTTTTAATTTGGACCTGATGACTGTTAGTTACCTAATGAAATTTTGAATGATTTTAGTAAAATTTTTAAGCGTGCATGATTTCTGATTTAGCTTCAGTTATCTTTTTGACAATTGATAGTGGAAAACCTAACTTAAAAGTTAAAACCCTGATGAAGTGAGCAATAGAAAATTAAAGGTCTGTTTGGCAACAGAAATGAATGGTTCTTTGAAAAACGTGTATTTTTTTTATCATATAATAGAACCTATGATTATTGGATCATTTTAGTTATTGCGTGCTTGCAATATTAAGAATATGAAAAACAATAGCCCTCCTTTTTTTCCATGTTTCCAATGATTTTAATGTCAGTGGCAAAATTCTTGAGGACATCAATTTACTGTATGTTTTCAAAAACAGCTTTCTAAGAGCAACTAGCCAAACATCTATTTTAGAGGTTATCTGATTTGTTATTTTCAGAAACTGGAAACAGTTCTAATCCATCAAAAGAGAAAAAAAAAAAGAACCTGAAAACTGTTCTAACCACAACTGAATCAACATGCTCAATATTTTTCTACTTAAAAAAGTGATTCATTTTGGTGATGCCCTATAAATAGATACTGATTTTCATAAAACTTCTTTAACAAAGCTTTGGAGCATCAGTTGGTGGACATTTTCTGCATGATTTATATGTATCTGAATTGTTTTTGTGTTCAATTCATTGAATCTTGACATGAAATATGGAATGCAGGTTGTATAGGAGTCGTGCTGTAATGAAACTGGCTGCAAAGGGGGTTCACACGACCAGCAAATTCATTATGAAGGCACTCTGAAAATCATTGTTCCCTCAGTGAACTGAACCAAGGAAAAATATTCTTTTATCTCTGTTTTCTCTCCTGTTGTACAGACAAGACTGAACTTATAATCCTCTTATTTCAATTAATTGTACATTATTGTAAATATTGCAATGGTTGTTGTACTTGGTTATTTTGTGGTAATTCAGACTATTGGTGAATCAATGGTATTGATTGATAGTTGATCTTGATCATGTTATCTATTTGGCTTTTATGTATTTAGGAAAATGTGTCTATGGCAACAATAATGAAAAGTTGCTAGATTAAGTGTTTTGGAATTGCTATTGAACAAAGGAGTACACAAATACCCATTCTCACCAATTTGCTTATTAGGGGGAAACAATCTTCAGCTGCTGGAGATGAGAATTGAACTCTTTATTTTGTTTTAATTGTGTGTTATTGGTTGCAGGAAAGAATGGTGCCCTCTTTATCTTGTTTTACTTGTGTGTTACTGGTTGCAGGAAAGAGTGGGGGCCTCCAAGATAAGCACCTAACTGGTATATAGGTTGAAGGAACAACCGTCGTATTTGCCTTGCCATTGTAGAAATGTGAGAGCATACTCCAGCTCACAAAACAATTGGTGCAAGGTGATTCGGACTTTATAACCCTCTTTTATCTCATTGCCAAGCATTTTATTTTTCATGCCTAACCTTGTGAAAAGAGGTAACTTTGTGTCTAAAAGACTTATTCAAGTCCTCTAATCCTGCAGGAACCGGCCCTATTGAAAAAGATGTGTCATCTATTATTATTTTATAGAACATCTTAACCGTATTTTATAATTTCAAAAATCTTAACATGACTTCAATGACTTCGGCCGCAAGCTCATATTTAGCTAAGGGGGAATATTTGGTTTGTTTGGCCTAATGAAATTTTAAAACCGTACGGCCATGTGCATCTGATATGCTAACACAGTCAGAAGTTAGAATTTGAAGTATACTTTTCAATGATTATAAATAAGATATTAATTCCAGAAGTACGTATAATGTAACCCAATCACACAACAAGATGCCACATGAAAGTACTATTCTATACGTTACATGATAAAAATTTCCAAAATCTTGGAGAACAAAAAAAATGGTCAAGCAGGTGAAAGAACCAACAAAGAGGAAATCTACAACAGACAATTATGTTTTCTGTTGCCCAGTTGCTTGGTATACAAGTGAATAGACATGGGCCTACATTCATCAAAATTCACTCACCGAATATTTGCTCAGAGTCCATTCCATACTTTGTCTTGGCCGTCAAGCACTGGTGATGCCGGAAACTGCACTCTACTCGAGAGATTGGTAGGGCAGCAAGATTTGTAGCCAAAAAGGAGCATAAGCACTGATACAGACAAAGCCATGGCCCAGGTCAGGAAGGAGAGCTATACTGTGGTTCAGAAACTACAACTCTGTCAGATAGCTCCTAAACAGTTGTATTTAGTTTGGGAACAATTGTATTGAGTTTGGGCAGGTGGGGATCTATTTGTCAGCCCGGTCTCAAATGCTCTTTTTAGGCATTTATGCTAGGGTTGAACAGGTTGGGGATGTTGGTCCAGAAATTTTAATCATAACTCTTCACAAGTTTTGACCCAAACTAATATTATTTAGAAAAAAGAAAGCTAGATATAGATTAAGCTCTAAAATAACTCTCAATGTAGTTCATGTGAACATGTAGACCTCAATGTAGATTAAGTTATTTTTAATTTTTTTTTTTCCTATGAGAAAACTGTCATTGTGAGTTGCGGTTTAGGAAAAATTACAGGTTGCATTTATAGAGGAGTATAATATCTGCTGTCAACAACTATAAGTACAATAACCAAAATCAAAAACTGTAATTTTATGTCTTCATTAACTGCAGCCAGTATTTCTTTACCTGTTCTGGTTTTTATTCCTTGTCTGAAAGTTATATATTATTCTATGTCATGCTAATCAATAATGATATATATATTTCTACAAGTATATTGATAAAAGTGAACCCAATTTAAAGAGGGAAAAAGACATAGTTAGAGGTGAATTGTTATTTCCCTTTTAATTATCTCTTCATAATTATAATTATGCAAAATTAAATACTAAATACTTGATAATATTAACCAAGCAAAAAATATCAAATTGAATTTTTCATTATTAATAAACAGGTAATTTACTACATGTAATAAAATATATATTAAATAAACTTATCATAAGATTAATTAATCATAATAATTTATTAAAATTACCTTGCAAATAAATATATAATAATAATATACAATATATATTATATAAACGACCACATAAATATGTAAAATAAATTATTAATAAAGATTAAGAAAAATGTTACTTTAAATCCAAAAACAGACAAGGAACAAAAATCTATAGAGACAAGGCAAACCAAAGCAGACAAAGAAATTGGAGAAAAAGTAACTGCCAAAAGAATGCAGTTGGTGACAGCAGTTACTGAAGACAGAGAACCGCAATTGTTAACTATGGTTATTGTAGCAATTGTTGACTAGTCATTATACTCTTCTATAAATACAGCTAGTCACTGCAATTTTGTAATTTTTCCCAAAACGCAACTCAAAATTACAGTTTTTTCACAAGGAAAAAAGAAATTAAAGAGAACTTCAACCATGTGGAGGTATATGTAGTTCAAACAAACTAGATTGGAGTTATTTTAGAGCACAATCTATATCTAGACTTTTTTTTAATATATATAAATAATATATTATTTTTCGTCAAAACTCTCTTCAACCTCCACATTTCTAAAACAGTAATTCTAGGTATGGATCTAAGACACTGATTCACAAGCAGGATTTGCCAGCTTCCCAGAATCTCATGGGGAAAAAAATATGTATGGGAAGTCAGAAACCAATCCTAGAAAACCGGACAAACAAGAATATGCAGTGGCTTAAAAGAATGAACTATATAACTCAAGAAAGTCACAACCAATATAAATCATTAAAAAAACCCTCACATTTTAGAATTGCAAAATTATGTCTCTGGAGTCTTTCTTTTCCGGTCTGTTGCTGAGTTACCATCAGACTGGGCTTGACCAAAAACTGACCTGCATCACTCCCACAAAATGTAGAGACTCAAGAGAGGTGAAATGATGATGGATGCGGGTCCCCAAAAAATTTGATAGATGGGAAATCTCAGAATACAGAAGAGCATTGTATTTCTTTAACAGATGAATCAAAATTTGACTATCTAGAGAATCATTTTTGGGACATCAAAAACAGCTAGTATTGGGTTCTCTGAGGCATCAAACAATGAATAAAACTTGTATTAAGGTTCACAAATGGCCTATCGACTTTTTTTATCAGGTTTGCTGGTCAAGAAGATTTCCCATCTCACTTGGATGAGGCCCATTCTTGGCCAATGGTGCTTAAATTGGCAGCAATTTTAGAGTTATTTTGTATTAATTAGGTTTATCATGCATTCACATGCATACAAACACATGCATAAACACTTTATGCGTCAGTATTATTACCTTTGGCAATGTTTTATATTTTACCATGACCTGAGACAAACCAGATTCACCCCCATGTCCAACGGTTGGCCCAAATCAAGTTCAGCCTGCAGCTACTCCCATATAACACATTCTACCACATGCTATGTTGCACTGTTATACTTCTGTAAGTTAAATTATATATAGCCGAGTAAGTTTATACATGTAAAAAATTAAAGTGAATTTTCTAATCCGAGTGCATGGAGCCCTCTCAGATGACTCCACTTCCTTAACCCCCTCCTCCGTCGCAACTTCATTGTTTGGACTCAACCCAGCCATTTCCACATCTTTTCCATCCACCAAAACCACTCTCAAAGGGTTCCACCTAGGTTGGTCAAACAAAAGGTTCATCTTCCCTACTGTAGACCTAGAAGCCCTAGCTCTTCTCTCCAAAGGCTTGGCTAACACCCCACCCCCAAATGGAGAAGGAGAAGAAGAAGCCCTTGACCCCAAAGGAAAAACGAAGTCAGAGGAAGTACCTAGAAACCTTGAAGCTTCATTGAGAAGAGCTTTGTTTGCTAGAGAGATGAGCGTTGACAACTTCCCAGCTTCACTATCTAAGCAGAAGCCAAAATAAACATCTTTTACCCCTGAAGAATCCCATCCCAAATTGGGCTTAACACCATGGCTTGAACCTTCCAAAGCACCATAGCCCACTTCAACCAGCCCACTATCAAGACCCATCACCCCATGTGAGCCCAACTTTGCAAGCCCACTGTTGCAAGCATTAATGCTTCCCTTAATAACACTGAAGTTCTCTGCCACTCCCCCTCTCATCCGTTCAAGGATTGGCACCCTTTCCTCACTCAAGCCTTTGCAACTCGACACTTGGCCTATTCCTTGCACATTATCTCCTTGACCCCGCAACAAACCAGCCCTCCTACAAAGACCATCACGTGCCACCTCACCATCTTCATCCCTAACCTCTTGTCTAACACAGCTCTCGCCTTGGACCACTTATGACAGACATTATGGGACTTTTCCACCAGAGCTGAACAGCAAAACAGCAGTGACCTGCCACAATCCAAACTAAAACTGGCTTCTTCCTCCTATCCGATCTCATTAACACCATTGCCCACTGCTTGTTGCAAAGGAAGGTTGTGTTTTCGTCCATTGCAATAAAACCACCACAGCTATCCCCTAGTTTCTTAAACAACTCCCAACACCACAAGTGCAAAGGAAGACCTGTCACCCTCACCCACTCCTCTCTCACCAACCCTCCTTTCCTCGAGCAACCTACTTTTGGATTCCATCTTACTAGGTCTAGGAGTATTTTCAAACCTCGTAGATCCCCTTGCAAGGACCGAGGCCAGATCCTCTTCATCTTCAAACTCAAAACAGCATAAAGGCCCCCCCAAGGTAGAAACTCTAACCTTTTTTCTTACAACCCAACTTCTATCCACCCACCTCCTCAACTCAGGTAGCCAAGGTTCCAAGTTAGACCTATCCCCACACTTCCCCACCACACAAAGCGTCAAGTGTAACTCTCTCGCCTTCACTCCCTCCTCAGCTACTTGGACCCATACTTGATCACCCAAAGCCCTCCGCTTCTTTGCACCTGCCTCTACAAAAGAACCTTCCTCCAAACAAAACACTATGCTCTCTTCCACCAACACCTTTTTCACCGCTAGACTAGACTGCCCCACAACCTAAGGCAAAAAACTCACCCCTATCCAAGCTTACTAGCCAGAATGGGCCAGCCCCTTAACAACCCTCTTCCTTCAAGGAAAATCACAATAAATCTTTTTGCATCCACATCATAGACTAAGGAAAGAATGAACCTCCCAACTCCATTAGCACACCTCTCAAGCTTGGCCCTTCCATTATCTCTCCATACCTTATTGCAAACCAACAACTCCTTTTCCCTACGACAAGCCTCTACTCCTTCAAGCAAACATCTAAGACTCACATCTCCAAACTTAATCCAACTGGAGCAACCTCTTCCCCCCTCCACAATAACACCTCTTAGCTTGCCTGAGACCTCCTCAATGGAGATCTCAAAAGACTTCGCCTCCATGGGGAACCGGCACTTCCCTCTTCTTTGCAATTCTGACTTTGGTATTTAATTCAATTTTATCTTATGAGTTAAAACTACATTTTGGTTCACTCCCTCTAAGCTTGTTCTGGGGTTTAAGGAAGTAACAAAAAGCCAAGAATTTGATTTGGAGCTGCAGCTTTCAAAATGCTCTCCTTAGTTCTTGGATTGCATGGTTGAGAGATCTTTAGGGGATGAAAAACTTTCTTATACATCATTGAATTGTTGTGCTATGCCAAAGGTTTGTGGGTTTCATTTTCATTTTCCTTTCGTTTTTGCTTGTTGGGTGCTTCTTTTATGCTTTCTGTGTACCAAGGTTGTGTCCCCTTTTGTTAGGGTCCCATCAGTTTATTCATATTTGTCTATAGAAAAAATTACATTGTCAACTATGGTACAGCATAAGACCTCAAATATGCTAACACTAAATACTCCAATTAGGGCAAAAATAGGCTATTCATAATATACAAATCCTGGTCATTTTGAATGTGCTACGAGCCCATCTTGTTTCTCCATCACACTCATAAATCTATTTGAACCCTTTCCTTAACCTGCATATTATCTCTGTGGGGAACCTACTATATGACAATTAATGACAATCTTCACATCCACGAATCTGTTTGAACTCTTTTCATTTTCCCCCCTTCTTCAACCCAATGAATCCATTTGAATTCTTCTCTCTCTCTCTCTCTCTCTCTCTCTTTTTCACCTATGCATTATTTCTCCAAGGAGCCTATCATGTGCTTTTCCCCAAGTTGATAAAGATCACATGAGGCTTTTTGTCTTGCTCCCTAAACCGTTCAGTTAGTTATCTAATTGAAGAAGACTTCTGATTTTGGTGGCATGGATACAAATCAAGTGCCATACTCTTTTAACACATCAGTCTTTGCTAAATCACTCAGTTTATACCTTAAAAGCTTGTTTGCATGACATATAGCAAATAATTACTTAGAACATTTCTTAACTATCACATCACCTCATCACTAATTGCACATGGAAAGCCTTTTGCTTCACTGGCCCTCCATCCTCCTTAATTGCTAGAAGAAAAAAAGAGAGTATCTGCATTCCTTCTGTTTTGAACATCTAGAAAGAGAGCTTCCTCTTTCTTTTCACACCCTTGTAAGGCACTTGACCCACCTCGCATTTTCCAAAATTGTCCACAGACTCCATACCCTCCAGTGGCTAGCAGTAAAGTAATTTTGAACTCTCAACTCAGAATGTGCTCACATCCTCAACCCTTCAACAACCCACATCCCACATCGTGAAAAGAGAAGAAAACAATTACAAAGAACATTCACTATGTCACAAACAAGTTAACTTACATTGTAATTATAACATATAATTATATCAAAATTTACTTCTTGCAAATGTGTCAAAGTTTGAAATCTAAGAAACCTTAATTACAGATTAAAGAAACTTTTGACTTAAGCAAACAATGAATAACATAAGCAAATTGCATCAAACTCAACTGAAGTCAACAAAATTTTTACCCCAACTACACAGATGGCTGCATGTGCCACCTTGTACATTATGGTCTATCTATGACCATGTTATTGTTAAGACAAAAAAAGAAGAATAACAAAAACTTGTGTTCATTTACAACTAGTTGGCATTACTGTGACTCATCATGGATAAAGCATTTCAAATATGCAATGCAAGTATAGGACTAGGAATCCACTCACCCACAGGTCGAACATTTCTTGTGATGCTTACAAAATATAGACAGACAGACAGAACATATGTAGCCCATATCAATTGTGTTTTTATGGCAAAAACACCTGCAAGTTCCACAGTTTCGATGAATTTCAGTGAGAGAGTGTAAGAATGTAAATGGATAATACAACTAGGATGGAAATACAAAACCGACGCACACCCACCCCAAAACCTTCAAAAAAAAAAAAGCAGGGGGGAAGAAGAAAAAAAGGAGGGGGGTAATGCAGTGCACCAAGATATGACTTCAAAAATCAAATTCATCACTTCAATTGAAATCTTTTATTGGGTCAGGTCATGAAACTAATCACCTAATCAAAACATTTAACTAGGGTGGGCTCAACCACAGGAAGAAAGCAAAGGAGAAAACAAATAAGCTTAACATCCAACCCAAGCATGTTAACTTAAATCAGTGGCTGAGGGCTTTTCTGTCACAGAATAGCTTTTGCTATTATGGAATACCTAGAGAGCTTATGCCCCCACAGCAAATGACATGCAGATTGAGTTGGTTTATTCATTGTAGTTTACTAAGTTCATGAACGGAGAAGTGGATCCCGGAGCTAAGTTCATTTCATCAAAGAGGTTTTGGCCAGAGCTACAGGTGCTGGAAAAGGGATCAAATAAGTCCATCTGTTGTTTACTTAAGTTCAAGAACAGAGAAGTGGATCCTGGAGCTAAGCTCATTTCATGAAAGAGGTTTTGGCCAGAGTTACAGGTGCTAGAAAAGGGATCAAATAGGTCCATCTGTCTTATTTTGACTTTACTTACAAGGAACTCTGATCCTCATCTTTGTACCTCATTTTTTATTAATAAAATTTCATTTTTTTCCTAAAAAAATAATTCCTAAAAGTAATAGGAATAATAAATTGCAGCCAAAATCTGAAGGAGAAAAATCTTGAGGCAAAAATCACAAACTTATTGTTAAACTACCGCTTGTCCAATCACTTGTTGAGGAATGGGCCAACAATCAGTATCAGGCTGGCTAAAGTTAACATTGCAGGGCCAACAATGTGTATCAGGCTGGCTAAACTTAACTTTATAGTATCATCATCTTAAGTGTAATAGTGTGATGCATTCTGTTATCTTAGAATCAGCAAGTGAGGAAAAGAAGGTTTATGAAACTCTTGTTAATTTAATCTCTGTTACATACCTAAGAATTGGAATTTCATTGTAGGCCAGGTCCTACTAGGCACTTTGAATGAGATATGTCCCCCTGTTCTTGAGGATTAGGAAAGTAAGCTATTGATCATGCTCCAGACTAGATGAAAATTCAAGCAATTGAAAAAGATGTTGAAACAGTAAGGTTTTTTTATAAAGGTTACACCTGGTATAAGTGATAACGTACATTTGTTGCTCTAATCCTAAAACAGCACTGAGAGAGAATACCAATTTAAGAACACTTTCAAGATAATTTCTAAAGAAGACCAATTATATATATATATATATATAGAGAGAGAGAGAGAGAGAGAGAGAGAGAGAGAGAGAGAGATAAATAAAAAATAAAAATTAATAAAATAATAAATTAAAAATATACCCATACTACAAAAAAAATAATACAAGGAATGTCATCAGACTCAACAGAATTTTTTCTTGCCAATGTTTTTCAAAAAAGGCAAGTGAAAATACAGTTAGTAAATAACAATAATACATAATGGTCCAGAGTACATAATGCAATTTCAAAAATGGAACGGAAAAACAGGGAAATATTCAGTCATATGGAGACATATATAAAGTAAATAAATGTTAGAGAGAAGTTTAACTTACGAGGCACGGAAATCTACTCCTGCAGGCTTAGGAAGTTGTAGAAAGCGGCGAGAATGCAAATCAGTTGCAAATACTGTCTGCAAGAGATAGAAAATTCATGTCAATGTCCACTATTGAAACAAAACCCCTTACATACCCAGGAAATGAGGGAGCCTATGCATCACAAAAAATTTGAAATATTTATTTATAAGGATAGAGGATAGTCATATATAGGAACTTTAGCTTAGCATTTAGTCCTTTAGAGTGTAAAAGTTGAAGATGGAGACTGGAAACTAACTTTTTTTTTACATCTACTAAATGCACCTACCAAAGAGTGCACAAAAGTATTATACGGTGTATACAAAGACACCAAAAGGTCATACAAAGAGGAGAGGGACACAAAAAACAACACTTTCTCCCTACTTAGAGCTCAATCAATCAATAAAGTCCACCATGGTCATTGAGTAATCACCTATGTACACTCTAACCCACCCCAAGAAATTATACATAAAGGATTGTTTGATTGCTTGATCCACATTTTCAATATTTTCAAAAGCAATGCTATTCCTCTTTTTCCAAATGGCCCAAAATAAACACCAAGAAGCTCATATCCAAACTTTCTTCCTCTTTTTCTCGACAAGGATCCCTATGATGCTTCTAACTGAGGAATGCCTCATCCATTTTATTCCAAACAGGGCATAAATGAGTAGCCACAAGATGACTACCTTAGTGCAATGGAGAAGAATGTGATCATCCATCCCCTCTTGAGTTGGTTTAATGTTAAGATCCTTCCCCATGTTGCTTCCCAAATAGAAGGGGAAAAAAAAAATCACTCTTAATGGAACCCAAGGATTTTAAACCATGCTCGAAGGGAAAACCTCCATTCTTCCATTGGACAAAGAGGAGTAGAGAGATTTAACAAGAAATTGTCACTCTTCGAACTCAACCACAGTATATTGTACTCTAATTCCCTACTAATTGTCTAACCGTACAATCTCCTAAAGAAATCTTCCACTTTCTCAAGCTCCCAGCCAAGGATCATTCTTATGAAGCAAGTGTTCCAACACCCCCCATCCCCCTTTTCATGCTCTCACATCTCAATTACCGAAGCATCTTTAGTAGTGGCTATAGAAAACAACTTGGGGAAAGACTCCCAATGATGAGTCACCACATCACCTTATCCTTCCAAAATTTCACCCTCTATCCATTGCCCACCTCAAAACCGGTGCTACTGCTAACAGCTTTCCATCCATCTCAAATTAGCTTCTACAAATCCTAACCTTCCCTTATTCTCAAGCACCATCCCCCCACTTCCTCCCCTTCCCTACAATCACCTGCCTCCACAATGAATCCCTCTTAGTGGTGAATCTTTTTGCCCCTAATGAGAAAATCTTCAGGCATTTTATCAAAGGTAATTATAATAGATCTTTAATTTGAATAA
Source organism: Vitis riparia (assembly GCF_004353265.1). Lineage (NCBI taxonomy): Eukaryota > Viridiplantae > Streptophyta > Magnoliopsida > Vitales > Vitaceae > Vitis > Vitis riparia. Next base: position 3,151,539 of record NC_048448.1, on the reverse strand, counting down.
AAGAAAGCACCTGATTGGCATAAAGAATAAACAGGAACATTTAGGACATTTTCAACTCAACACTAAGTGCTCTTTGATGCGATCATTGGAAACATGCAAGTTAAATGATCAAAAACAAAACTTTAAGTAGCTTCCATGTCGCCTAACCGACAACCTACCGAGAGATATTGAAACAGCCCGTCTAGTTGTTGGGGCTTCAGATACACACCCCCAGTAATATAAGAAGCCTGCCACCAAATGCATCATGAACAATCGGTAAAAGTAAACAGAGAGTTCTTGCTAATGATATATCTGATTAGCAACAATAGAAGCAAAACATATAATACCTGCTGCAGGAAGGCAGAATGCTGGGCTCCCATAACACAAGAATCTATGGGAACCTGCAGTAAGGAGCAAATTAGGGACATGTCAACAGTTTAGAGAACTTAACAATGTCATGAACATGAATATCATTAATAATGCATAAAATTTTGAATAAGAAACTGAACAACGGCAACCCATAAACTCAGATATATGACTACAGTGTAAAGGACCAAAAACCAAGCAACTCTAGATAATATTCTGTATCAATATCGTGCCATATTTTGAATATACATCTTTCTAAACCTTGACTTGCTGTTGACCAAAAAGATCTCCAAGCTTCACTCCAGTAACCGAAAAGGGGCTATTTGCTGCCCAATTCCACAATCACAGGAAGAGAATTTGATTTATCACTAAGTATGCATCTCATACAACCTTGAAAATGTATAAAATAGGCATTTTTCTCAGATGGATTCATAAATAGGCATTTTTTCATAGATTAAAATCACCACAAACAGTTAGCAAAAAGAAAAGAAGTAATGGATCATGCTGGTAACTATTTTGAATGAGGACTCTAATTTTGTGAATGCAATTTCCAATGTTGCGATTATGTATATACAAGGAGGCTGGTGGTCCACTTTGGACCTTACAGCTGAGCAAGCAATCAAGTAGTGATATAATCTTGAAGAAGGAGCTAATATGGGCTATCATGATATATTAGACAAAGGAAGAACGTTAGAAGTTGAAGGCCCTCAAATCCAGCTTGAAAACATGGAACAAGGAGGTGTTCGGAAAAGTTGGGGTTAATAAAACTCTGGCCTTAAAGAAAGTTTCTTTTTGGGACGAGCAAGAGAAATCAAGAGAGTTATGTATGGAAAAAGTGGAGGATAGAAAGGAGGCAAGGGAGGAATTTAAGAAATGAGCGCTTATGGAGGAAGTCTCTTGGAGCCAAAAATCAAGAGAAATCTGGTTGAGGGAAAGAGACAAAAACACAGGCTTTTTCCATAGGATGGCTAACGCGCACAAAAAGTGTAATTGGATGAGAAAGATTAAAATTAACGGAGTGTGGTGTATAGAGGAGAATGAGATCCAGGAGGGTGTGGCTAGGGCTTTTCAGAGTCTATTGTCAGAGCCGAGTGATTGGCACCTTAGCTTGGCGGGATTGGACTTTGATCGTTTAGGGAATGAGGATGCAACCAAGTTAGAGGTAGCTTTTAGTGAAGAGGAGGTGTTCCTTGCACTATGCGAGCTAAAAGGGGACAAAGTCCCTAGGCTAGATGAGTTCACTATCGCCTTTTGGTAGTTTAGCAGGGATTTCGTGAAGGAGGAAGTATTGGGTCTTTTCGGAGAATTCCATGAACGGGGGAAATTCATTAGGAGCCTAAACACTACGTTCTTGGTTTTAATACCAAAAAAATGAGGCGTTGATGATCTTAGAGATTATAGACCTATCAGCTAGGTAGGAGGTTTTTACAAGCTGTTGGCTAAAGTCCTAGCTAACAGGCTAAAGAAGGTGGAAAGCAAAGTAGTGTCTCAGGCCCAAAATGCTTTTGTGGAAGGAAGGCAAATATGTTGTGTTGATAGCTAATGAAGCCATAGATTCAATGTTAAAAATGAATGAGAATAGAGTGTTATGCAAGCTGGATATAGAGAAGGTTTACGACCACATTAGTTGGAATTTTTTGCTCATTGTGATGCAAAAAATGGGATTTGGGGAGAAGTGGGCAAGCGAATAAGTTGGTGCATTTCCACAGCGAGTTTTTCGGTTTTGGTTAATGGAATTCCATTAGGCTTCTTCAATAGCAGTAGGGGATGGAGGCAAGGAGATCCCCTTTCCCCCTACCTTTTTGTGATTGGGATGGAGGCCCTTACCAACCTCATTAATAGAGCTGAGGGTACGGTTTTTTATCAGGTTGTAAGGTTAAGGGAAGAGCAAGAGATGGGGTTCAATTAACACATCTACTATTTGCCGATGATACCCTCATGTTTTGTGAAGCTTCCCAAGAGCAAACGGTCTATTTGAGCTGGATTTTGATGTGGTTTGAAGCCATTTCAGGTCTAAAAATAAACTTGGACAACAGAAAAATTCTTCCGGTAGGAAGGGTTGATAATGTGAAAGAATTGGCGTCTGAACTAGGCTGCAAGGTGGGGGCGCTGCCCTCCTATTATCTAGGACTTCCTTTGGGGGCTGCTCATAATTCAGTTGTGAGTTGGGATGGGGTGGAGGAGAGGTTCTAGAAAAGGCTCGCCATGTGGAAGAGGCAATTTATTTCTAAAGGAAAGAGGATTACCCTCATTCGTAGCACATTGTCAACCATACCCATTTACTGCATGTCTATGCTCCGTATGCCACTAGTAATAAGGCTAAGGTTAGAAAAAATTCAAAAGGACTTTCTTTGGGGTGGGGGGAAGTTGGAGAAGAAGCCTCATCTTGTGAAGAGGCCGATTGTATATTCGGATGAAACAAAGGGCAGTTTGGGTGTTAGATGTCTTTCTAAATTTAATAGAGCCCTTTTAGGTAAATGGAGTTAGTGCTTTGTGGAAGAAAATGGGGCTCTATGGCATCAAGTTATTAATAGAAAGTATGGGGTAGAAGAAGGCGGGGGGTGTACCTGAGAAGTAAGGGAGGGGTATGGTGTGGGGTTTTGGAAGGAAATTAGAAAGGAATAACCTTTCATGAAAGACAAATTCGTATTTTCTATAGGAAATGGACGAAGAGTGAGATTTTGGAATGATAGGTGGTGTGGAGATGAGGCTCTAAGCATTTCTTTTCCTTCTTTGTACGCTTTGGTAACTTCCAAAGAGGTATGGGTGGCGGAGGTTTAGGATACTTTGGGGGAGGATGGGAGCTAGAATCCACGCTTTTTGAGACCATTTAATGATTGGGAGATGGAAATAGTAGAGAGATTCATTTTCTCTTTGTAAGGAAAGAGAGTGGTTATTAATTTGAAGGATAAGTTACAGTGGAAGGAGGCAAATGATGGTAATTTTTCCGGTTAAATCCTTTTATAGTGCTTTGGAGGGTAGCAGCACCGTCTCGTTCCTGAAAAGTATTATTTGGAGCCCATTTGTTCCTACTAAGGTCGGTTTTTTTGCTTGGAAAGCCACTTGGGGTAAAACTCTAACTTTGGACCAACTAAAGAAGAGGGGTTGAGCGCTTAGGAACAGATGTTACCTTTGTGGGGCTGCCGAAGAGTCTATAAATCATCTTTCAATTCATTGCACCAAGGCTAGGGTTTTATGGGACTTGTTATTTAACCTTTTTGGGGTACTATGGGTTTTTCCTTCATCTCTGAAGGAGATCCTTCACGGGTGGCATGGGCAGTTTCTGGCAAGAAACGGATGAAGGTCTGGAGAGCAGCCCCTTTATGCCTTTTTTGGACGGTTTGGAGGGAAAGAAAGAGGGTTGCATTTGAAAATGAGGATCTTTCGATCCAAATGATGAAATTTTCTTTTGTTAGCAATTTGTGGTTTTGGTCCAAGTGTTGTATTGTTGACGGGCCTAATTCTTTATTTAACTTTTTTGTGTGGGTGGGCTATAGATGAGGGTGGGTAAGTTTTTTGTATCCCTCTTCCTTTTGTTTTTAGCCTATAGGTGCCTATTGTATACCTCCTGTATGCTTTGGGCTTGCCATTGGGCTCCTGTTTCTTTTAATATACTCTTTACTGCGTCTTTGCCTATCAAAAAAAATTAGGCAAAGGAAGAACACTTCAAATACCAGATGTACCTTTATTGTGGAAAAATAGAGATATGAAAAAGGAATATGCTTGCCTACTTCTTGATACATCCACAAATAATAGGCAACACTTTTCTTTTTTTTCCTTTTCTTTTCAATAAGAAACTATGCTTCTATTGTGTTAAATAAAAGTAGGCCAAGCCATATCTTTTTCTTTAAGATATGGTCACAAAAGAACAACAAGAAACTAACAGAAGTAAATATGGCAACAGAGAAAAATGGCATGTGGGGACAAGGATTGTGCCAAAGGAATTTGCAATAAGAACATAGCAGAGACTGTTTGAATTCATTTCAGATACCCAGTCTAGATATTAATTCTAAATTCAATTTCTCTAAGTTCTTATAGAAAGAAAAATCCTTCAAGAAATGACATAGATAAAAGCCCCACCAACACCAACAGCAAACAAACCAACCACCCCAACCCCTCTTACCTACAATAAATAAATAATAAAAATAAAAGGAAAAATTGTGTGTGTGTGTGTGTGTATCTTTTACATGTATACACTACCATAGAACGCTGAGCTGAGAATATTGCATTCATCACTGCAACATATCTGCAAAAATATAAATTTTTAAGAGTAAAAGCACAATGAAAATAAACTGCATGTAATGCAAAAATTCATTTAGAACATACTGTTCAGGTCCATCTGGAGATCCCTGCAGGCATAAGATCTGCCCTTGTATGTCAGTAACTTCATTAGAGATATATAGCAATATGAATGTTAAAAATGGAAGAGGTGGGAAAAGAATAACTTGAAGATGAAGCAATTCAAATAATATCTCATCATTTCAGCTGGATATACACGAAACTTGTATGCACCAAAAAAAATTTCAATTTTAATAGAGATGAAAATATCAACATGGGTAGTCTATGCCTGATAGGCCAAAATTTATACTATTGTGGAAGAGGGAAAAAAAAAAGTTTTAAATGTATAAGCAAGACAGGTTTCCAATATATTTCTGTTAAATACATACAAAGCATGATGAGAAATCCTTCCTCAAAAACACCATCCACTAGATACCTCTAATCAAAAGTACGACAAAACTATCTATTCTAGAAAACACAGGAAAGTAATTCCAAATGGAAGATCAATAATCAGGTGAGAGAAAATTCCCTAAATGGACACCAAATTTTCGGTGTCCTGCTTTGCTAGGATATTCGCCAAGTGATTAGTGAAATGAGGAATCCAATAGAAGGGGCATCCCATCTTTGAAGCAAGATAAAAAATTTGGTGAAGTCACCCATCAAATTTCCACAAGCCTCTTTCTTTCTTATTCACCCATCCTCTACTAGAAGATTGGAAAGACCCACAACTTTCACCAATTTCAGGCCTTCCAAGAAGGTTAAAATCTTCACCTTAATTGCTAGACCACTCTAGCATGTTTAAAGAAGGCTTTCAATAGCACTCCATCATGATCTATGAGCATTCCTCCAATTTCTAGTTGTTCTGAATTTCCTAATGAGCAACCATGAAAATTCAACTTGATACACCCACTGGAGGAGGTCATGTTCAAAATCTATTCCTTATTTGTGGAATCTCCTATATCATGCAATGCTTCAATTACAAATCCAGGATTCTTACCCAGACAGTTCAAGAATCATGATTCTCTTGTATCACAGCCATGAGCTTATTATGATAGAATATAAAACCAACTTGAGACAAGTTCAAGTTGTCAAGAATAGAAATATTTCCATTTATTGAATAGTGTGAATCAAAAAGAAAAGGACACTGTGTTAAAATAACTACTAGTTCATATAAAAGCCAAATGGATTTGTAAAACAAATTAGAATTTGTAACAACTTAATAAGCTTGTATAGCTAAATTTATGCATATCATTATTCTATGAGTATATAAATGTCTAACCGAGTTTGCTACAACCTCTTTCAATGTGTCAAAAAATGCTCCTACAAATTGAAAGAATAGTTCACTCAATCAGGGAAAGCATGAACAGACTTTTCTTATTCAGGAAGTAGGAAAAGTAGGTGTCCGTCCAGGATTTCATGAAAGCAAGAATTTAGATGTTTATTACTACCTTAACATTTGAAATATCAAGAAACAACTTTTGAATATAGGGTTCCACAGATCTTACACTAAAAATTCAGAGAAAAAGACTTCCAAGAAAAGAATGAGGAAACGAATGACACTTCCATTGAACCATCAGGATTTAAAGACTGACAAAACATGCACTCTTGATCCCACATTTTAAGGCCAAAGGTGGTCATCTTACTCTTTTCTTTCATTATCACATATTTAAGGCTGGAGCGGAGAGCAAGTACTATGTCAAGGTTTCACCCATAACAGATGACATAGAATCCCCCTACATCTCACTCTTGTACAGCCATAGAGGAGAAAGAAACTTGGACAAAAAGTCCAATAAAGGAGGGATTATGCTAACTTATCGTTTCAAATTTCAAGACCTACATATGGATCTAAGAAGGGATTATTTTATCAGAACCTGATTCGAAGTCAATTAATTGGATCGGACATAAAACCAAATTGAAAAAATTATTGGGATGAGATATAAATACGGTTAACACATTTTCTATGTCCAAACCAAAATTTCAAATGGTAAAATTCTTTTTTGAACCGATTTTCCTAGGTCTAACAAATTTTTTTTTTTTTATCAATAAGCAAAAAATGTATTGCAAAGAGGTGCTAAAATAGCGACCCACAGAATTACAGTATAGAGAAACTCACCCCCTTACAAAAGGACCCAAACAACAAGGAAAAAACAAAAAACCTTCTCCCTCATCGCGAACACACCTAATCTATAAAATTTATTAAGGTCGAAGGACCATCTTTTATCCACAATTTGGCTTCCAACCAAAGTAAATACACAAAAGAAACTTTCAGCCTTTGAATGGACAACACGCCATCCTCAAAAGCAATTTTATTCCTAACCTTCCAAATTACCCAAAACAAGCATAACGGTCCCACTTGCCACGTCACCTTCCTCTTCTTACCCACAAAAGAGCCCCTCCACCCTAAAAGAGTTTCCTTTACCGAAAAAGGAAAAACTCAAGATATTCCAAAAAAAGAAAGGAGCAACATCCACACTTCCCTTGTTTTTTCACAATGAAGGAGGAGGTGGTCAATCGACTCCTCACATGTTTGGCACAAAAAGCATCTATTAGTCAAAGCCCAACCCCTCTTTTGCAAACTGTTCAAGGTTAGAACTCTTCCCCACAAAGCCTCCCAAGCAAAGAAGCTTAATTTGGGCTACACACAAAAGTCCCAAATAATCTTCGAAAGGAAATAAGCAAGAGACACCAGCTGCAAAGCCCTATACAAAGATTTTACCGAAAAAACTCCATCCTTTGAATCCATCCACCTCACCTTATCCTCCTCATCCACACTAACTTTCTTCCCATCCAAGCAACAAAGCAACCTTTCCACTTCTTCCAACTCCCAATCATTGAAAGGTCTATTGAAACAAGGAGTCCAACTTCCCCCGCTTCCCCCGTGGCTGTCCAAACTTCATTTACCCAAGCCTCTTTGGAAGTTGCTAGAGCAAATAATGAAGGAAAATCCTCGCACAAAGGGGTGGTTCCACACCACTTGTCTTTCCAAAACCTCACCTTCTTACCATCACCCACCACAAAGCCAAAAGAAGGGGTTACTTGATGTCTCATCTTACTTATTGCTTTCCACAACCCAACTCCATAGGCCTCCCCAGCCTCACAAGAGCTCCACCCTTCTCTTTTCTCCCCGTATTTCCTTCTAATCACTTGGTTCCAAAGGGCCTTTCTTTCATTTGGAAAGCGCCAAACCCACTTGCCAAGGAGAGCCCTATTGAAAGTCCCAAAATTCTTAACCCCCAACCCTCCTTTTCTTTTGTCTACGCACACAATCAGCCACCTTACTAAGTGCGGTTTTTGCTCAAGAGCCCCACCACCCCACAAAAAATCCCTTTGAATCTGGTCCAATCTCATTCTAAACACCCTAGGCAGCTGGAAAATAGACATAAAATAGATCGGTAAATTGGACAAGGTACTTCGAATTAAGGTAATTCTCCCCCCTTTTGAGATGTACTGACGTTTCCACATAACCAATCTCTTTCGGAATCTTTCTTCTAGGTCCAACAAAATATATGTCACCTTGGGCCTTGGGACTAACATTTACCAACTTTCATATCAGCACATTGTGTTTTTCTTCTACACTAAATTTATGAGATTTTCTGAGTTAATCTTTTTATATGTAGTTGAAATCCTCTCCTCTCTTAATGACCTTAATATTCCAGAAAACATCATCAGATTCATCACTGCCAGTATTCTTACTAGGTTGAACCCCTCTTTTCTCTTTATTGATGCTGAATGTTAATTAATTCATTCATTCAACAACTAACATGATCGGCCATATATTGACACTCATTCTCAAGTTAGAGCCTAGTGTTGATAACAAGAACCAAAATTTCTCTTTCTATCACTTATAAAAAATTAAAAATTAAAAAACTTATATTAGGAATTACATAGTATGAGGCAATAAAGAAAAATAATATAAAAGGTATTTCCAAGAATTCAAGTCAAGCTAACTGATCAAATCAAACTCAATGCTATACTGAGTATTTCATAGTGAGAACAGAAAGTCGCTTTTCACTTATCCACACGTACTTTTGTATTTAATTGTGTTGAATATAGTATATGAAATGGCCGGTGTTTTCTGTTGCATTAAAGTCCAGTCCAAGGAACGAAACATGACTCAATTGTTGAACACGAAACTAAGATATCATAACAGAACACGATATGAATAGATAATGTTCCATACGAATATTTATAATTTGAAATAAAAGCAATAAGCACTCACTCGAGGCTGAGGATGCAGTGGTCCTGTTCGAAAAACCCGCTGTATATCTATTCATAGAATTAAGTCAAAAATTCATTCTAAGAAGACAAATATTAACATTCAAAACAATAGTGAAATCATTATCAAGGATACAGCAAAGAGCCATAGACAAAGACCCTGATAGCAGGGAAGACCCAATCCCAGCCGCTAAAACTTCTTTGCTCAATTTTTCATCTCCGGTCACAAACTCCTCCAATTTCTGCAACAAATTGGAACAGAGAGCAGGCATTCTCCCATTTTCCAGATTTGGATTCGCCGGCACAGAAGAAGAATCGAAAATAAAGTTGCAGGAATTGCATCCGGTAGCGATAACCACGACTTGATTGAGTTGATTGATGAGAAGAATTGAATTCAGAAACGCTAGAACCTGTAAATATCTACCATCTTTAGAATCGATCAACGCCTTACGGTTCGTCAGATTAATGAGAAATGAAAGAAAGTAAAAGATGAAAACAAAAAATAATGTTTAACAGGCTGTTATATATTTGCAGTTGCAAGATTCCATGTCTCCTTTTCATATCCAACACTTTTCTCATAAACTAGACAGAAAGTTGGGGTTTGAAGAGTGTCGGTAAATGGGCGAGGGGTTACATGAGAGAGAAACTTGGAGAATGGAAGAGAAGCAGTGCTCCAAAAGAAAGGGTTGGTGTCGAGCAAAACCACGAGAAGGCTGACGTCATCTGCAACACCAGAGTCACAGCTTCAGATATGAATCGATGGAGGGAATTGAAAAAAAGAAAAAGAAAAAACAAACAAACAGAGAGGAAGAGAGGGGAGAGATGCCTGAATAGAGCTTCGAAGGTACTGGTGCCATGACTGCGCTTCGTCCCATTGCCAGGAGCTTTCATTAGAGATTTGAACATGTGGCCCATACCCAAATTACTTGTCTTGTTGGGCTGGGCCTAATGTTCTAGGCGGTTTGATCATTGTAGGGTAGATTGAAAAATAACTTATAAATACAAATGGCAAGGGTATTTTTCACAAACGGTTTTTTAAAATAATCCTGTAAAATAGTTTTTAAAATTTGTTTTATAAAACAAAAGTTTACTTGGAAGTTGAAATATTTTTAATCTATTTTTAAATATGTTTTAAAACTAAATTTTATATCTATTTTATTTTTAATCACTGTTTTTATAACTATTTTCGAAACCATTTCTTAAAAAAATAATTAAAAGATGTTTATGGAAAATACCCTATTTTTTGTTAATGAAAAAAAAAATTTGCTTTCAAACGTGTTTCTATTAAATTATGGTTTTCAAACGTGTTTTCCTTTTTTTGTTTTAAAAAATGAAAAATTATTTATGAAAACAGTTACCAAATAAGGCATAAAATTCCATAAAAGAGTGATGTTTTATAACAAATAAAAAATGAAGCCAAAATTAATAAATCATAATTATTATTTATAAATAATTGGATTAGGTTATATTATTTATAAGATAAATTATAAAAACTCTCTTTTACATCGACATTTTAATAAATTTGTTTAAAATATAAATGTCCTTTGTTAAAACCATCTAAATACTCTCTAACATAAAAATAAAAATAAAAATAAATTGAACTTGTGGTATTCAATCCTAAAAGATCAAGCATAACTCATGTTCGACAATCAAGTAAAGAATGACACATTTCAATTATGACCGACCTTCCAAGATGAGACACCACAAGTTCTAGTTTTTTTTTCTATTTACATTGCAATTATTTTTTTTTTATAATTTCTCAATTCTAAATAATAATTGTTTTAAATTTTGTTTACTACCTTTCTTCCTCATTTTACTCCCACATTGCTTCTTAATATTTTGTTAAAATAATATTTTTAATTACGCCACAACTACTTTTATTCAATTTAGAACCTTGATGATTTGTTCTTAAATTAAATTATATCGTATTTAACTTGTTACAAAAAAAGTTTAAAAACTTGGAAAAATTAAAACGATTGTAGATTTTATTTTATCAAAGTTTTTAAAATATAAATCTATCATTGATTTTATTTTATTTGACTATATTAAAATATTTATAAAAATAAATATTTTTATTTTTCTCTTATCATTAAATTAATTTTATTAGATAAACTTTAAAATTTAAATATATTAATCCAAATTTGAAAATTATTTATTGTTAAAAGGAATAAAAAAAATATAGAAAAATAAATTGTTTTCTTATTTTATAATTAATTTATATAATTTAATTTTTAATGTAAAATTAAATTTAAAAAATAAATCATTATTCAGTTTGAAATAAAATAATAGTTATTTGTATAATAAAAGTCTCTTTATTTATTAGTTATGAATAGTAAATTAAAATAATGTAATTGAAAAAAAAAACTCTTTATTTATTAAAAATAAACATATTTCAATAGGAAAAGTGAGATTTGATTCATGAATATGAAAATGTATGAAAAAAAACTTTAAAATTTTAAAATTAGTATTACTTTTATTTATTTAAAAATAATTTGAAATATATGTAGTTTTTAACGAGTCATCCAATTATTCCTAAAAATCCTCATTTACTTATCTTGTCATTCAAATCAATTGACAACTAGACTCCTCGATATAGATGTTTCCATTCATTTTAGATTTATTATTATTATTATTTTATTTTATTATTTGATATTTTTTTTCTCTAGAAACGTTATAAAGTAAGAATTAAAAAAAACAAAAGAGTTTATTATAGTATTAATAAGTTAAAAATAAATTCATATCCTTGATAATAAATAAACTAGTAATAAAATTATATTTATTATATAATATTAATAATTGTTTAATATAATAGATAATAAAATTTATTGTAAGTGTTTTTCATATATAAAATATTTTATAATATAGTTGTACTTTGATATATAGTATAAAAATAAATCAATCAATCAATCAATAAATATTTTACATTAAATAAAATAATCATAATTCAAATAATTATATATTATTAAATTTATTATTTAATAAACAACCTTATTACTTTTTGAATTAGTAATTATGATTAAATATGATTTGTTTGATAATATTTCCTCTTAAAATTCTATGAAAAAAAAATATATTAATCATATTTAAATAGGATTTTTTTGCATAGTATTTCCTAAATTTTTAGGAAACTAAAATATGAATCCTACCATGTGTTTGTTTATAAAAAAAGAAAATCCTAAATAATAAAATAGTAATAATGATGATAATAATAATAATAAATGTTAGAAAGAATAAAAACATTTAGATGAAGGAATCTACTCCTCAATTGATTTGGATGATATGGTAAGTAAACGAACATTTTTTGAAATAATTAGACGACTAATTAAAAAGTGCATATATTTTAAATTATTTTTAAACAGATAAAGATAATACTAATTTAAAAATTTTGGGGTTATCTTTTCCATATATTTTCATATTAGTAAATCAAATTCCGTTTTTCCCTATTTTAATTCATCATTTATAATATAATTTATTCACATTAACTATAAAACCCATGACTTGAATTTATAAATAATATTAAAAATAAAAGATAATTGTTTTCATATATTATAAATTTTAGGAGAGATATCGACCTAACAAGCATAAAATTAATATAAAAATAAAAGGTAAATTTATTTTTTAAAAGCTCAAATAAAATAAAATTGATAATAATTTTTTTTAAGTTAAAAATTTTAAAGTTTTTAAAAATTTTATGTACCAAGTTGTAATTTAATTTTTGAAAAATTTAATATTATTACTTTTAAGAAAATTAAAATTTTATTAGTCCTAAAGATTCTAAATAGAATTGTAAATGGGTGCCTTGGTCTAACCCCATCTCACATTTAGATAAACTTTGACAATCATTTTTATTGGCTTAAGAATTTTTCTAAATAAGTTTTTATGATAGCAAAACATGATTAAGTAGACTTACAGTTTAAATCAAGTGAAATTTTCAAGTTTTAACGTCAACACCCAAAGAAATGTTAAAGTTAACTTAAAATGGGTTCAAAAAACTTGAAGACTTACATTCTTGAAAACTATAAAGCTTAGAATAAATTTGTAACATAAATCCTTTGAGTGCACTTATGATTAAAGTGTTTTTTCATGCATTCATTCATACTTGATTTTCATAAAAATTGACTCAATCACTTATAAATTGTTTGAAACTAAGTTAATATTCAAAAACCTTAGGTAAAACTGGTTCAAATTGACATATAAAAATTCATAAATAACTTGTCCAAGTGTTGAAAAGCTTTGGACTAATAAAATGAAGCTATGGGTTGTTTTTGGCTTAACCAATCAAGGCCATCCTAGAATCAATTCAACTGATTGGTCTTTTTCGGTTGATGACCGGTCTAGACACCAAAATGTTTTTATCTCTCTTCTATAATATTTGTATTCTTAGTAGAGGCACTGTCTTTCCCGGTCGAGCATCGATCAAGGATCTATCGAAATTCATAAAGGACTAATGGTTACTTGTAGTACATTAAATGCCTAACAATTATTCAATTAATCAAATTAGGGCTCAATTGATCTAGGTTTATTTCTACAAAATATATTGTTTAAGGTTGGTTTCCTAGAGCTCTTGTGCATTTATTTACAAGATAACAATTGCATTAAATTGTTTGCCTACTATTTTTTTATTTTTTTTTATGTTTTAAAACTCTTAAACGCTAAAGTATTGAAATTTTCACTTATAGATCATTTAGTGCACCTATTTGTTTTCATATTAGCTTCCATTGTTTGAGTGTGATTAAACATACCCTATTTGTGAAAGGTCGAGTGTCTAAACCTTCAAGTTAATTGAGTTTGAAAATACGTGCAAGACCTATTGGTTCCATTAACCCCAATTGCACAAGTCAAAGGCTTAGTTTGAAGCCTTAATTAGTAGAATCCTCATTCAAAAATGAGATCAAGTAGTGTGGATATAGGCAGGATTTACCAAACCATTATAAAACTAATTTGTGTTTTTTTTTTCCTTCTCTATTTATATTTACATTTTTAATCACCAAATTCACCCCATCTTTTGAGTGTTTTCCTTAATCAATTTAACCATATTTCACAAATTCCAATACCCAGGTTGGGCTTAGGTTAGTTGTTTTCAATGCAAACTCAATTTGGGTTTGGTTTAAGCTAAAATTCAGGTAATTTGAATCTAGTTCAAACCCAATTTAATGTTGTTATAATATTTATAATGTATATTATATTATTTAATAATATTTCTTTAAAAAAAAATCAAAATTTATTTTATCATATACTTTTTCACCATTTTAGAAATATATATATATATATACTTTTACTTTTTCATTGGTATTTTGAAATTTTATTTTAGTTACCATTCAAATTTTCATATAAATATATAAAACAATTTTAAAACATTATAAATGTATTTTTAATGATGCAACTCTTTCAATCCAACTAACCAAAAATTAACCCAAGTTTAGAGAAATAAGATTGAGTTGAACTTAGGTTGAGTACCTTGGGTTAAAGGTTGGGTTGGGTTTAAGTTGATTATTTTTCATTCAGGTTAATTACTGATTCGCCCAACTCGTCCAAGTTGTTACCCTAATGCTAAACCGAGTAAAAATAATTGTAATCCAATTAAAAACAGATATTAAGAATTAAAGTGAAAGTGAAACTAGCAATAAAGTAATAAATAAAATTTAAAAATTAAAATATTTATTATTTATATTAGAGAGAACAGGTGAATATTAAACTAAGTTAGTTTCCATTTTTAAAAACAATAATTAAATCAATTTAAAGATAAACTTCAGGATAATTTTTTTAGTCATTATATAATTTAATATAAAATAATTTTTTTAATATGAGATAATTGTATTTTCAAGAGACGATTTATTTGAAGAGATTATTTTGCTTAGAAAATTTGAAGTTATCAAATGATTTTGGCTTATAATTTTTTTTAATTAATTTAGAGAATTAAGTAGCATCTCTTATCATACTTCATTTTTTACATGGATGAAACAACTTCATTTCTTATATGATGACATGGTTGTTTTGAAAATAGTTTATTCTTTTTTTACAAATTGGTTTTTTTAAATATGTAGTACAATGATCAAAAACCTGGCCAATGGTGTTCATGGCCACGTAGGTGGAGGCCATACAAAAAATAGTTGTACATGTATATTATCATTGATATTAAGAAAGCAAATAGATAGTTTCTCTACTACCCATTGTCTTAACGACTAGGACACTATCAAATTACACGTTTATATTGGTATCGAGCCAACTGGATTTAAGTCTGTCCAACCTCACTAGAGTCAGACGGACTTCTTCTCTTCACAAAAGGATGTCCAAATAGGTGGTTCGGGCACGCTCCTCTGATGCTTAAGTCAAAAATCACTGAGGATAACTCTAACTATTTTTTGTGGGAAAGAATGAGTGTGTGTACCTTGTTTTTGCTTATTGAGGGGTTTATATAAAGCTGATGATACCGTCATTATAGCGCTGATTATGCACTCTTAACTTTTCTTGTAATGATGATTGCCTTCAGGGCGGAAATTAAGCCTTGATAGGACACACAACATCATCGACAATCACATTAAGTAAGGGCTGCTGACTGGTGTCATTTGCTGACTGTCCATTTAACTTGTCAATATGTGGGATTGTGTGTAACAATTGATTAACATTGACTTTTGAGTATAAATGACGTTTTGTCTATCACTCAGACATCAAGCGTGGTTAACCACGCATGTAAAAAATTTTAAGGACTTGGACTGAATTGATTTGCTCGTTTGAAAAGTCCAATTTAAGAATGAAAACTTTTATGGTTGATCCCAAACAGGTTATATATCTGTCTTGGTCGGCCAAAGGGTCTCGAGTCAATGACACGTGGAGGGAAGGCCCGCACAATTTACTATTATTTTATTAAAATTATCAATTCAATGATGTCATAAAACAATAGTTTATTTGATAAATCCAACTAAAAATAAATAAATAGAAATATATTTAAAATATTTATCAACGTCAATTTTTTGTGATGATCTCAACAAAAAGTACATAATAATTTATATATTTTCATATATTTTTAATTATATAACTTTAAATTAAAAATAAAATTTAATGACACCAAGTGGGCCCACGTTACATGTAATCAAAATAAATGATTTTCCAAAAATGAAAATACATTTCGTGCTCCTAGATTGATGAAGCAAAGGGGTTGTTTTTCATGTTTTTGGTTTGGGGATTGACTTTTGACTTAGGCACACTAAAATGCTTCACGTGGGGCTCCCCCCACTAACCCCACTGCATGCTTCCACACCAAGGCAGTTAGGCCATTCAAGCAGTCTCTCCCAATCATCTTCAAGCTCCTCTCCTCTTCCATATTCTTCGACGGTTAATGCAGCAAACGTTACATCTAGAGTTTCTGACTGTTACAATGGCTTTTCGATGCCTTTACCCTATCTACATAAACCTCCCTCACCCTCCCTCCCTTCATATCTCTACCCACATTTGCACCCATGGCTCCTCCTCCTTACCCCTTACCTTCACTTCCATTTCTACTACTCATCCTCACCGTTCTTGGTCTTCCACGGTCATCATCTACGTTGATGCCAGGCTTCCGTCGCCAGCAACTGGAAACTGGGTTCCAGGTCGGCCTAAGACATATTGATGCTGGTCGTAACTTCACGAAACTTCAACTCATCCAAAGAGGAATCGACCGCGGGAGGCAGCGGCTGCAGAGGATGAGTGGAATGGCAACAACTGCAGAGCGTAACGATTTCCAAGCCCCGGTTCATGCTGGAGATGGAGAGTTCGTAGTGAACTTAATGATCGGAACACCCCCTGTGCCTTTCCCGGCGATAATGGATACGGGAAGCGACTTGATATGGACGCAGTGCAATCCATGCAAGTTGTGTTTCCAGCAATCGACGCCCGTTTTCAATCCGAAGCGGTCTTCCACCTTCTCTAATATTTCATGTTCCAGTAAATTATGCGAGGGTGTAAAGCCTTCCAAGTGTGATAAATCTTGCGAGTATAGATATACTTATGGAGACGAGTCGTCCACGGAAGGCTTCATGGCAATGGACACTATCACTTTTGGGGAGTTACCGAAACGAGTTTCAATCCCTCGTATCGGGTTCGGGTGTGGGGTTAACAACCGGGCTACAGGGATGGATCAGACTGCAGGGCTGCTGGGTCTCGGGCGGGGAGTTCTGTCGCTAGTTTCACAGCTTAGTACACAAAAATTCTCGTATTGTTTAACCTCCATTCACGAGAATAAAACGAGCAGTCTTTTGTTTGGATCTCTAGCTTATTCGAACTTCAACCCTGGAAAAATTCCAAGGACCCCATTGATTCAAAACCCATTCCTGCCATCCTATTACTATCTGTCTCTTAAAGGCATTACAGTCGGCTACACTCTTTTACCCATACCCGATTTCGCATTCCAATTGGGAAAGGATGGGAGCGGCGGCATGATCCTAGATTCTGGGACAACTATAACTTATTTACAGGAGGATGCTTTTGATGTGCTAAAGAATGCCTTCATCTCCCAAACGGAGCTTCAGGTTGCCAATTCCAGCACCACCGGACTTGACCTTTGCTTTCATTTGCCAGTGAAAAATGCAGCAGAGGTCAAGGTGCCAAAGCTGATCTTTCACTTCAAGGGGTTAGATTTAGCGCTGCCAGTGGAGAATTATATGGTATCAGATCCTGACATGGGATTGATATGCTTGGCCATTGATGCCACGGGCAGTCCATCAATATTTGGGAACATTCAGCAGCAGAACATGTTGGTCCTCCATGATCTTAAGAAGTCGACTTTATCCTTAGTTCCCACCCAATGTGATAAGGTGTAAGCCAGTTTGAACGTCCAGCTATATGGTGTTCATGAGTGGCTGCTCTGATTTCAAGTTCCATTAGACGTAGAGAGAAAAGTTCCCATATTTCTTCTGCAATGGAATTAGCATTTGCTAAACCAGTATTGTCTCATAGGTATTACAATATAACACATTTTACCTTGTATTGTTTGCGTTAACGATCTCCATAATCTTACCGAACCCATAAAATCAAGGTTTATGTTTGCACTAATTCACTGTATATCTTGCATAATTCGACAGAAAAAAGATGAAGAAAGGATCAACTATGAAACAGAGAATAAGCAAAATCTAGGGATGTTTAATTGCAGGGATGAGAGTTTGACCATAAATGCAGAAACAGAGACCAAAGTTTGACAATGATTATTTCACTGGACGCATGAGATATAATAAAAAATAAAATAACATATCCTTCTTATATTCTTCTCTTTTATATCCTTTATACAATGGGTATAATAATTTCTTTTATTTTATTTTTTTGTTTTTTGATAAGAAAAATATTGTATTGCTAAGAGGTGCTAAAATAGCACCCAAGATTTACAGAAAAGGAAATACTCACCCCTTATAAGTAAAACAAAAAACTGTCCATAAAAATATACAAAAAAAAATCAAAATATCCCCTCCAGGACTCAAGATTTACAGAATAAAAAAGGAAATACTCACCCCTTATAAGTAAAACAAAAAACTGTCCATAAAAATATACAAAAAAAATATCAAAATATCCCCTCCAGGACTCAAGATTTACAGAATAGAAAAGGAAATACTCACCCCTTACGAGTAAAACAAAAAACTGTCCATAAAAATATACAAAAAAAATATCAAAATATCCCCTCCAGGAACCCACCCGATCAATGAACTCAACAAAGGTCAACAAAGGTGGAGGGACCATCTTTTATAAACAAAATGTGAGTTAAAGAAGTTTTCAGCTTTGGATGCATGACCATAAATTTATTATTCTCTGTTTTTTTCTTCTTCTTTTTTTTTTCGATTGTTTCTAGTATTAATGTTTGTATGACCATGTTTTGGATAAATACAATTGTGGTTATAAATGTAAAATTGCAAAGCAAAACAGTCAGATGCATAAATTATGGGCAACTAAATCTAGCTAACTAGTCACATGTAAAAGATCATAAAGGAGCATAAAATTTAAAGAGACTAAAAATGACCATAAGTTACAAAAAGCAAAGCAGTCACTCAAGCAGTTTCTTAAAGCTCTGGATGATGTTCACAATGATAAAATACAGTGAGGGGAACCGCCTATGTCGCAGAGTACAGAGTAGCTAGGTAAGGCAAATGAGTGGAACAAAATGCTAAGCAGAATAAAATTCTCTGGCTTCCCGCATCCACAAATCAATCTACTGATGAGAATAAATAAAAGAAGTCGAACACAACAAGGGGGAACCTGACAGAAAGGCAGAAACCATGCAGAACAAAATCCCATCGACTAGGCACACATTTGACAAGCAAAATTATAAAAAGGACGAGACCATTAACTTGAAAAACAAACATAAGGCAATCACAACAGGGAAACTGGCTAATGGGTTCACCAAAGAGCTAGCATCAGAGGCACTTCCAGTTGGGCCATTGGCGGGAGCAAAACCTGGAATTGACCCTGTTGAAGGCACCACCGAAGGACTAGGAATTGTTGTTCCAGCACCATCTGACTGAGATGGAGAAGGTGATGGGGCATAGAATGAATCCCTGATTACTGAAGATGGTGGTGCTATAAGTGGAGGAAATTGCTGGATCCCTGCATTGTTATAAAAAATAAAAAATGATGGTTCAAGTTCAACTTATACAACATTTCAACATATGAGCTTCTCGTGTAAAAATGGTTAACAGCAAAACCAGTAAATTGGTGATAATAGAAAATGGGGCCAGTTTCTGGATCCTAAACAATTTTATTTTTAAGTTTATGAGATAAAAAATATTGTTTTAAGTGAATTAATAAAGGAAGGATTTTATAGCTCAACAGATTGAATCCATCTATTGCATCTTGCAATTCGGCAGTGACATACTCTAACATGGAGAAACAGCTGTGATCATCACACATAAAAAAAAAGGCATCATTTATCAATATCTTAATGTTTCATCATTTAAACAGGCACTAAGAAACAAATAGTTTTGTTCAACTTTCAAGGGACATCTAAACACCCAAAATCGAAAATAGATGGTTTTCCAAACACACACTGCATTAACAGGATTTAGATCGATCTTTACCTGGACATCGAGGTTGAAGGGATGTGGTCAGCCTGAAAAGTGAACAAATTCGAATTGAAGATAATAAACCATCAACCCAAACTGTAAAATAATTACAATTATGAAAGCCTATGACAGGGCAAGACCCAAAAAATAAAAATAAAAAAAGAGCCTTACGTAGCAATAATGGTGCCATTGACAAAACCACCATAGCTACAAGATGTAACATTGCAGCCAGCACTACTCTTTTGCATTGTAACATTCCCGAGCATAAGGTTAGTATTCCTGCATTGCATACTTGAACAAGAGACTGCCAAAGATGCTGGCATGCAGTATAAACTGTACAAAGCCACAACCATCACAATTAACATAAAAAAACCATATATGTTTGAAGAAAAATATATCAAACCAACTAGAAATGGAACCAAAATGCAAGAAAAGTTACTCAGTTACTTGAGACTTCCTGGCCCGCAACTGCATTGTACACAGTGACTTGCAGTGATAGCATAACTCCCATTTGGCACAGCTAGCCCATAGTCCGAAGCATATTTTGGAAAATTAGATGCACAAGCTGTAAACAAAGGAAATGCTCAACCACCCAAGTCATCCAATGAGATATAAAGCACCATTTAGCTAAAAACAGATGCACCAGCATGGCAAGAAAGGAATCAACAATGTGAAAGAAAAATTATCCATTTTCAATTGCAAATTCACAAATTTGTCAATACGTGTTTAGCTTCAACTGATTAAATTTTATGAAGTCGGTGTCAAATTCAGATGATCCCACCAAAACTGATACGGGAAGTATATGGATCTCAATTATGTAACAAATTAACACCTGTACTCATTTTCCATAACTGGAAGACCCTAATTCAGATACTGAATTAACATTAACTAATTAAAACCTATCAAATGGGTGAGTAAAAAATCACACTAACTTGCTATTATTATCAAGTTATACAATCAAACGCCCTACAAATGGTACTATGTTCAGAAAAGGGGTTCGAAATTACCTGGCAAAGGAACAGCAAGTATATCACCAGCCTTAATTGCTGGACTCCCCATTGCATTCACAGTCATTAGATCAGAAATAGTAGTCGAATACCTGGAAGCAATGCCTGTCAATGTGTCATCAACTTTCACCACATACGATAAATAAGTGGCCGGCAACAAATTATCAGTCCCATTGAAGCAAGTACAAGGAAGCGGAACCACAAGGGTCTGCCCCACATCCAGAACCGAAGGATCCGATATCGAATTCGCCTCCCTGAGCTGATCCGCGGACACAAGACCCGCGTAAATCGAATCGGCAATCGATGAGAGAGTATCGGAGGGGCGAGTCTTGTACCGTGTGGTGACTGATTTTCTGATTCCGTCGACGCAGGAGCAGTAAATGGGGATTTTGAGGAAGAGCTGGGAGGGAAGGATGTGATTCTCAACATCCGGATACGAAATGTCAATGGCGTTGGCGGTGAGAATAGCAATGGGGTCGACTTGGAATAGGGTCGCCACTTCCGAGACCTTAAGGTCGGTGTAGAGCGTGTAACCCACCATGGCGTTGCATGAGTCGGAGTTCGAGCATGGCTCGATGGTGGATTTGGATCTCACGACGTCCACATTGCTCAAGACCAAGAAGAAGAGAACGAAGAGCCCAGACAGTGTGCTTTGGTTAAACATTTTGGGGGTTTGAGCTTAATGTTCTTCCTAGTTCTACAGAAGGGAGAAACAGAACAACGGAAGAGTGCTAAGTACGAAAAAAAATAGGGTTTTTGCGTTGGTTATTGGATAGGGCATCTGTAGCCCTTTCAGGGTTTTACAGAGCAAAAATGGTGAGCTAAGCTCGGCAACAAAAAGAGAATGGTTTATGGCTCCGCATTAGGGTTTTGGGCTTTGGATTTCTTCTTCTTCCGATGTTTTTTTCCACCAAGAAGAAGATAGAAAGAGTGGGAAAGAGTGGGAAAGAGTGAGAAGAAGAGCTGGAAAACAAAAGCTTTTGAAAGAGCTTGAACAAAGGGAGTAGACAAATGAATTGCGAATAGTGGTGCAGACACTAGTCAGATTCTCGATCCTTGGGTCTGACACACTTTTTCTTGGACATTTTTCTCCCCCTCATGTTATTTTTTTGTTTCTATGAACCGATGCCGTGAAATCAAAACGATGTCGTTTTTGTTGATCCAAGTCCCAAACGACGCCGCTTTATCATCTGAGCGGGAGGTGTTTCTGGGACGTCCGTGATTTACTTTATGAAAGTGAATCCCCACTCCCTCTAATCTTTCGTGTTTTAATCATCTTTTCAAAGAATTTTTGGTTTCTTGCTGCGGCACCTTCCGCTACCCAACCAATTCATAGCGCGTGGAGGTCACCCCCGAAACTTCGGGTAGCCGAGGTTTTCCTACCTTTGGTAAAAGAATAGAACCATATTGGAATAAATTTAAAGCTGAGAGAATTTAATACTTTTTACATCCATTAATGTATCTTTCCATTTTACATACGTTCTGGTTACAGGAATGCATGACATAGTAAAACAAAATTATATTATTATTCGTAATAATGGTAAAAGAAAAGGGACAAATTTAATCGACCGTTACACATGCACTTGAGTTCTTTTCTTTGTCCCTTTTTTCCCTCGGATTTTAATTAGCGTCATGAATTGTCTGCGCAGCCGGTTTTTTATTTATACTCTTGTGATTTTCGCGATTAAATGGTGGATTAAAAAAATAAAAAATAATTTTTTAAATAAATTTAAGATGTTTTCAAATGTAGAATGTTTTTCATATAATATATATCTTAAAGAATTTTTATATTTTCATACGTTTCTCATCGAAAACAATCTTAAATAATTTATTTTAAAAATATATTATCTTTTAATAAATTTAAAATATTTTTTAATCTATAATATTTTTATTTTCACGCATTTCTAGTTGAAAATGTCTTTTAGTAAATTTTACGTGTTAAGATTTGTTATGTTTTCACACATTTCTCCTTGGAAACAAATTTAGACGATTTATATTAAAATAAAAAATAATTTGTTAAATAAATTTAAGATGTTTTCAAATGTGGAATGTTTTTCATAAAATATATATCTTAAAGAATTTTTATATTTTCATACATTTCTCATCGAAAATAATCTTAGATAATTTATTTTGAAAATATATTATCTTTTAATAAATTTAAAATATTTTTTAATGTAGAATGTTTTTATTTTCACGCATTTCTAGTTGAAAATGTCTTTTAATAGATTTAAAATGTATTTAAATGTAGATTTTTTTTCATATTTTACGTGTTAAGATTTGTTATGTTTTCACACATTTCTCCTTGGAAACAATTTTAGATGATTTATATTGAAAATATGTTATTTTTTAATAAATTTATGATATTTTCAAGTGTATAAGTTTTTTTCATGTAATAATATTTTAATGATTTTATATTATTTATTATATATATTGTTTGTTTTGTAGCCATTTTTAAAAATAGTTTTCCATAATGAAAAACTATAAAAATATGTTCAATGATAAAAAAATTATTTTTTATTTTATATTTTTTTAAACAAAAAATGAGATGCTTTCAAAAAACTTGTTTTAATTGTTTTGACTTGTTATTTTATATTATTTAAAAAAATAATTATATAAAATAAAATATTAAATTTTAAAAAATTAAAATATTTTAATTTTTAGAACATACTTTTATTATACAAAACATAAAAAAAAAAATTTAAAACTATTATTAAAAATTATTTTTGAAAATAACTACCAAACAAACCCTAATATGATTTCAAATAATATTTTATACATTGTATTTAATTATTTTTAAAAATATAATCATACAAACACTCATAACGTTTAAAAATAAAGTCATAAATATAAAAATTATTTTTAAAACATATTTTAAAATATTTGCTTTGCAAAGCATTATAAAACTGTTATTAAAAACTATTTTTTAAAACCGTTTAAAAAAAATAAAATACCAAATAGTACTTGCTTTAATTTTTTTTAAATAAATAAAGAAATAAGATGTTTTACAAATTTAGGAAGAGTTTTATTTAACAAACCTTTAAAAAGAATAAATATATATATATATATATATATATATATATATATATATATATATATATATATATTTCTTTTTTTTTTTAACTATGTTCCCATGTTTATCTAAATGAGTTTTTCCTGTCATCTAAAGACTTTAAAAAAAATTTAATGCATGTATATTAACAGCTAGATTAAATATTCATCTAAAAAAATTTTAAAACCTTATAGTATTGTAAATTCTGAATTTAAAAATAAGCGGAAGCTGCGTAACGTTTAGTGTCCGGCAATTTCTCTCTTTCATGACTCATGAGTCACCCAACGGAATCAAATCATTTATTGAATTAAATACAAAAAAATAAGGGTATCAACCAAAGCCACATTCCTAGGCGGGAACGGCTTCCTGATTCCCTCCAATATCTTCCACTCTCGCAAATCAGATTTGGTTATTACTCATTACTCCCCATGACTTACACGTTCTCTCCCTGGAAACTTTTATCTTCATCGAAACCCTAATTCATCCAATATCAGAACCCTAATCGATCGCCATGGACTGTTCGGCCGAGCAAGAAAAGCCGGTTGTCGAGGACAATGGCGGTGATTTAGGGTCGCCGGAATTGCGAACTGTTCGCCGGAGGTTGATTCAGAAGACGCTGTTCCCGCACAGGTCTCAACGTGCGGAGGAGCACATCGACGGAAGAGAAGAAAAAGATTGTGGTGCAGATGAAGAAGAGGATCAGACCGAGGAGTATTGCGGGAGTCAGGGCAAGAAGAAGAAGAGACCAAAGAGAAAGGCAATGTCTCGACCTAGAGCTTCTAAAAAGGTGCCTACTTCGCTTAATTTTGTTTAATCACGCGACTTCTTGTAATCTGCGGAATCTGTTTTTACTTTTTAAGTTTTGTCTGCGTTTAAGTATTTGTTGTATTAGTAAATTGAGTCACATTATATAGGTATATAAATATTGAAAATTTGAATTAGTTACTAGTGGAGAAGGAAAGAAGAGAAAGATACGAGGAAGGGATCATAGGTAAAGAAAGGTACCATAACTCAATGGGAACCATTGTTCTAAAGCATGGGGCAGGCTTTGAGGTGAAGAAGTTGAGAGTTCACTGCAAGAGCCGCACCGATGAGATTTAAGCTGGGTCAATGTCGTGAATATCCAACAGTGTATTTGCTTCTTCGGTATATGCTTACAGCATAGTTTTTATTCAGGATTAGATGTTATGAGACTAATCATCTAACTTAGTATTTATTAGATTTATTCGGTTGTCTAAAGGACAAAGTATTTGATGAGAGAGAGAGGATTAAGGGCCCATTTGGTAGTGATTCTAAGAAACATTTTTAACCTTTCTAACACTTGAAATTTGTTATCATTCAAGTGTTAAAAATGCCATAAACGTTTCTTAGAATCACCACCAAACACACTCTAAAAGCATTTGGATACTACTCAACTCAGCAATTCAATCAACCTTAAAAAATCTTCATTAAATGACATTAATATATTAAAAAAAAAATGCAGGAAGATGGTATGAGAATATTTAAACGATGAAAGTATCAATGGAAGGCAATTGGAGTTGGAGTTGGCGGGGTGTTTGCTTGAGTGTATTCATTAAGCACCCTTGTAGGGGATGGGTAAGGACAATCTAGTGTGGCGGTGACTAGCATTTATAAGATTATAGCCTATTTTTTTACTTTATTTCCTCATTGCTTGTATGGGGTTTATACGAGACCATCATATTTCTCATGAAGCATTTGTTAAGGTTAGACAAATTCTAAATGCAACCTTAATGGTTGATGACGTGATGGATAAAAAAAGACGTTTAGGAGAAAAGGTGGTTGTTTTGAGATTTATTTTAAAGAAAACTTATGATCACATCAAATGGGGTTCATTGATTCATGGTTTAAAAAGGAAAGGTTTTTGGGCTGAGATGGGGATCTTTGATTTGTGTATTCTTATTATAGGTTAGTTTTGCTATATGCTAATAATGGGTGTGCTAGGGGATGAGTTAAAATATTGTGGGGTTTAAAAAAGGACAATCTGTTTTCATTTATTTCCTTTTGTCATTGTCGCTGATGTTGAATAGATTGATATCAAGAACAAAGGAATGTTGTAGCTTAGAGAGATTTTTGGTGGGTATAAATAGAATGAATGTGACCTATTTGTAGTTTATAGATGATATTATATTTTTGTCTTTTAGGGTGATAGGGATTCTTTGTGGGAAAAAAATGTGAGAAGGTTTGAAGAGTTGCTCCTTTATCTGTTTTTTGAACAATTTGGAAAGATCGAAATCAAAGGTTGTTAGGAGCTGTTTGTCTATGTTTCAAAGAACTTGTTTCTTAGTAATATCTTTTTGTGGCTAAGGTTGTTCATAGGTGAAGGCTAAATGTCTTTAATAAATTTTATTGATTGGATGAGTTTTTGTCGAGGAAGGAAGTTGATTGTTGGACTTTTGTTTCGACTGTTCCTTGGCTCTATTTTTTTTTTGTCGTTTCTTTGACGCTTGTTGTATTTGTCTTGTGTTCCTTGATGCATCGTTTCTTTAGCCCTTGTTTATAAAATTATATTGTTGCCTATAAAAAATTATAATTTTCTCAAGAGCTAGGCTAGATGACTTGTAATGATCTTGAATCAATCTTATTTGTGTGTAGGCATGTTCATTGATTAACATAAATTTAGATAATAGTGCTTTGTCGGTTTCAATGCTAATTTACACCAAGTTCTTGGTTTTGCCATTGTTTTGGATTATAGTTTTTCTTATTGACTCATATTCTATTTAGGTTTTCTTTTGGGAGGGAAAGCCAAAACTATCTATTTTTGGGATATGGTTGTAGAAAGGCTTTTATGATGTTTAGATAGTTAGAAGAAAGTTTGTCTATCCATCAAGTAGATTACCTTTTGTTGAGTTGTGTTTGTCACTTATTCCAATTTATTTTCTAGAAGTTTTCAACATTCAATCATAAAGTCAAAAGATGCTAGAGAGTTTTTGTTTAGTCAAGGATTGAGGAAGAAAAGATAGATTAAAGAATTTTAAAAAAGAATGAGCATTCTTGAATTATTAATAAAAAAACATTCTCCTTGTAACTCTTGAGATTGGTTTAAGATTCCTTCTAATCTATATTTTTCTTTAATTAGGTTTTATTAATGGCTTGGGTGGAAGGGCTATAACTCAACAAGCTATGTTGGGTTTTTGGCCAAACTGAGCTGAATTTGAATTAAGAAATACTCAACCCAAGCCCAACTCGATTGGACTTCTAACCTAAGGTGCTCAACCAACCTCATTTGTCCCTGTTCGAGTTGAGCTCAAGTTGGTTGAGTTAGATTCAAGTTGATTGGGTTTGTATAAGTTAAATTCGAGTTGAACAAAATTGGGTTGAATTGAATCTGCTTGCAATGTTTTTTTTTTTTTCCTTTGGAAACTTTAAATGAGACAACATGTCAAGATAACAACCAAGAAAGTGAACAAATTTATCTCTTTTTAGCAAAATGAAATGGTACAAGATCTAATTGCAATTTGACGTTTTTTAAAAAATTTGAAGAAAAACATATCAAATGAATATTATTATATAAGATAATAAAAATTATAAATATTAGTAGAAAGTTAAGTCGGGTTTGGGTTAGAATCAAGTTGCTTGAATGTTGGCCCGAGCACAATTATGAATTAGATTTGAGTTAAAAAAGACTCATGCTTAATTTGGTTACCAAAATAATGGCCTATACTTGTTGGGAAGTTGGGTTGAGTTTAGGCTACTTGCCCAAGTTGCACCCCTAGGTACAAAATATAGGTTGTAGCTTTCCCTTTTCTGTTTTG
The DNA here is from genome assembly GCF_004353265.1 of Vitis riparia. Classification (NCBI taxonomy): domain Eukaryota; kingdom Viridiplantae; phylum Streptophyta; class Magnoliopsida; order Vitales; family Vitaceae; genus Vitis; species Vitis riparia. The sequence continues at coordinate 3,123,851 of NC_048448.1, read as the reverse complement.
CCCCTTTAGTCTATGCACACATCTTGTCTAGTTGGCTTGTGTCCTCATTTTATCAGGTGCTCCTTAGTCCAATTTGTCTGTATCATTCAAAAATAATGATTCCATTGCCTTTCAATATTAGGTACAAAGAAGGATGAGAAATCCTTTGAAGAAGTACACAATCCTCTATACAAAGTCTGATAAAAAAGGTGGATATTTTTTTTGATAAGCAAGCAATTGTATTAAAGAAGGCAAGAAGCCACAAAGCATACAGGTAGTATACGAGGCTACAAACCTTCAAACAAAAAACAAAGCAACCCAACCCCTACTTGGAGGCTAACCACTCCAAGAAGCCTATTAGGGAATTCGACTCCATATCAATATACACTTTAGCCCAACCCCAAAAGTTATACACAAACGAAGTTTTTAACTTCTGAAAAGCTAACACTCCCCCCTTAAAAGCTAGCCTATTCCTCTCCTTCCAAACTGTCCAAAAAATGAAAAGCGGGATGGATTTCCACACTTTTTTCCTTTTTCTCCCCACAAAAGAGCCTTTCCAACTACTAAGAACCTCCTTTACAGAATATGGAAAGACCCACTGTACACCACACAACGCAAGAATGATATCCCACAATCCTTTTGTCACTGTACAATGAATTAAGATATGATTGATTGTTTCCTCTTCACATTCACACAAGAAACACCGGTTAGGGAATTGCCATCCTCTTCTCTGCAGCCTATCCAGGGTGAGAACCTTTCCCCAAGTAGCTTCCCAAGCAAAAAAAGCTATTTTGGTTGGCACTTTGCCCACCCAAACATTGCTATGAGGGAAGTCCGCACCATCAGCACTATCCAACGCCCTATACGCTTTCTTGACTTTAAACAGCCCGTCCGCTCCTTCCTTCCAAAGAACTGCGTCTTCCTCCAAGGTTACTCTATGATTCCTCAACTCAACTAAGAGATTGCCCGCCAACCCCAACTCCCAGTCATTGAAGTCTCTTAATAGCCTTAAATTCCACCCTCCTTGACCCAAATTCTGATCCCAATAATCCTCCACTGTGACGTTCCTTTGGGCAGCCATGGAAAAGAGATCCGGGAATCTTTGGGACAGCACACTGTTTCCACACCAAGGATCTAACCAAAACCTTATTTTATTGCCTTTTCCCACCTTGAACACCATGTTCTCCCAACACCAATCGGACTCCTTCAATATTTCCTTCCAAACCCCAACTCCAAACACCCCATTTGCCTTCTTTGTCCTCCACCCAAACTCCTCTTGCCCGTACTTAGCCTCAAGCACTTTTTTCCAAAACTCCTCCTTAGCACACGCAAATCTCCAAATCCATTTGCCTAGAAGAGCTTTGTTCAACCAAACAAGCTTCCTTATCCCCAACCCTCCCTTTTCTTTGTCCGCGCACACCACCTCCCATTTGACTAGGTGAGCCTTGTTCCCCCCATTGTCGCCTCCCCATAAAAAATTTCTTTGAATCATTTCTAGCCTTCTTGCCACTGATTTAGGCATACGGAATAATGACATTTGATACAAGGGAATGCTGGCCAGCGTGCTCTTTATAAGCGTGAGTCTCCCTCCTTTGGACAGAAATTGACGTTTCCAAAGGGCCAACCTCCACCTCATTTTCTCCTCCACCCCATCCCAAATGGATGAGGCCCTATTAGGTGCCCTAAGGGGCAGCCCCAAGTAAACAGTAGGCAGCTGACCCACCCTACACCCGATTTCAGTAGCCATATCAAGAACCCCTTCCACCTCCCCTACCGGAATGACCTCACTTTTGTCCAAGTTAATCTTTAAGCCAGATGCAGCTTCAAACCAAAAGAGGATCCAGCTCAAATGCAATAAGGACTCTTTTTTTGCCTCGCAAAATACTATTGTATCATCCGCAAACAGAAGGTAAGAGATGTTGATGGCCTGCCCTCTACCTTTCCATATCCTACAACCATAGATGAACCCCCCCTTCGACCGCCCTCGTGATTAGCACACTTAGAACTTCCATTCCCATGACAAATAAATAGGGGAAAAGTGGGTCCCCTTGCCTTAGCCCTTTTGAGCTTGAGAAAAACCCAGCTGGAACCCCATTCACCAACACCGAGTATTTGGCAGTGGAGATACAGCTCCACATCCATCCTATCCATTTTGACCCGAAGCCCATCTTTTGCATGACCTTTAGCAAAAATTGCCAATTAATGCTATCATACGCCTTCTCAATATCCAATTTACAAATAAGACCTTTCTCTCCCCTTTTTGCCAAGAGTCTATTACCTCATTTGTGATTAGGGAGCCATCAAGAATCTGTCTCCCTTTAATGAAAGCATTCTGATCCGGAGAAATCACCTTTCCTATGACTTTTTTAAGCCTATTGGCCAGCACCTTAGCCAATAATTTATACAAACCCCCAAGCAAACTGATAGGCCTATAGTCACTCAAATCCTCCACCCCTCCTTTCTTCGGCAACAAGACCAAAAAGGTATGATTTAGGCTCTTTATGAAGGAGTTCTGTTCATGGAACTCCTTGAACATATCCAAAACATCCTCCTTGACGATCTCCCAACATCTTTGCCAAAAGGCTATTGTGAAACCATCCGGACTCGGGGCTTTGTCCCCATTCATCCCCATTAATGCTGCACAAATCTCAACCTCAGAAAAAGGCAGTTCAAGGGCTTCCGCTTCTGCAGGGCTGATCTGCTTCAGCAAAAGGTCCCCTATATCCGCCTTCCAACCCGAGCTTTCCGAGAGAAGCTGCTGGTAAGCATTTGCAATTCCTTCCCTCACTTCTTGTTCCTCAGTAAGCCTCACCCCATTTATTTTAATTTTATCCAGGGCATTGGTTCTCCTACGGGCATTGGCCATGCGGTGGAAGTACCCCGTATTCCTATCCCCCTCCCTAAGCCATAATTCCTTAGATAGCTGTCTCCAGTGCACTTCTTCCATCGACACCCACTTAGCATAATTCTCCTTAGCTGTTTTTTTGTGGCCTGATTCCTCCTCTGTTAAACTTCTCTCTTCTTCCACTGAATCCCAACGCTCCACTTGCTGAAGAGCTTCAACTTTGTTTTTCTCCAACCTTCCAAAAACCTCCTTGTTCCAAATCTTTAAATATTGTTTCAACCCCCTCATCTTCACCGCTAGCCTGTAACTTGGCCTGCCTCTAACCACTATCCCTTGCCACCACCCTTCTATCAGATCTTTAAACCCCTCAGCTTTGAGCCACATGTTTTCGAATTTGAAGGGGGAAGGACCTCTCCTTAGCCCACCACCCTCAAGCAGAACCAGGAAGTGATCGGACGTTGGACGGACCAATCTTCTTTGATTAACCCTACTGTATCGGTCTAACCAACTGGGGGTCATAAGAAATCTATCCAGCCTGGCCCACGATTGATTATTGAGCCCCCCACTCCAAGTAAAGGACCCCCCTTGTAGAGGAATATCAACTAGCCCTAAATCATCTATGATCTGGGCAAACCTCCTCATAGCTGAAGTAATCCTCCCATTTCTACTTCTTTCAGCTTGGTACAACACTGAATTGAAATCACCTCCTAAGCACCATGGCTCCTCCCACAGTCCTCTAATAGCCCCGAATTCCTCCCACAGACACTCCCTATCATCTCTAGAGAGAGGACCATAGACCCCTGTGAACACCCAGATTGCTCCATCTCCCACGTTCCTGAACCTACAGGAGATGGAGAATTGACCCA